>NC_135536.1:160951449-161263349 GCF_045843805.1 Urocitellus parryii
GTTCCATATTTAAAAATCAACTGCAGTGGAATGTAGACTAGCAATACTCTTCTCTCCAATAAATATCCACACCAGGGGACATCAAAAAACTTTCATTTTTCAGATGGAAACAAAACAGTTGTGTTTATATTAACACAACTTTAGTTCATTTCCTTTTTCGGTGCCAGTTATGGCTGGTGCCAATTATAAAAAGTTAAAAGCCTTGATTTTCCACAGTTTTCTCAAACACAACTTTATTTTTTTCTTACTCTTAGTCAAGTGAATGAAAGCTCTAAACTAATAATTTTAAATGATACTAATTATTTTTTAGCCTAACAATCAAAAACTCATTTCCCAGTGGCTCTCTTCTCCTTTAAAAGTCTGTGACTTAAAAATCTCAGGTTTTTATTAATTTAATCCTAGAAGTATCAACTGGACTGTACTAATCAGAATTAAGTACTATAAGAAACACAATGAACTTATTCTACTTTTCCAAACTATTTTAAAATATTAAATCTTCTCTTACCAAGACTATGCTTCCAAGAAGCATAAGAAAACCACTAAATAAAACATTTAAATGTGCAAAGTTTAAGAAATGCACAGTCAAATGAAAAACAACATGAAAATAACAAGAGATTTGTATCTACATTTTCAATGACTTGGTTATATCTTAAGTTATAAAACCTAAAATATTTAATGAAATTACAATTTGCCTTCTATTAAATAAATACAAACCTAAGAACCAAGAGAAACCAAAGGTCATAACTTTTTATTACTACTTTAATAAATAAAAGTTGAACTTATTGAAAATTTGGTTTTCAATTCTAACAATAACATTTTTTAATCTCTTTAAAACAGTCACCTTAAATGAAAGATCTATCCTAATTACTAACACATAAAATTTTTGAAGTGTTTAGAAAAGACAGTCACTAGAATTTCTCTAATCAATATTAATTCTCTAAATACAAATTATATTTGATTAACTACTATATTTAAATGCACTATGTCAATAAGTTAGAAAATCTAATTTTCATTGCCAATATCATGTCATTGTAGGACTTTATAAATATAAAGTATTTCTATACCTTTGGAATAAATGGCTAGCATTAGCAGACCTCTCCTTTTACAAAAGGCCAATCTCTGCAGTTGAGTTGAAGTGCTTAGGACAATATAATAATAAAGACAGGAGTCAAAATCCAAACATTTCTAAACTAGCATTATCATTTTACCAAGAAGTTCAATGTGTACACAAGAACAAAAGGCATAGGTTTTTGTTTGTTTGTTTGTATATTATTTAACTTGTCATTGAGCTGCCATGGAGTAACAAATATGGCTAAGACAATTTCCTCAGCTGAGAAATTTCTGTCTGGGACAGCAGACATGTAAATAGATTGCTTGTATACAATGAGGAATGCAAAAAATATATAAGTACCCTTCATTAGTACTTAAGCTGTTCTTAAAAGAAGGCACTAATGCATTCATAATTACAGTGTTGGGGAAAATTCTGTGGGTTTTCCCAGTTCTTCCTACAACTGCATCCGCTTGAAAAGTGCATCAAATTGCTGTTTGCAACTTAGGGCATTTTCCTGAGAGTTTGGTGTTTTGTTTTCAGTGACTTTTGAGTTTATTTAAGGTAGCAAACATAGTTTTTAAATTGTAGTAGATATATATTTATTTGAAAAATACTGGTTCTTCTTTTATGACAGTTACAAAAAATTTCCTTCTGTTAAAAGCTAGTTTATGAAAATATCTCCAAATGAATAACAATAGAGGATTATTCAGTTATGGTAAAAACGTAAAAGGTGGCTCAAAAATGACTTTTGTTTGAGAAATCCTCCTGGAAAACAAAATACTTGACAAATTTGTAGATCACTCATATACAATAAAAATATGTCATCCTTTTCAGGATCAATCCCATTGAATCAATCCAATTATAGAATATATGGTACATTTATGATATCAAAATGAACAAAACATCCTTTTTACTAGTAAAGTTTCATTTTTTGAAACCTATCAAAAACTATCATTTTTTTTAGAACCAGAACTTCTAAAACCTACTTGGTTCACGGAACTACAAGGTTGAGACAAGTGTCTATATGTCTTTCTTTCTCCCATCATGTGAGTAGTAAAGTAAACAACTGATTTGATGCTAATCAAGGCAGCAACTACTATCTTGGTGTTGAATTTTGGTACAGACATAATGAAGACAAGAATCTGTTTTTCAATAAAGGGATGAACACACATGTTCTTCATATAACACCTTTATACAAGAAGCCCTACCCACACTATTCCTTAATATCACTATCTTGCTTCTTATAATATGCATTGTTTTGTAAGTGATAAATAATATTAGTGAAAAAACATGTCCAATATGCTTGGCTTCACTCCACTATGGTTTTCCTTCCAACAGGTATTCTTTCATAACTTTTTTTAAAAAAGATCAGATTAAACATCAACACCTAAAAGAACTACTTCAACAGAGGAACTATCATACTCTCTTTAGACACTTTCTTTTATGTTTCTCAAAAGTAGAAATACAGGACAACAATCAAAAACTTTGGGGAAAATATGTATCATGATTCAGAATCACTTCAATTTTACAAAGAAAATATGGTTCACATACAATATATAACATTCCCACAGAAATCTCAGATAGTACCATCTAATCAAAGATATGAATAGTTCTGTTGTAAAAGATATGAATACTCATATTAAGGAGAAATTTAAAAAAAAATAAATAGCCTCAGATCAATACAGACAAGTCTCTGATTCCAAAAAGGATCTGGTCAGGACAGGATTTAGTTCAGGTTTGGAATTTTGAGTAAAGGAGAATAGACCTACTAACAGAACTATAAATCAGGAGATGAAACAGTTTACAAAAAAATTCTAATGTATTATGATAGTGTCTACATGAATATAATCTAAAAGGAAAAAGGCAAGCCTGGTCAAAGACACACTGAATACCAATAGTATAAAAGCATAACATAAATGATTTATAAAAATCCCTGAAGAGCTAAGTGAGTTTGAAAAGAATGAAGTTTTAAAACTCACTCTTCCTGATTTTAAAATTTACTGTAGTAAGCTAATGGTATCAAAATACTGTGAGAGTAGCATTAGAATAGACACACAGACCAATGGAATAGAATTGGGAGTCCAGACCTAAATTCATACACCTATGATTAATTGTTTTGGGGGAAAGCTACTCAACAAGGAAAGAATAATTTCTTCTACAAATGGTGCCAGGATAGCTGGATTTCCACACACAAAATAATGAAATAGGGCTCTCACTTCACCTTATATACAATAAACCAACAACCTAAATATAAGAACTTAAACGTTGAAACTCTTAGAAGAAAACTTAAGGGTAAATCATCCTAACCTTGCATTTGGCAAAAGAGTCAGATATGACACTAACAGCACAAGGAACAAATAGACTAATTGGACATCAAAGTAAAATAGATTAATTGGACATAAAAAGTAAAAATTTGCATCTCAAAGAACATTAGCAAATGAGTGAAAAGACTACCTTAGAATTAGAAAAGCATTTGAATATCATGTGTTAAACTCCTCTAAAAAAATGGGAAAAGGATTTGAATAGATTCTTCTCCAAAGATACACAAATAGCCAGTAAGCATAAGAAGATGATCAACATGATTAATTATTAGGAAAATAAAAATAAAAACAACAGTGAGATACCACTTCACACCTAGTAGGATGGCTAAAATAAAAGCCAAAAATTAACAAGTCTTGAGAAAGATGTGAAAAATTTGGAGCACTCATATGTGAAAATTTGAAAGGTATAGCCACTACAGAAAATAGTTCCACAGTTTCTTAAAATGTTAAGTACATAACTACCATAAGACCCAGTATTTCCACTCCTAGGTATATATCCAAAGAAACTGACAATAGAACTCAAACAGATACTTGTACACCATTTCTGTATTAGTCACAATAACCAAAAGGTAGAAATAATTTGTGTCTAACGACAGATGAATAGATGAATAAAATGTTACATATACATATGTATGTGTATATATATACACTATATATATTCAATGAATTATTATTCAGCTTTAAAACAGATAAAATTCTAATATTTGCTACAACATGGATAAGCCTTGAAAACATTATGCTAAGGAACACACAAAAGGATAAATACTGCATGATTTCACTTACTTGAAGTAGCTAGAATAAGCAAATTCATAAGCACAGAGACTACTCTGTAAGGTTACAAAGGGTTGAGGGTAAGAAATAGGAAATTATTGTTTAATGATTACAGAGTTTCTATCTATAGTAAAAGTTTTTAAAATAAGCAGTGATGATGGTTACATTGTAAATGTGCTAAATTTAGTCTATTGTAAATGTACTAAATGCCACTAAATTGCACACTTAAAATTGTTAAAACGAATAATTTTATGTTATATATTTCTTATAATTAGAAATTTAAAAATAAATAATATACAAATATTAAATTATATACTTTAAATGGGTAAATTACATATGAATTATATGTGAATATTTTCTAAAATAAGAATAATAGTATCTCTTTCCTAAGGCTACTATGAGAATTAAAAGAGTTACTGTTTCTAAAGTGTTTAGACTAGTGTCTGGCACATAAGAAGTACCAGTACCAATTGTTATTATTGTTTGTAAAAGTGCTTGGAGAGAAACACATCTGAGATTTTAGGTATGAGAGATTTGGAGGGAACTGTCCTACTTCTAAACCACCAAAGAAAACCCTACTTCATGAAAGACATGAAACCTGTCTTGAAAAACATCTGTTGTAGATGAAATGTAGCAAATGGCAACTGTGGGGATGATTTTGCAACCAGAACACAGATAAACAGAAAGGGAGACATTGATCATATTTGCCTAAAAAGAAAAGGACTGACATGCTCAGGCAGATATAGTAGATATAGTAGCTAAGGAAAAACTAATGATAGATCTCAGAGAATCAAGAACTTAGGCATTACCCTACTAAGCAATTTTGATGGTGAATTTAGATGGCTAGAGTCTCATGAATTATTACAAATAAACCACACACACACAAACACACACACACACACACACACACACACTCACACATACAAACTTCCTCATGTTTTTACACATTGAATTTCTATCAGATATGTACTTAATAGATACAACATTCTTTTATTGTCTATTGCTGCAGGTCAAATTCTCTCAAACAGACCCTGAGATAAAGGCTCATAAGAGAGTGCTCTTGGGAGTAAGAGAAGTGAGATTAAGCAGAGAAAAAAGTTGAATTGAGATGCAATAGCAACAGAATTATCTGGAGCAGGACGGCCCCTTAAAGTTAAGCTGAACAGAGGGAAGAAGGATGGACCTTTGTACTCCTTGCATTGTCCTGTCATTTTATGTGGTCTGCAATAGGAAGAGGAATGTAGTTTTATGGAAGCTCTTCTCAACTGAGGAGCTCTTCTCTTCTCAGGGGGTTTGGGGACCACTATTTCTATATTTCTTGCATTTATGGAATGAGTACCCTGCTCCTGGAAGACCGGGATGGAGGGTGGTGACCAACTTTGCAAGGCAACTTGGTGATCACCACATTACTATGTCCTTTGTTGTGGTCACCAAAACTGAAACAAGAACAGCATGGCTTGGAAATTTTGGTCCCATGCCAGAGCTACTGAATCAGAAAATCTAGAGGTGTGACCTAACAATCTGTTTTGATAAGCTATTCCTGTAGTTCTTATACATGATATGTTTGAAAAACATGACTACTTACATTATATAAAATAGGAAATGCACAAAACTATTTTACTGTGAGAACAGTTAACCATATAATTTGCACTCTTGTGAATGCATACCATGAACTGATGTTCAATACTACTGGAAAATAAGAAATTTAATTACTTAGAATCCTGACTTTGGAGAACTCACAGAGCTGTTGGCCTATAAACTTAAGGGTAATACTAAGTTATAGCAATATTTGATATAGCACCTTGTATGTGACATAGATCAATGGAAATGTGAATTAACAAAAGAAAGTTATGTTCATTGTAAAAAAAATCTCTAAATATAAAAGAACATACTAATGGCAAAGAAATGTGAATTAAATAAAGCAAAAGATAGGAGGTGGACAACTCTAACCAAATCTAACACAATTGGTGTCTGACTCTCAGGCTTTTTAAAAATATATATATATATATATATATATTTTAGTTGTCAATGGACCTTTTTATTTATTTACTTATATGTGGTGCTGAGAATCGAACCCAGTGGCTCACCCATGCTAGGCAAGTGCTCAACCACTGAGCCACAACCCCAGACCTCCTCTTAGGCTTTTACAAAGATCTGCAGGTAAAGAAATACCAAGGTAAGCTCAAAAAGGAGGCAGGGAATGGGATCAGGCAATTTAGCTCTTCAAAAAAGAGTACTTAGGGCTGGGGTTATAGCTCAGTGGTAGAGCACTTGTCTAATATTTGTGAGGCACTGGGTTCAATTCTCAGCAACACATATAAATTAATTTATAGCCAAAAGGGATGTACAGAGTTGAAAAAAGCCAAAGAAAATCCTCAAGTCTGCATTAACTTTATGTGATACATAATACTGAGACAAATTCCACACAGCGACAGGACAAGGTGGTGAAAAACCTTCAAGGATATTGTCACTCCAAATATTCAATATTACCTGAGTGATGGTGTGGTCTGCAACTCATTAGAGCATTCCAGGAAACCTTCGAAGAAAATGATAAATGGAGTAATGAATGCCCCACACAAACAGCTTCAAATTTTGATGGTGTTTTCTTTAGGCTTAGTACTAACAGCCTTAGCAATAAGAGTAAAAGGTATGCCTTCCATTTCTGTATTGCTGTCCACTCTTGAAAGCACCTTCACACAACCACACACCTGTAATTTGACACTCGTGAGTACTCAATGAGATTGGGGGTGTATTAACTGCATTCTATTGGTAAAGAAATGGAGCCTAAAAAGCCTGTTACTTGTCTGAGGTCCTACAGCAAGCTAATTGGAGAGTGGCATTTATTACTATCATATCCTATTGTCTTTTATTGAATATATCCTATTTACCAGAGAGTAGGTTAGATTTTATGCCAGGAAAATCTACATACAACCCTTCAAATGAAACACTACAATTCCGTTTTATAAATAAGGAAACAGGCACTGAGAAGTAAGAATTTGCCCAACACCACAGCTATTAAGCTGCCACAGCTATTATGTGGCAGGACCAGAATCCAAAAAAAATGTATGGTTCCAAATGGTATATTCTTTCTACCATACTACCTCAATTGGTCTTGGGTGATATAGACATTATGCTCAGATGAGTCTTTTATTATTTTTTTATTTATATATGACAGCAGAATGCATTACAATTCTTATTCAAATGATTTTTAATGTGCACCCAGGATAGCTGCTAAGCTGCTACAGAAGCAAAGCATGTACATTTGTGGCCAGGACACAGTGTACATGCCTAAGCTGAAAAAATTAAAATTAATTAAAAGACATAGGAAGTGAATTTTAAAAAATTATTTTAAGGAGGAAGAACAAATAAAATGTAATCTCAAAAATTCCATGTTTTTGATAAGTAGCTATTAAGTATTAGTATAGTTAATATACTGGTATATTCACCTTACCAATGCATCTGGAGCAAAAAAATCTAAGAGCAACTTTAATAGAAATAGAATGGCATCTCAGATTCTGAAAGCTGGAACTCAACCTCATATTTTATTTGACTCTAGAATTTTCCTATATTTAAAATAAATCATCTTAATTTAATTTCAGGGCACTTCCTATGTGTAAACAAATAGTTTCTTACAAAACCCGGTATTTCAATGGTGTGAGGTAGTTAAATATTGATTTGCCATTCTCCTGGCATAATGACTGAACAGAATACTCCATCAGTTTGTTGAACCAATGTCCCTAAGTGCTGCCAAACAGGTCAGCAATTAATGTCTTTGCTGAGTAGTTGGTTTCCACGATATCTACAAGGCAATGATTTTCATTGAATTGAAAGTAAAACCAGAGACAATCCATTCATCCACATGAAAGCTAGCTTGTCATTTGAAACTCTGAGGCAACTGAACTACAGTTCTTCTCAGACTCCAGGACTTATTTCCTCCGCCCAGCTGCCAATCTCTGTTTCACCTAGAAAAGCCCCAACCCCCTCTTCCTTTGCTACTAAATTCCATATTAACACCTCCCAGCTGCCAAACTTCCTAGTTCTCTCCTTTGTCTACCTTTATAGTATGTGATCAAGAGCAAATGCTCCAGCAAGCTTAAAATCTTACAGCTGCACAAAATACACACGGGGAACAAAACCTTCAGAAACAGGCATCCTTTAATGTTTAATGTAACCTAAGCCGGATGCTTAAAAACATTTTTGTCTACTGGCTACAAAATTCCATAATGTTAGAGGTTTTCTAAAAATTATTCTATAGTATAATTTATGTCTGAAAATTAATCTGGTGATATTTAAATTTAATTCTTAACTTATCCAAATTAATATTTTTGCTTCATCAACTTTAAGTGTGTTCCTGTGATTTATATTAAAAATATTTATAAAGTATTTCTTTTTTATTAAAAAAAAGTAACACTTGAATCTATTTTAGATGTAGTCTTCACTTTAATATAATATCTCCCCCCCCCCTTGTCTTTCCATTCTGATTCTTAATGGAGGAAACAGTTTCCTTTTAGGACAAAAAAGAAAAAAAAATCAAATACAGAATACAAGATTTATAAATACAGAGTAGAAGGCCATAAAAAGATGTTTAGATATAAAATGCAAATGGGAATATATCTGATCTCTAATATAAGCAAATTTTCTCAAACTCATGTTTAAAAACAAATTTATCTGTTTTAAATGCATACTTCCCAAATTAGAAGAAAAAAATACTGCATGTCATACCAAAATAACATATACTACTAATCAGAAAGCTTGTGTTTTCTATCTAATGCCATCATTAACCACAAATGAACAGAGGCAGGAAGACACCTATTTTTAAATCTACATGATCAATTAGATTGTTGACAGAAAGAGAAAACATAAAGATGTGCAGAAAAGTGTAATTTGAACTCCTTGACATTTTATTTTTCAATCTGTATCTGATGCTGCAAATCTAATAGCTAACTACTTTTGCTAACTCCCACATCCTCAAATTGCAAGTTCTTTTAGGAAAATCCCTTGCTATCTGATATCTCCAAAGATCTTCGATCTTCATATTAGTAAGACTGAAGAATACCTTTGTCATATCAAATATGCTCAGCTGTTTACCGCATGGCAAAGTAGTGTTAGAACCATTTAAAGATATGTCTGACAACATTAATCTATTTGACCTTTGACCTGCAGATCTAAACTGTAACTATGGTGACCAAAGCTTGACCTTACAATGCTGAGAAACTTTAAAGCTGGGCAGTATTTGGGGTCACATTGTTAAGTTAGACAAAGGAGTAAAGAAGTAATGTGACAGTTTCCTGGGAATTAAGGTCAGCAGGTCAATTGCACTGAAGCTTTCTGTGTATTAAGAAAACTAGCTAAATTTTTTGATTTGTGAGAATTCATAGAATAGTACTTTGTTATAGATTATAAAAAGTGCAAAGAAATCAATTCATTAAGCTCAAAGGAAATTAGAGATAAAAGTACAAGTAGCATTCAATATTTAATAATACAATATTTCATAAATGTAATTCACTATTTTCAGGGTCTACACAATCACAAGTAAATAATTTCACTTTCATCTTCGGATTCCAGTTTTAGGTATAGGAATAAGTTACTAAGATGATAAATGATCATGTTTTCTTTTTTCACACAGGATGTTTTTATGAACAAATTCATAGGCATTTACTTTGATACCTATTAAATAAAGCTACCTTCACGTACACATACAATTTTTATTTGTAACACATTATTCTCTGAGGACAGCCTATAATAAACAAAACAATGAGCATGTATGCACATGCAGAGCTGGTGTAGCGCCCTGTAAGAGCGGCTGCTACTCCTAAACGTGAGCACCTCCTGTATTTAGTTGTGCTCTCGCTGCATAATTAAAGCAGCACTTCACATAGAAACTGTGAATCTCCATTTTCAGGATTTTCTAATTATGCCAATAATAGGCTAGATTAACCTCTTCCACACACACAGAAAAAAAGCACATTCGAGGCATTGCTTTAGGGATATTTTTCCTGAAGGCCTGATTATTTCTGTGCTAATTCAATGGAAGTGAATTATTTAGTGTTTAACAGTGCAAAGGCGGGGCAGGAGATCTGCATAGAAAATAGTAAACAGTGGTATTTTCCATATGAGCAAAGTTTCAACAGTACACCTTCCAACCAACTCAATTTTAAAACATACATTGTAAATTTAGTCCTACAGATGATTCACATTTGCCATTACTTTTGTGAATATCATAATCTGTTTAGTTCTTAAGAACCTGTGGAAGAATGTATCCTAAGTCAAATGAACTTCATCTCATATTTAAAAATAGGTAAGAAATTAAACACATATATATTGAATTTCCTCAAATATATAATCACATGGAAAGGCAAGTACACTAAACATCTCCTCTGTTTTTCACTTGTTAGTATGGAGAGTCTCAGAAGACAGGGTTGCTCAAAGAGCAGTTCCCACCTGCTGCTATTTTCTTATCTATTATCTATCTATCTGTCAAGGAGGGTGTGTCAGTGAGTTTTTTTTTTCCCACGTGTCCCTTAGAGACTTTTCAAGTCTTTAGTAGGTTTAGGGGAGTCTCTGGAACAGCAAAAGATTTGAAGGCTTAAAAAAGAAAATCCAAGTATGGGTCAGTGTAAATGAATTTTGACAGTATGCCCCAGGGAAGAGAATGCTTTTAAATAAACCACACTGGGACACAGAGTTATAAATCCATGGTAGAATCAGACATGACCAGTAAAGAATGTAGATCAAACCAATCAGTGAAGCCTTTTGATCACATGTTTTTCTGCCTGGATATGGTCTAGATGAAACTCTGATGAAACTTTTATAAAGCCTAAGAAGATAACCATTTGGAGAAATACCTCATGAAATCCTTAAAAAAAAAAAAAGTTGGAAGGAATAAAGGGGTAGGGGTAGAAAAGAGAAAGGGGCTGGGAACTGGGTCTAATGTTAGGAGTGTAAATATGAAAAGCAGAGAAACAATTTAGTACACTTTCATTCTCCAACACATTTAAAATTTGATCAGTTTTAACTAAGAGTGGCTAAAAATATACTTCCAAAAAATGCAACACAAAAAAATACTTTATATAGATGTTTTCTATCAATTTCCAAATCACAGTTCAATCCCACATTATAGTCACTGTTTTAATTAGTTGTCTTGAAACATACTTAGCCACAATATACTGCTATTTTAATACAGTCATTGCTGAATATCTCTTCAAGGTATATGTATTAATGTTCCTAGTTAAGACTGGTCAATAAATTGTACTTATATGCATGCTATCCTTTGTTTCATTTCAGCTTTTGCTAACTTAGAAAACCTGATATATTTTGAATTTAGTAATATCAGTTGTAGAAATAAAAGGTTTCAAACCGTTCAATTAAAAGGAAGCATTGAGAAAGCAGATGAAAAAAAAAAAAAAAACTAGGAAGATGTGGAGTGTTGGCATCACTGAAATCCTAAATATGAGATAAACCAAAAATCTGGTTGAAGTCTCACATTCTAGAACACAAGATCCCAGTGAGATTCAACCATGCAGCACACAAAGAATCATGAGTAGTACCATTCCTAAGGTATCAAAATAATGCTAGAAGACTCATGCAAAGGGGCTGGGGTTGTAGCTCAGTGACAGAGCACTTTCCTAGCATGTGTGAAGCACTGGGTTCAATCCTCAACACCACATAAAAATAAATGAAGCAAAGTTTAAAAACAAACAAAAAACCTGCAAATTAAAAAAAAAAAAACAAGAAGACACATGAAAAGGAAATACATAATTTTAAGAGGTGAGAATCTTCTTGTGGAAAGTTCAATGGAAGAAGTTGGGAGAGATTGTTGAATATAGGATGAGACTATGAAGAAGATGGCTTTGATTTTGTAAATAAAGAGGACACACTGAGCTTTTAATTTCTAGATTTTGAGAATTAAAACTCTGTTCTCTTCTACTGTCTTGGATAATCAGTATAAACCCACCCAAGGGAATTAAGATAGATAAAAGATAAGAACAAGAACTGATTTAATTTCTTCTAAGATTATTGATTTAGTTAGCTTTCTAAACTTCTTATTGTTTGTTCAAATTAGTTATACATGAGAGGGCTGGGGATGTGGCTCAAGCGGTAGCGCGCTCGCCTGGCATGCGTGCGGCCCAGGTTCGATCCTCAGAACCACATACCAACAAAGATTTAAATATTTAAATAAATATTTAAAATTCTCTCCCTCTCTCTCCTCTCTCACTCTCTCTTTAAAAAAAAAATAGTTATACATGAGAGTAGAATGTACTTTGTTACATCTTACATAGATGGAGTATAATTTCTCATTCTTCTGATTTTATATAATGTAGAATCACACCGGTTGTGTAATCATATATGTGCATAGGTTAATAATGTCTGATTCATCCTACTGTTCTTCCTGCCCCCATACCCCCTCCCCTCCCCTCTACCTAATCTAAAGTAACTTTATTCTTCCCTAGCACAGCATCCTCCCTCCCCCATGCTTATTGTGAATTAGCATCCACATATTAGAGAAAACTGGTTTGGGGGATTGGCTTATGTTGCTCAGTCTGATATTCTTCAGCTACATCCAGTTATTAGTAAATGCCATAATTTCATTCTTATTTAAGGATGAGTAATATTAATATCATAATATATTAATAATATTTCATCATCATATATGATAAATATGTATATATACATATATACACATACATACATATATACATATATATATATACATACATACATACACATCACATTTTCTTTATCCATTCATCTGTTGAAGGAGTCCTAGGTTGGTTCTATACTTTAGCTATTGTGAATTGAGCTGCTATAAACACTGATGTGGCTGTGTCACTATAATATAATGATTTTAAGTCCTTGGGTATAAACTGAGGTGTGGGATCAAACTAAACTTCTTGAATCAATTTATCTTTTCTTATAAAATTATACATTTCACACAGATTCTCAAATGTATGTATACTATAGCATTCTCTTAATATTTTTCTTTTTTTAAAAAAAAAATTTAGTTGTTGATAGACCTTTATTTTATTTAGTTATACATGGTGCTGTGAATCGAAAACAGTGCCTCACACACGCCAAGCAACTGTGCTATGGCTGGACCATAGCCCCAGCTCCTCTTAACATTTTTCTTAACCTCTACAATATTCCTGTTCTTTTAACTCATCCCTCATCATTTTTTATAGACACAATACCTTAATTTTATTTATTTACTTTTATGTGGTGCTAAGGATCAAACCCTGTGCCTTGCACATGCTAAGCAAGCACTCTACCACTGAGCTACAACCTCAGCCCCATCTCTCATCAGTTTTTGTTATTAGATTCAATTAAGATCTGTAAGTTTTACTGATCATTGATCAACTTGGTTTGAATGATTCTGATTTAACTTTTACTTAGTTCATTTCTCTTAATTCCTTTATGCCTGTGTTTTCTTTTTTCTATTCTTGCTTTCTACTAAGTACATTTGAGATTTAATATCTTCCTAGACTTACCTTTTAGGCTATAAGTTTTGACAGGTAATGGTATAGATTTTTTCTCATTCTAAATTGTTAGTTATTTCCATTTCAATTTCTTCATTATAGAAGTTGTTTACAAATGTATTTTATATAATTCAATATTTCCAAGTGGATGGAAATATTAAATCATGCCATTATCATTATATTTTAAAATGGTGTTGCTATTGAGGAATGAAACTATAAGGTTGCCTTTACAGACTGTTTATGAAAGTCCTCTGTATTTTAAATAATATGAATTCTCCATTAGTTACAGAGTACTGTTTCCTATACATCTTCTCAGAATTGAACTGATCAGAAATTGGGACTAAGGAGATAACAGACTAAACTACAGCAAGTAAGTGATGAGGTAGAAATCAAACACAGGTCTGCCCAAAGCCCACAGTCTTAAAAACTATGACAAATTGCTTCCATAATTATTGCTCCCCTTATCTTTCTCTACCCAGCATCCTAGGAGTTCATTGACAACAAATCTTATTTCATTCTATCACAAAAATCATTATAAGCTGTTTTTTGGTCACCGGCAATGAACCACTCCAAGTATTCATCTTCTTTTTCAACTCCCTTCAACTCTTAAATTGGTCTGGCCTGTGACTCAAATACAACATGGTTTGTTGATTCCACTTTTGCATTCTTAGTCCGCCTGAACTGATATAAAGAAAATAAGTTACAGTCCTAGAAATACCATGTGAAGAAGCTACAAGAACAGAGAGGATTAAAACTACACAACGGAGAATAAGAACCCCAGCTGACAAGAAGAAGCAAGGCTCCAGTCATCCTTGCTCAGGAGTCAGAAAAATAGGCAAATACCAACTTAGAGTCTGTCTCAGATCCGGTAAGACATCCCATGGAACAGAGACAGTTCATTTCTGACTTCTGATCTAAATTCCTGACTCACATAAGCTGCCAGAAATTTAAAAATGGCTATTTTTTAAAAAGCACCAAATTTGAGGATCATTTGTTATTTAGAATAGAATGAATGAATAAATGGTGAGTGACCCAGCACCTTGACACCAGTGATAATAGACTTTTTTTTTCATACAAATAATAGAAGTTTTTGTTCCAGTGGAATTATTTTGAGCTAGCATGACAGTATAAAATAAGACAGCATGTTATGGTGCTTCCTAGAATGGTGTTTTACATCATTTAAGAGCAAGCACTCACTAGAAACTGCCTCTGTATCAGATTCTACACAGGGCTCTGGGATGGAATGGTGAGCAAAATCACACAAAGTCTCTACCCCATGGAGCTCCCAGTGGAGTCAGGGAGATGGACATTAATCAAATGATCACCAAAAAGTTAAACTGAAAACTACCAGAAGGCCATGAGGAGAGGGATATGTTATGAAAATATGCAGGGGTAGGAAGAGCTGATGTGCTCCAGGAGGTCAGAGGAGGCCTTAAAGAGTAATTGATACCTAAGTTAAAATCTGAAGGAAGGGAAAGTTTAAACTAGATGAAAGGAAGGCAGAGTAAGTAAGAGGAGAGAACATATGTGCAAAAGGCATTTAATGGAGGCAATCTGTCAATAACCTTTTGAAAATATATAATAAAAAAATAAAAAGGTATGAGGATGTGACTCAGTGGTTAAGCACCCCTGAGTTCAATCCCTGGTACCAAAAAAAATAAAAATAAAGAAAGAAAATACATAATAACCACAGAAATACCATGTGGATATGTAAACTCTAAAATTCACTTTATTTAGTTGCTTGAGTATTTCTGATAATCTCAATATAGTAACTGCTCACTATTCAAATATATAAATTGAAATCAACTATCAGAAAAAAAACTTTAAAAAATTCTAATGCTAAGAATAAAAGCAAGTAATCAGATAGATGTAGACAAAATGTGATCAAAGTTATTATTTCTAAAGTTTACAAAAATATTTTCTATATTCAATATAAAGAAGTTCAGTATAATTTGCTCAAAATCAGAAAATATGAGAGCAGAAATTGTAATACAAGGCTTAAAAGGGAAAAAGGACTTTTGGCATTGTCTTATAAGAAATAATTAAGATATTTATATTTAATTTTTGTATTTTAAGTCTCTTCTATAATTACAATTTCCCACGGAGTACAGAATGTATATAAATGTGCATAAATGCCATTAATAATCTAATAATTGTTTAATTAAATGTATGATCTTCACCTGCACATTTACACTATGATGTTTTAATGTGCTGCCAGTTAGATTGCATTTCTTTACTGAAAATGCAGTTGTTTACTTAATAAAGCACAGGGAGATTCTTTGGCAGTTTCCTGGAAAAGAAACTGTGGTTTTTATGTCTCCCTTGAAAGGAAATTAAATTGAAAATCCTGCATTTAAATAACACTGATGTAGTGACATCAGTGGATTGGGGGCCAGGAAATTCAAAGTTAAAGCTAAAGCTGGCACTCTATCCTTAAAATAGGCTATTGTCCTGCTCCTATCACCAGTCCAGCAAATTTAATTAAATCTGAATTCTGACCAGTTGTTTTAAGTGGTTCAGAAAACTTCTTATAGGAATTTCATCCTTTATATGGCTTTTTGTATTCTACTTCCTCTGTCTGGGACACAAAGAATCTTTATACATTTTCTCATCTCTTAAAAAATAAAAATAAGAATTTGGAATAAAAGAAATATTTTATCTCAAGTATTCACTGTCTTTTCAAAGGCCAAAGAATTTTCCACATAAAATACTTTCAGACTCACTACTAGAACAATCCAGGAAGAAGTTTCAACAAAAGCTACCCTTTCATTTTATTTAATTTAAATGTTTTTTTTAAATCCTTAATGTGCATATGCTTTAATTTTCTATTAACTTTCCTATCTAATTATTAAAAGCCACTGTACAACATGAGAATTAATTATATCTCATACATGAATGCTTTTCCCAAATTTATTTTAACATCTCTAGTTCATAGCAGTCTAATATTAAAATTTAAAATAACATTTTTAAAAGGTGGAGAAAAATTAATTTTTATTTATCTCTAACAATAAACTCTTAAAAACTCTATGGTTATTATTTCCCATCACAAAATTCAACCAATAAAACAATTTGTTTTACCTTTATAAGAGTTTGTAATTCATTCTATTCAAAAATCTTACATTTGCTGAGAATTCAAATTGATTTTCTGGTGCCAAGTTTTTAAAAACTTGCACAAGGATTATTTCTAAAAACATCATTTACTTTATTTAATCTGAAACTGTGTGGAAGAAAAAAATGGAGTATATTCATTAAGTCTACATTGGATATATATTTTTATGGTGGGTAATGGATTCTAGAAAGAAAGAATATTGAGTTCTCATGCTCTAAAGCAAATATGTATATAGATACTAAATAAGGGGAAAGAGGTAAATAGGAAATAGAACCTCATACGAAAATGTCAGCATTGTATTAAAGAGGCAACAGGTCATACTATGTGATGAGTAAGGCCCTCAAATAAATTGCAAATGACATCAATCAACATGACCGAGTAGATAGCTCCAAGAGATTGTGACACTACAGACACATAAAGAAATCAAGCAAGACTATCAGAATCAACTTTGTCAGAACTTAGGAGAACCAAGTAAACATCGGATAGAGGAGAAGGAAATTTAAAAATGGTAGGAAGTGTTACTCTTTACAGCTGTGGTTATCTTCCTCATGGTGTAACTCTGGTCCTTGGGTTTAGGAAGCAACGACCTTATTCACAAATAATTAATCACAAATAATAATCGACCCATATGATTGATCTCTGGGAAAAGAATAAAAAGTCCTCTATTTTTTTTTCCCTAACTGCAAACTTATTCAGGGAAGAAAAACCGCAGGAATTCCTTAAAAATACTGTAAGGTGTATTAGCTCATTTTATGTTACTACAACAAAATATCTGAGGCAAGCTTCCTTTATAAAGAACAGATGTTTTGGGGCTGGGGATGTGGCTGAAGTGGTAACGCGCTCGCCTAGCATGTGCAGAGCACTGGGTTCGATCCTCAGCATCACATAAAAATTAAAAAATAAAGATATTGTGTCCACCAAAAACTGAAAAATAAATATTAAAAAATTCTCTCTCTCTCTCTCTCTCTCAAAAAAAAAAAAAAAAAACACAGATGTTTTTGTTTTGGAGGTTCAAAGACATAGTGCTAACAATGGCTCAGCTCCGGTAAGAACCTCATGGAGTCAATGCAGGAGCACATAGGTAAGCAAGAGACCATATGATAAGACAAGAAACTAGAAAGCCCAGGGTTCCATTTGAAATACCTTAAACCTTTCATCCCCAATTGACCTAAAATTGACCTAAGAACCTCCCACTAAGCCTCATCTTTTAAAGGTCCCCTATTTCCCAGTACCGCCACACTGAGGACCAAGTCTTCCCCACACAACAATATCCAGATTCCAGAAGACTATCCTTTGAAAATGAAGAAAAACTAAGATAGTTTCAAAATAATTAACACTGGGCGAATTCATAATTGGTAGAATTTCCCTATAAGAAATGCTAATGGGACTCCTTTAAACTAAAAAATAAAGAACACTAAGCAACAACTTGAAACCATAATGATGAAACACAGAACTCTGGTAAAAATAACTATGGAGTAAATTTTAAAGAATATTGTTGTACTTTTTGTTTGTAACTCTTCTTCTTATTTGCTGCAACATTTAAAAGGCATAAATATAATGCACAAATGTATAAAACAACAACACTGTTATTGGACACACAGTATATAAAGATATAATTCCTGATGACAACAATAACATGGAGGGGTTGTATAGTAGAAGAATTTTTATATGCTTTTGCACCTAAGATAGAATCACTGTAAACTAGGTTTTTATAAATTTAGGGTTCTAATTGTAATCTCCGTAGTAACCACTGAAAAAAGAAACTTTAAAATATACACAAGAGTAAATGAGAAGGAAATCAAAATAGTACACTACAAAAAAATAGAAAAGAAAGGAATAATGGAAGAAATGAGGAACAAAAAGCTATAAGACATATAGAAAACAAATGGCAGAAGAAGCCCCTCCTTATCAGGAATTACTTCAAATGTAAAAATTAAAAGAAAAAAAAAAGACTTTTCAACAAAAAAAAACAGAGGTTGGCAAAAAAGATTTTAAAAAATGATATAACTACAGACTATGACAAGAGACTTTAGATCCAAAGACACAAATAGATTGAAAGTGAAAGGATGGGAAAAGATATTCCATGTGTGTATTATCCAAAGTGGGGCTGAGAGAGCTACACTAATTTCAGAAAAAAATAGATTTGAGTCCAAAATTGTTGCAAGTGACAAAGAAAGACTTCATATAGAGATAAAAGTGTCAATACAACAAGAATGTATACAAGCATCTAACTACAAAGACCCAAATATAAAAAGCAAACTGACAGAATTGAAAGAAACAAACAATTCTACAGCAATACTTGAAGACTTCAATACAGCATTCTAAACAAATAAGTAGAATATCTAGACATAAGGTCAGTAAGAAATACAAGACCTGAATGACACTATACCAAATTAGATCTAACAGATATGTATAGAACACTTCACCATTAACAACAGAATAAACATTCTTATCAAAGACACACAGAACATCTCCAGGATACACCACATAGTAGGCTACTAACAAGTCTCAATACATTTATAAAAATCAAAATTATATGAAGTATCCTTTTCAATCACAATGGGATGAAGCTAGAAATCAAAAACAGAAAGAAAACTGGAAAATTCACAAATACATGAAAAGTAAACAATACAATGTATGTGGTTACTATGGGAACTACAATCTTAACTAATAGGTCAAAGAAGTCACAAATGAAATTAGAAAATACCTTAAGAAAAACAAAAATAAAAATACAACATACTAAAACTTATGTGATACAGCAAAAGCATTACTCAGAAGGAAAGTAGTAGCTATAAACAACTATATTTTTAGAAAAGAAAGATCTCAAATCAATCATCTAACTTTAACCCTTAAGGAACTAGAAAGAGAATAGCTAACTAAGCCCAAAGCTAGCAAAATGAAGGAAATAATAAAGATTTTTACAGAGAAAAATGAAATAGAGGCTAAACAAATATCAAAGTCAATGAAAATAAGTTGTTTCTTTGAAAATATCAACAAAATCAATAAATCATTAGAAAAAAAGAGACTAAAAAAAGTACAAAAAATGAAAGTGCTGACATTTCATCAAGCTTAAACAAATAAAAGTTTATAAGAGAATACTATGAATAATTGTGTACCAACAAATTGGATAATCTATATAAAATGGACAAATTCCTGGAAACACACAAACTACCAAAATTGACTAAACAAGAAAGAGAAAATCCAACACAAGTAAAAAGATTAAATTGGTAATTAAAATTCTTCCAGTAAAGAAAAGTCAGGACCAGATAACTTCCCTGGAGAATTATATTAACCACTTAGAAAGAATTAACACCAGCCCTTACCAACTTCTTTCAAAAAACAGATGAGGAGGAAAGTTTTCTTTATTCATTCTTTGAAACTTATGACTATTCCAAATCAAAGTCAGACAGAACATGACCAAATGGGATTTGTCCCAGGAATGTAAAGGTGATTCCACATAAGGAAATCAATGAATGTAGTGTAGCACATTAATAAAATAAAGGGAAAAAAAGAAAAAAAAATATTATCTCAATTGATACAGAAGAAGCATCTTTAACAAAATCTATAATTCTTTCTTGGTAAAGAAACAGTCAGAAAATCAGGAATGGAAAGGAACTCCAACTAAATGATAAAAGGCATTTATGAAAATTCAAAGTTTGTATCACAGCTGTTGCTAATAATTGTACTGACATTCTAGTCAGAGAAATAAGGCAAAGAAGCAGGAAGATGTGGAAGAGGAATAAAAGGCACATGAATTACAAAGGAAGAAATAAAATAATCTTTATTTGCAGGTGATATGGTCCTATATGAAGAGATAATTCCAAAGACACACATGCATACACACAATTTTATTGGAACAATGAAATTTAGCAAAGCTGAAGAGTATGAGATCAATATAAAAATCACTTGTTTTCCTACATAGTAGCTATGAACAATCCAACAAGATAGAAGAAATAAATTCCATTTACAATAGCATCTAAAAGAATAAAGCACCAAGAAATTAATGTGGACAAAAAGGCAAAAGATTTATACACTGAAAACCATAAAATGTTGCTGAAAGAAACCACAAAAAGACTTACATAAACACCTGTATTCATGAATTGAAGGAGAAAGTTTTATTATATGGCAATATTATCTAGAACAATCTATTAATTCAATAAAATCCTACCAAAACTCCAAAGGTTTGTTTTGTTGTTGTTGTTTGTTTTCAGAAATAGAAATGCCAGTCCTCAAATTCATGTGGAATTGTCAAGGGTCATGAATAGTTGAAACAATTTCAAAAAGAGAGACTCATACCTCTTAATTTCAAAACTAACTACAAAGCTACAATAATTAAAGCAGTGTGGTACTAGTCAATAGATCATTGAAATGCAATTAACAGAATATAATTAAACCTAAACATTTCTGGCCATTTGTCTTTTAACAATGGCTCAAAGACCATTCAATGGGAGAAAAAAAAATCTCTTCAACAAATGGAACTGTGAAAAATGGATATCCACGTGCAAAAGAATGAAGTTAGACCCTACCTCATTCCATATTTAAATTTTAACCCCAAAAGGATAAGTAACTTAGATATAAGTGCTAAAACCACAAAATTCCTAGAAGAAAAACAGGAATCTTCATGACCTTGGATTTGGCAACTAATTTTGACATATGATACCAAGTAAGCAAAAACAACAAAAAGTAGATAGGCTGGACTTCTTCAAAAATTTAAAAAATAAAAGATAATTCATTATAATCTCTTTCTCATTCACAGATATCCATTCATTGCTTTAAGAAGATACAATCTATTATAAATTCTCTTCCTCTTGCAAAGGTACATTTTGTTGTCATTTTTCCCTCTATCACAAGAGAACAAAAGTTCCCAAAGATGCACATTTGGTTGGAATTGGAGAATATCATGCTAAGCGAAATAAGCCAAAAAAAAAAAAAAAAAGCTGAATGTTTTCTCTAACATGTGGATACTAATTCACAATAAGGCAGGGGTTGGGGTGGAGGGCACTAGTGAAGAATAGCATTACCTTAGATTAGGTAGAGGGAAGTGATGGGAGGGAAGGAGATATGGGGATTGGAAAGACAGTAGAATGAAACAGATATTATTACTGTATGTATATATGTGACTGCATGACCAATATGATTCTGCAACATGTATACTCAGAAAAATGAGAAATTCTATCCCATCTATGTATGATATATCAAAGTGCATAAATGTATTATACTATCATGTATAATTAATTTAAACAAATTTAAAAATTTTTAAAAATGTACCTGTAGAATAATTAAACCAGAGTATACAGTGTTAACTTAGGACTGTGAAATTTCCAGAGAAATACTTCATTTAAAAATTGTCTCCACAATGGTGCCATAAACATTTAGAGAAAAGATAGCCTCTTCGACAAATGATGCTGGGAAAACTGGAAATCCATATGTAGCAGACTAAAACTTAACCTCTATCTCTCACCCTGCACAAAACAATTCGAAGTAGATCAAGGACCTAGGCATTTAGACCAGAGACCCTGTGCCTACTAGAAGAAAAAGTAGGCCCAACTCTCCATCATGTAGGCTTAGGAATCAATTTCCTCAATGAGATTGCTAAAGTGCAAAAAGCAAAACACATGGAATGTATTTTGTAAGAAATGTATTTGTAAGAAATATGAATGATTTACAAATATATGAAAAAAAAATACTCTGGAAAGCACTATGGAGATTTCTCAGAAAACTTGGAATGGAACTACTATTTGACACATTTATCCCACTTCTAGGTATATACACAAAGGACTTAAAATCAGCATACTATAGTGATGTGCTTACATCATTATATATAGCAGCTCAGTTGGCAATAGTTAAACTATGGAACCAACCTAGTACCCTTCAACAGATGAATGGATAAAGAAAATGTGAAATCTATATACAATGGAATATCACTCAGGCATAAAGAAGAATGATATTATGGCATTTGCAGGTGAATGGATGGAAATGGAGACTGTATGCTAAGTGAAATAAGCCAATCCCAAGAAAACAAGGGCCAAATGTTCTCTCTGATATGCAGATACTAATGCCCAATAAGACAGGGGGAAGGGAAAGAGGGATGGGAATAGGAAAGAAGGTAGAATAAATCAGACATAACTTTCCTATGTTCCTATATAAATACACAACCAGTGAAATTCAACATCATGTACAACAGCAAGAATAAGATCTTAATTAGAATTAAGTTATACTCCATGTATGTATAATATGTCAAGATACGTTCTACTATCATGTATATCTAAGAAGAAAAAAAAATTAAAAGTTATCTCCATTAAGATATGAACAGTTGAGGTTACTTTGAGGGAACTCTTGAACAAGACGCACAAGGGTAGAAATATATTTGCTGTGCTCACCACAAAATCTAGCTAGCTAGCATACAGCCCACCCCATTACATATGGGGAAGTAGTAGTACAGCATACTGGCTCCAGCAATCATCAGGTGACTTTGGACCAGCTTCTTGACTTCTGTGCACCTACCTCACATGGCTGATGTAAAGATTAAGACAGTTCTGGGAACAGAGATTAGCATATAGTTAATTATCATTGTTATCGTATTACATATTTCTGCATACCAAAAGTCATTACTTGAACTGATGAAATCTCAGTTTTACCAGATCTAGTTGTAGGAATTGTAGGATTTTTGTCCTATGAGCAGGGATTCTATTGGACATTACAGAAGCTGACAATTGGCCTACTGGGCAAACCATCAACACTGAAGCTATAAACATGACCTTTATTAAACAGCCAGAAAAGGATGTGAAATGTGCAGATAAACCAGAGATGTCAATAAACGGGATCTAGAAAATAAACTTGTGCTAGGCACGCACACACAAAAAATAAAAGGTTAAGGTGAGCTCTGGACAAAACAGAAGAAGCCTAAATGTCAGAAAGATGCGTAGTAAAAAGCAAAAAGTCCTATCTACTGTGTTCTCTGTCCCTTCTCTGTTCCTTTTTTTTTTCCACTGGATTACCTATTGGATCATTTTTTTGACATCCTGCTCACAAGCCCTCATGGTTTCTAGACAGCTGCCAAGTCCCCTGACCATTCTAATAACAATGACCTGAGAACTGTACCAGGCAATTAAATTACCCCAGGCAGCCTTTCTACCTACTGTAGTGCCATGCTTTACAAAGACTGAAATGCATATCTGCTGTTCAGAAAGAATGAGGGAAGTGCCAGCAGTTCCTTTTTTAAGGTTTGAACTTTTATCTTTTAAATATCAATCAGTTATGAGTGAAATTTTAATTCACTAAAATTGACTGCTGAAAAAACACAGGGGTCATTTATTATTATGTGCCTATTCCCAAGCTTCAAGTCAGGATCTGAGACCTAGGAAGAGATGAGTAAAACCATCATCTAGTGAGAAAACCACAGGGGTATAAGAAAAGGTATCTTAGTTTCCTTACAACAGTGGAACACTATAAACCTAGACAAATATAAATTGCTCCAGTAAGAGTAAGATTAAGAAATAGAAACAAAAGTATTCCAAAAGCTTTATACGACAATCGAGAAATGGCCAATACTTCTCCTCACTGGGAAACCCAGATGTGAATGCTCAGAGAACCACCAAGAATCACCCAGACTTGGCACAGGGGCATGGAAATAAACATGAAGGGATTACTCTCATGTAAAACTAAAATTAGAAAACTGAAATTGAAAATTAGACTTTCCAACTCTCCTTAGTATCTACGGTCCTTGACAACAAGGAACAAACTCCTGGGAAGCTCTATTTTTCAGATATTAGTCTGGCAGCTTCTGTCCTATCCAGGAGATATTTTTCTTCTATGGCTTCCCCAAATCCAGGACTTCTGCTAGAAATTAAATAGTAATAATTAGAAATATGGAATGTGACTGTATGCTAGGCACCATGTTAAACATGAGATTCTTGACATGCTTTGTATCATTTAATGTCATAGGAAAAAATAGAGGGACAGCTGAAGAAAGTGAGTAGATGTTACTCAAATGCCTTCCTAAAAGAAAAGATGCCTGATGGGAGCAAAACCTAAATAGTAAGTGAGGACTTTATAGCTTGTTACAGGGTGTGATAACCAGGATAATTCATTTGCTCTAACAACCCCTTGAGGGCAACTGTTAATACCCCCAAGGGAGGTGAAGTGACTCACCCAAATTCTTCTTACAAATAGCAGTTCAGGTCACCTCCCAAATTCCAAACCCAGCCGAAGCAACTCCCAGGTGTAAAGAAAATTCAGCAATGAGAGGAAAGCTTCATAATTTTCTGCCTAATCTCCCTTTCTGAGATTTCTCTTGCCCTTGTTTTTTAATTTTTTGATTCACAAACACAAATTACACATATTAATCATGTATAACATGATGTTTTAAAATATGTATATATTGTGGGATGGCTAAATTGAGCTAATTAGCATATGCATTACCTCATGTACCTATTTTGTAATGAGAACACTTTAAATTTTCTCTCCTAGAGATTATTTATAAAATACACTATTATTAGTTACAGTCACTGAATTGTATGGTAGATGACTTGAATTCATTGCTCATTTCTGAAATTTTCTATCTTTTCATCAACATATCCCAAACTCCTGGCCCCTACGCCTAAATCCTAATAACCACTAATTTTTCTCTGAATGTAACTTTTTTAAAATTCCACATGTGAATAAGATCATGTAGTATCTGTCTTTCTGTGACTGGTTTGTTTCATTCACCATTATGTCCCCCAGGTTCATTCATATCACAAATGATAGGATTTCTTTATTTTTAAAAGCTGTCTAGAATTCTATTGTGCATACATACCACATTTTCCTTGTCCATTTGTCCACTGATGGATCCTTAGGTTGATTCCATTATCTTTGCTATGATGAATAATGCTGCAATGGACATGGGAATACAGATATCTCTTCAACAGGCTGATTTCATTTCCTTTGGATATCTACCTAGTAGTGGGATTTATGGATCATATGGTGTTTCTATGTTTAGTTTTCAGGAACTTCCATACTGTTTCCTATAATAGCTGTACTAATTTACATTCCCACCAATGGAGTACAAGGGTTCTTTTTTCTCCACATCTTCTTCAACATTTCACTTTTATCTTTTTAATAATAAATATTCCTGCTTTTTACATGTGAACCCTGAAAGAATCTCCTGAAAATGCCTACTTATAGTCTCTAGATCTGGGTATTTTTTTAATTAATCAGAATATGAAGCCCAACTACAATGCTGTGTAACCTTGGGCAAGTTTCTTAACTGCTTTGTTCTTGTCTGGAAAATGGAGGTAATCATATTAACTACATCATCGTGATATTAAGAGAATTTAGTGTGTAAATATAACTAAAAGTGTTTAGGATAGGACCTGAAATATAATATCTACTCAATAAATGAAAACTACATTAAACCAAAATCTACTACTTTGTATACTGTACCCAGGAGTAAATTAATCTACTTGAGAAGTTGCATCAACTCCTTCAGGTCACCAAAGTGACATTCGGTTCACTATTTACTCTTGGGTACTTTATTGCATCCTACATCTACATAACAACAGCTGCCACTTAAAAGCAAACTAAATTGTTATAAAGCATTGTTCTTTGAAACTGATCCTTTACTTCCATATTTCATCCTGTTTTCACCTCAAACCTGAAATGTTCTTTGTTTTATAACATGAACAATTTTTCCATTTGAAGGAAAGAAAGGGAAGAAATAAATTACAGCCACAAAGATAAGTTGAATGTTTCAAAGAACTAGGCCTGGCATCTCTCAGAATAACACATGCTTAATGAAAAGAGATGGCTTTGTGTGAGATCAGGGGCAGCTCCAAAGTTTTTTCCAGGGGGTGGAATCCAAAACAACCACTTTGGCCATTTCCCAAAATCTCAAGAGCACTGTCTTATTTGCCAGGTTACTTGCATGAATCTTATCAATATCAAATGTACTCACTTATTTACTGTGTCCCTGCCTGTCCTGACAGATGAATAGAATTTGCTCTCTGTCCAAGCTCACTAGCAATAAAAGCCAGCAGCATCGCATCAGTTGTCTGCAAATGTAGTTCTAAAGATGGTGGGAACCACACTTCACAGTTTTACAGATGGTTTACATCTGAAATTTGCCCTGAGAAACCCCTACATTTAACCTAGAATTTTTTTTCTTTTCTTTTTTTCTAGAGGTCACTGTCACTTCTAATATCAAACTGACAAAAAATTTTAAAAGATTCTCTACCTTGATTTAATAAATCCTATATAGGAAATTTATACTCAGAGAATGTGAAGCATCTAGATTTGTAAAAATCTCATTATGCTTCTCATTTAAAACTTGTTATTGCTGGGTGTGGTGGCATATGACTATAATTCCAGTGATTCTGGAGGCTTAGGCAGAAGGATCACAATTACAAGGCCAGTCTCACCAATTTAGTAAGACCCTCAGCAACTTAGGAAGACTGTCTAAATAAATAAATAAATAGGGGCTGGGGCTGGGGCTCAGCCGTAGCACAATTGCCTGGCATGTGTGAGGCACAGGGTTCGATTCTCAGCACTGAGTATCAATAAATTAAAAAAATAAATAAAACAAAGATCTATCAACAACTAAACAACTATTTATTAATAAATAAATAAAAAGACTGGTGATGTATCTCAGTGGTAGAGCTACCCCGGGTTTGACCCCCAGTTCCAAAATAAATAAAACTTGCTATTATATCAGTAAGTGTTTAATGTTGAAAAATAAAAGCAGAAAATACAGAAAGTATTATAAAGAAACAAAGAATCACTATAATCTGCATTTTGGAAAACGTACTAGGATGAGTGTAACACAACGGTTGAGATCATTGTTGTTAATGGACGAAAATGTCAAAATACTATGCTATCTATCTATAAGTTAGTAGACAACTTTTATGGCAGACGGCAATTCTCAATTGTGGCTTGACTGCCAAAATATTTCCCACCCTTCATTCTCTTCTTGCAATGTTGACTTAGATGTCTCTCCCATGGAGGAGTGGATGTCTGTGTTTGCTTCTCTTATACTTACATGGATTTGGGACTATGATGGAACTAACACTTAAGTTATTACTGAGGACAGGTAACTAAAATGTGATGCATTCCTGCCTGTTTCTCTCAAGACGCTCACTCCTGGAAGCCAGCCATCTTTGCCTTAAGAAAGCCAAAGCAGTCCATGAAGAAGCCTGCTTAGTGAAAAACAGAAGCCCCCAGCATACAGCCCTGGCTGAGCTCCCAGCAGAAGCCAGCCCTTCAACCATGTCTCACTCTTGGGGCTGGTAAGTTGATCAGCCATGTGAGTAAGGAATCTTGAAAGAAGATCCTCCTGCATTCCAGTTGACACCCTTTGGAGAAGAGATGAGCTATAACTATTGAAAGTTGTGTGTGAAAAAAAAAAATAGGTTAGTGTTGTAATAGTAGGACAATAATTTTGGGGTGTTTTGTTATGAAGCAATAGAAAGATGATTAAATTGTTAAAAGTGAGAGCTACTATTATTAAAAGTTCAGTCAGAAGTTATTATGTGGCAATAATGTGACAATAGTATTAAATGTAATGTTTTAGTTTATCCTCACAATAACCCTTTGCACAGAATATTATTATTTCCAGTTTATATATGGAGACACTCAAGGACACACCTAGATTTAAGTAATTCATCCACAAATTAACTCAGCGAGCAAGTAGCTGAACTGGGCTATGAGTCAAGAGATCTGGCTACAAAGCCAACGCCCTTCAGATCAGGGAGTCAAGAGCACATTCCACTAAATCAGGGATCAATAGGTCTTAAAAGTCTAGCCAGTCAGTATCTGCTGCTCCAGGCCCTGCTCAGCCACGTTCCTCTCTTCTTAGTGAGAAAGACATACAAACTAAATACATTACTTCCTCCAACACTGGGCAGAGTCTTTATTTTCATAAAACAGCCCTTTCTATCCCTAGTAATCTCAAGAATGGAATGAAAAACAGCCAGTCTTTACCAAAGATGTTTTTAAATCACAACTTTAATACTGAAAAAAAATTTATTGAAAAAAAAAATGGAAACCTAAGTATAAATAAAAAAGAACTGTAACAGTTTTCAGAGAAAACCACTCTTAAAATTTGATGTGTTTCCTATAATTTTCCTATTATAATTTTTTTAATATAACTGAAATCATAAATCATACTTTTATATCCTTATTTTCTCACAATTATATAATCAGCATATTCCCATGTCACTCAATGAAACCTCTGAATACATAAGTGATAGGAAAAAGATAACCTCCAAAGACATAATGTATATTTTATTGAAGGATATCTGGTCACTTCTAGTTTCTTTTATCATATATTATCGGCAATGAATATCTTTCTTACAATTGCTTCAGGATAGTTTCCTAGAGCAGAAATTACTGAGTCAAAAAATATGGATTGCTGAGGTTCTTGATTAGATTTTCAGAAAAGGACCATTTTATAGCCCCAATTACAGAGTCACACCTCACTCTTTCCTACATTAGATATCATTTAAAATATCATTTTGTAATTTGATAGTGTATAAGTGGTAACTTTTATTTTTCCTTTTGATTACCTATTAGAAGATTCAAGTGATCTTATATATAAGAACATAATAAACATTATAAAACAACATATTAATGTACTAGCAGATAATTTCCATTGAGCAACTACTACATTCTTGACATCCATTTAGGCTCCTCCTACACATTTAATCTACATAAAAATGCTAAAGATTAAATTTCTAAAATATTATGAACCAACATTGATGGAAGCTGAGGTAGAGAAAGATTGAGTTACTAGCTTTAGCTACAGAGTTTTCATAATGGAATCTAAATCTAATCTTATTTGACATCAAAATTTAAGTTAGTTCCATTATTCTACAATACCCATTGGATCAATGGATGACTAAGATAGATGGATAATGAAAAGTATATAATTTGAGTTCATTGTTTTTATTCTACTTCACTAATACATAAATATATATGGGAACATATTTTCTCAAAAATAATGAAATAAATGTTCTTATTTTTGAGCACCCAGCTAAAGAAAATGAATTTGTAAATTAAATATTACTATTCCTATGCAGCAGCAATTCTGAATTATTTTGGTCTCAGGACCTCTTTATACTCTTAAAAATTGTTGAGGCCTCCAAAAATAGAGTTATATTCCTCTATCTTTACTATGTTAGAAATTAAAACTGAAAAATTTAAAAAATATTTGTGTATTCATTTAAAGACAATGAAAAACCCAATATATGTTTATGTTAATAACATTTTGTGCAAGAAAAACTATATTTTTCAAAACAAAATTTAGTCAGAAGAGTAGCACTGTTTTATGTGTTTACAAATACTTGCAATGTTGTGACCGACCTAGCACTAGACAACTAGTTCCCATTCTTGCTTTGTCATTTAGCATGTGGTTATAACACATGTCATTTACACTCTGAAAACCTCTACATATTGAAAGAGTAAGAGTGAACAGACAAATAACAAATACTTTTGATCTTACAGGCCCATGAGAGAGTCCTTACATTGCTTTAAAAACTGCTAGGATATGGCATACAAAGGTTGATATCCACCTAAAATTCAGTAAGCAAAAGAATACTGTAGGATGGTATGTGTATTGACTTTGGCATCAAAAATATTTCTATGAATAAGAAAGACACAAGAAACACAAAACTTTACGTTATGGAAACATTCTTTATTAAAACAAAAATAAAAACACAAAGCATTCACTGGAAGAAGACAAGGCCAGCACAAATATACAGGCCAGTAATTATTATACAGAATATATAAAGACCTTTTACAAATTAATAAGAAAAACACAAATAACTCAGCAGAATACAAGGCAAAGAACATAAATAAGGCATTTCAATGACAAGAAAATGCAAAGAACCTATAAACATCTGAAAAGGTGTGCAACCCAGTAGGAGCAGAAAAAGAGTAAGGAAAACAAAAGCATATCATTACAATCTCATTAGTGTAGCAAAAACAAACAAAAATCCTGACAATTAAGGACTCAAACACTACTGATGGGAATGTGGCAAGCACTTTGGAGATGTGGCAGACACTGCTGATTGCCTATTGCCATCCACCTTCCCCTTCTTCCTTTCTAAAGGCATATGTGGTTCAGCTATCTCCTTCCTCCTGGTGATCACATTCTTCAAGGAAAACTAGCTGTGTTCCCCAGTCATCATGGATTTGTCAAACTTTGTAAGCAAACAATTTAGGCATGAACATGTATGCTTTAATTTTAGCCAATAAAATATGTAGGAAAATCAAATGGGAGAAATATCTAGGAAAAGTTTTCCTGCTCTTCAAAAAAGACAGACACCATGCCCCAGGCTACTGTTCTTCAGTCTCCCTGTGATTCATGGTGAGGAATGGCTTTTCCATGAAGAAAGCATGCCATTGAGTCAATAAATTATACAAGTATAAGGCAGCCAAACCCCTGGACTTCTTATATGTGCTAATATATTCTTTATTTAAGATACTATGAATTCTACTGTCCATTACTTGCAGCTGAAAGTACCCTGACAGAGAAAAAATAAGAGTTTAGCAATAGAGGTAAAAAAATATTCATATCTCAAAACCCAGAAAATCTACTTCTATGTGTATAAACCAGAGAAAGCCTCACACATGGAGAACAGAAGATGAATGAAAGAATGTTCCTTTCAGTCTTCTTTGTATAGGGCAGCTGAATGCAGTTCTTCAGTGAATTGAAGAATAATTTAATTATCATCAAAGTGATTGTTATTAATTAATTATTAGTAAGTACTAATACTAATATTAATAATTCCTTTCTTTATTCTTTCTGGAATAAGGATATCAATATTTTGAATTATGAGATCAAGACCACCCATTATAAAGCAATGGGCTAGCTAGAAGCATATATCACTGTAGGGGAGTAATAACCACCCTGCACTACTTATTTAGATTTTTTTACAAATGAGACAACAATTTCTATGTTGTTTAAATATCTCATTTTGAGTTTTTAAAGGGTCATTGCTGACCCTAATTTTAATTAAATGAACATGAAAACATAGACTGGAAATATATAGCCAAATTCATGACAGTTGATGCCTCTGGGGAAGAAAAGAGGTAAGCGAATAAGAAAAGGAACTCAGGATATTTCAACTTTTTATATTATTATATACTGTTTTTAATTAAGAATCTAAAGGAAAAACAATTAAATGTTAACCTTTGTTAATTTATTGTTGTTATTTATTCTCTATACTTCCTTGTTTAAAATGTCCACAAAGGGGGTGACACAGAAAATAAATTACCCAAAAAAGAGGTGATGAGGAAAGAAAGGAAAAGAATGTCTCCTTCACACACACACACAAAAAGAGAAAATGTTTTCCTTCTATATGCACAAATTAAGTCAATATTAAGATTCAATCTAATCTCTTATTAAAGATTAATGCCACCCAGTCCTGCTGAGGGTGCGGGTTTGGGAGGGTACCTCTCTTGAGGGCAATCTCATAATTATCATAAATTCATTAAAAGAGTGTCAGCTCTTATGAACCATTAATTTTACCTCTAACAAGTAATGTTAATAAATCTACTTCATTGAGCACAAAGAATTAGCTGGAAACATTTTATCAACTGATGACATGCAAGTATACTTGATAACATGAACACAATTTCACAATTTTCTTCAGTAAAAATTTTTAAAAATCAAGCACACTATTTTCCTAAATTGTAAGGAAGTATTTGGTATATATGAATAAGTTATAAAATCTGAAAGACTTTAAACCAAGCAGTGTTTGACACTGGATGGAGAGAATTCAGATTCTTTTTATTTCCTTCTAATTATGGTTGTAATTCGGTTGTAATTCTCTAACTTTCTATTACACATATGAAATTTTAGGCAATACCATCATTTAATGACTATGGTTAACCAAAGAGTGAATGCCGAGTTGACTGCAACAAATCTAATGAAAATAAATAGAAGTAGTGAATTCATTTCTTATAGCACAAAATGCATATATGGCTCTTACATAATTAGCCTTCCAAGTCATTGTGTTTCCTCTTTTAAAACAATAGTTATTTATTTTAATGAATTTGTGAGCATCTCATATTAGGGATATTGAAGGAAAAATACAATTAGACTACACTCCACTAAAATCAATCATTGAGACTAATAAGACAGTTGGTTTTTCTTAACCGATGAGTAAAGAAAGTCATTTGTTTGTTAGTCTACTAATAAAGGGTATTGTTAAAAAGCACAAGTCAAAGGAAGGGATGAGGTTCAGAAGAAGCCAAGTGAAAACAGAAATATATTTGCAAATAAACTATATGTATATCTATATCTCTCTCTCTATATATACTATGTACATATATGGACTATATATATACCAGAATTCTAATATATACATATTAATACATACATATTTGTATCTAATAAATACAAATATTCTAATATATACATATACATTATTTGATAAATAACACATCTGAAATCAGTATAACTTCCTTCTTAATGTTTTCTTTCATGTACTTTCTGATACATATTACTATGAACCTTCAATATCATAGCATTTTCATTCCATGTTCTAAAACCTATGCACTTGTTCTTTTTTCACATTTTGGGAGATCCTTAAGTCTCTACTTACTCTGCAATGTTAGACTAGATTTTAATTTGGACACAAACCAGAAGCCTCTGAAAGCTGTTCCATGTTACTAATGGATGTGCAGGTGATTTGGCTTTGACGTGTGGCCTCATGCATACAACCGCCTTTAATAGCCATGGCTTTATTCTGGCTCTTTTAGTAACTTTTAGCTTTAACCCTCCTAAGACAGGAGTCCTTGTCTTATGGAGATTGTGTCCTTGCCTTATAGAGATCGTCCATTAGACACATATCCTCTGATTATATTTTTGCTACTACCCTGGATCCTGATTGACCAACATTTTATTTCCCAAATATATTTGAGATTATTATGTCTTGTGATAAAACTAGATTACTTTAAAATTCAAATATCAAGAAAATACAAGTCTGATTTTCACCAGGTAATTACTCTATTAACTTCCTAAAATCATATGTTCTCTATTATCATAGAGAAGAGAAACACAATTTAAAATTTCCTTATAAGTACTTCATATTTATAGTAATATATTTCTCCTTTCTAACAGAGAGCTACTTTGTTTTCTATAAGAAGTTTATTTCTACTTTCTGTTAGAAAACTATATTGGAAGCAAATAAGACACATCATCATTTTCTTTAACTTCTCTCAAATATAAGATAGTAAGATTTGCTTATAAGGAACAAATAATATCTAGAATGATAAAAATAATAAGAACAGTAACAATTTTACTTGCAATATATAAAATATGGGCAAAGTTATTAAGTAACATTGTACTGAACTTAAAACTCTAAATAAAACAAAACAAGCAAATATTTAAAAATATCTAAGTTCTACTCTCAAAAAAAAAAAAAACGTACTTTAAAAACCCTGTCACCTTAGGATTTTTGGCATCAAACCTATGACATTCATATTTTATATGTCCTTTCCTACTCTTTGGTGAGCCAACAAGCTTTGTTCTTTGTCAATAAGATATGATCTGATCAGCGTATTTCTGACTTGCCTTGGGGAAGAAGACAGATTTACAAGTGGCCACTTTGAAAGAAAAAGTCTATTTCCTGGGCCACTGAATAAAACAAAGAAAAACTGCATTAGAAGTAACTAAAATAGTTGAGTATTGCTTCTATGTAAACATAAAAATTAAAAAATTGTCAGAGTCCCTAGATTTTACCCAAATGAAAATTAATAACTTTAAAATTGCTTAAACTTTTAAAAAATTATTAATTTTCAAATCTAATCTTTTTTAAACAACTTTTTTAAAAAATTGGGGAGGGGCTGGGGTTGTGGCTCAGTGGTAGAGCACTTGCTTGCCTGGCACATGTGAGGCACTGGGTTCAATCTTCAGCACCATATAAAAATAAATAAATAAAATGAAGGTATTAAAATATTTTTTAAAATTTTTGGTTGTAGATCGACACAATACCTTTATTATTACTTTTTTATTTTTATGTGGTGAAACTTCTTAAGACTGGATCTAATTTTTAAACAGATATGAAACCTAATAAAGTATTTGTGATTTTGTAGCCACTAAAACATTTTAAATATCAAACAAAAGAAATAAAAGCTAAAGAAAAAATTATGTCATGTTTTTAAATTTGGCAAATTCAAGGTTAATAAAGTAGAAAATGAACTAAGCAAGTCTAATCGATATTTGGCATAAATTATGCTCAGAAAACTTCAGCACATTTATATTTTACAGAAAAATCCCCAGTAAGTAAATATGACTTAATTTTAAGCTTATTTTTACTTGGAACAGTTGTCATTGTAAAACACTAACTTATTTCAAATCTAATCAACTGAATACCTTATCTTTTTAAAATCTTGCAAATAATTAATTCATACCAGTTCCTGAGGGTTGGAAAAACCCACTGTTGTAGTAAATCTGCTTCACCTAGACAGTGCCAGTGAGAGACAGTTTTCATAGTCATTTATAAATAAATATAATAGAAAACAGTCTCTGATTCTACTTTAAGCATATCTCTTTCAACATTAAACACCTAATGTAACCTAAGTAATCCTGACTGCAGGGAAATCTCAATCTCTCAAAAAAAGGTAATCTCAAATACAAGAGAACTATAGAGAGAGCTAGTTTTCAAGAGAAAAAAAAAATCTGAAAATTTCAGCAAATTTTCTTCTCATAAAATATATTTGTGTTCTTAAAATTAGCATCCTTACTCCATAAATGGTGGCACAAAGATGGTTTGTGATGACCTCTTTGTTCCTGATTAGTTATAGTAGCTGGCTGTAAAGAAAGGATCACATATGGCCTCTGAGAAACCCACTTTTATGATATATAGTAAATACACATCTCAACAATCAGACATACATTGATCTGCTCTTGTTAACTGTTAACCATTCCAGCAAAGCTAAGTTTTATACTAATCATTGCCAAAGATAAGGGCTTTTTCCTTTGATTTGTAATTAAATCTCAGAACCAGGCTTAGTGACTGTTATCTCAACATCCACAACAATAAGCAGAAGCATTTCTCAAATTGTTTCCTTCCCCAAGATAAATTGTCAAAGCACACAGCTCAGTTTAACATTAGTGGATTGTTTCTTTTGAACTGAATCTGGCTCCACTCATCACTATGAAGATGAAAAGCATCTATCCACAGTTTTAGCTCTATCTTGGTATGTGCTTTCTAAGATTTGGTAGTGACCTCCTACCACTTTATTTGAAGTCCCTAATAGCAAAACTAGTTGAGTTCCATATCCCTGTCTCCATAATAAGAGAATTGAGACCCGGAGAGCTGAAGCTCTTTTCCTAGGGCTAAATGGAAAATGATACAGAGATGATTGACTCATTCTTCTTGCCCCAAGTCTCTACTTTATGAAGATCCATTTTACCATTTCAAAGTATTTTGTGTGTGTGATTTGTTATTGTTGTTGTTGTTGTTTTTGGCATTTTAAAACGAAAAAGAAAGAATGAGAGGGAATCAGGGAATGAAAACCAGGCAAGATCATAGCCTAGATCAATTGGATTTGTACATTGTTCCATATGCATGGCCACATAATGGATGTCCAATGAGTGAAGAAAGTAGAGATCATCAGGCTTCCAGTTTTTCACTAGCCAGCTGCCCCCGCCCCCCGCCTTACCTAGAACTGTGTACTAACCTCTTCCGAATTACAATTCCTCTTTTCTCTTCTAGGAGACCAAGGGGTGCTTTTTTTCCCCCAGGTTTTATTTTATTATTATTTTAAAATCACCTTTCTCCCAATCCCTGATGTGCAATAGTCTAACTTGGGCACAAGGGAAAAGAAAGGGCATAACAGAGTATGGGCAGGCACACAGGGAAATAACCAATCTGATTTTGCTTTGATTTCTGTTTCAAGTTCTATAATGACAGATCCCACTCCAGTGCAGTATGTTTTGGAAATAAAGTTAAAAGGGATATGTGATTGTTTTAGGTACATTTTAAGTGTTGACTAATAAAAGGCAAATACCAGAACAAAAGAATAGTTTAATATAGCATTTTTAAAACCTTTTAGTATTCTAAGGCATCTGTGACCTGCTAAAATCTAATTATTTCTCCAATACCCTTTGGAATTGTTCAGAAAGAAGTGGTACAGTTTCTAACTAGTGCATTAAGCATCTGGCTTGACTTCACAGAATTCCAGATAGCTGAATGTGCACTCTCTATATTTTATTACCATTGCATAGGTGCATGCTGAGATGTAGTACTGATGTGTCCTGACACATATCACTACCTGTTGACAGGGGGACAAAAAAACAAACAAACAAAAAAAAAAACACTGGACTAGATTAAGAGGGTCTACAAATAGAAAATCTTTAAAATATGTTTTGGCAATTTTAACAGAAACTGTAACTTTTTAAAAAATGAAAGAAAGAATAGAAAAAGAGTAGCTTCAACTTCAAAAATTTATAAAACATGCCCAAGTTTCAGATGCCAAATCCTCTGAAAATGAACTAAGCTCCAACACCCATTCCTTCCTTTTCAAACTAACAATACCCCATTTTCCTTTGGGCCATGCCTTCTCCATTCTCAGCTACCTGTTTGAGTAAGATTGACCTTATCTACAGATCCTATAGTGGCTTAAGCTCACCAGCATATCTACATTCTCATAAAATAGGTTTAGGAATGAGCATGTGATAAAGTTTAAACAAAGTGTGAACCTCAGGGCTCCATACAAGAGCTTCTGGAGGAGACCTCTCCTCACTCTAAGCTATGTGATATGAAAGTGATATGTGCAACTTAAGAGGAAAGACAGGAAGGGCCAAGTCTCCATTATATATAGCTTGACAAATCTGCCCACAATGAAAAAGGCAGAACAGAAAGTCAGAAAAACTGTACTCTTGTTGACATATTTTAAGCCACTCTATCAAGTTTTATCTGAAGCCATACCATACATTTGAACTTCTCAGTTACATGAGCTTACCAATTCTAATTGTTGATTTGGCAATAAGGCTTGGCCTTTCAATCACTTGCCTACAAAAAATTCTTAACTGATAATAGTCTAAGACCTTTAATAATTAAAAAAAAAAACCAGAACTGTTTTCTTTTTTTAACATCTTTTCAGATTTTATTTTCATAAATAATAGTGAAGGAAATGAAAATAATCAAAACTATTTCTATTTGGGGTTGGTTTAGGGATCACCTAATCTTTTACAGGAGTAGTCATGAATATGTGTATGATGAATGAATGAATGAATTAGGTAGCTTAAGTATAGACAAGTTGGAAGACCCAGATTAAATTGTTCTATGAAATAATTACATCACAATGATTTTCACCTGGGAGTTAGTAACTAAAAGAGATTTGGTGGGGGGCAGGGTAGGGGTTGTTGTTCATTTTTTGTCTAAATATACAAGTTAGTAGCCAAGCTTGAAAAACCTAATTTCAAATCCAATCTGCCAAGTTTTCCACCAGGGAACACCTCAAATCTTCTCAAACAGATAAAAAAAATACTTTGATATGATAAGTTTCAATATTTTTAAGGTATAAAAACCGGGATAATTTTGGAGTTCATTTCTAAGTCGGTTTCCAATCTGAAATGCATGTTCTTATGTACAATGTTAGATTCCCAGGTTACCCTACAAAACATAAGAAAATGAAAAATAACAACAAATACTTTTTCAACCCCAAATACCTACTAGAACTCAACTAAGTTTTAAGTTCTTGGAACATGAGGTCATGAGATGCATGAGGACAATAGAAAAAAAAAATCAATAAGAAAAATTTCCTTTTCCTCCATCTCACTTTCATTTCTTGTCTGAAGAACTATAAACACAAGAACAAAAGGAAATTTGAAAAATGAGAAATTTATTATTGGCCCTCTCCTATCTTTGTGCACTTTTTTCTCCCACTTCATAAAGTCCTTTTTTCCCAGATGTTCAGATGCTCCAATCTTAATAATGGTAGCTACCATTTTATTGGGTACTTAGTTTGAGACACTGAACTAATAAACTCAAAGACATTAAATAATTTGTCTATGGTCATGTGGCAAAGCCAAGAAAGAACCTGGGTATACAGGATTCTGAAGTCCATGTACTTAAACTTTATACTACACTGGTTTCTGCACACTCAGCTGAGTTCTTCCTGCTATGACAATCCATTCCCTTCCTTTCTATCACAGCCCAAATGTCATCATGCTTGTCAGCCTCCCTTCCCCTTCAACCAGGACATTCATCCTCTATGGTAATTAATCTCTTTTAGGAAACATAGTAGAAAAGCAATCTGAAGTAACTCCCTGTACTCTTAACCTTTCTAAAGGTGATACATACTATTTCAAAATGGGCACATACTATTATGAATTCACTTCCATCTGGCAGAATTTCAGGTTGCTGATCAAAGCAAGAAGTGACAAGAAAAATGGAACCATCAAGAATATATAATTTTGGAGATGGTAGGATAACCAAGGCTCTCTTAAAGAGTAGTTTTCCTCTAAAGTCAGTACCTCTAGTATAGATTACATTTTTCACAACACCTTCCCTTCTACATTTTAATCCTCAGCTTAAAAGGCAAAAAAAAAAAAGCAACAATCTATAATTGGCATTTAATAAATTCTTGCTGTTTTTATTTCCCATGTGAAGAAACCAAAGGCCACAGCGGGTATTTGAAGTCATATAACAAATGGCAGCCTGGGGAATGGAACCTTCAGAGGTCCTAACTCCTAGGCCAGTACATTTTCTTTTGAATACCTTTAACCCAAATGGCCCATTTATTCTTCTTTTCTGTTGAAGGCCTGCCTGAATGGAGAAAAAAAGAAAAACTGATTAAATATGAATATAAACCCAGAGGAATTTGGTCAGGCAAAAATTTCCTTTAAAAATAGAACTAACTCCCATCTGAAAATGGCTTCTAGAAAGAAATATTTTATAAAATAATTTAATCCATGTGTTTGTTTTGCCGTAACAGAAAAGAATCCACCCTTTCTTAAGAGATTAACTGTTAGTCCCACCTCCCTTTCTCCAAAAATTCAGCAGCTGCATCTCAGTTTAAATCATACTACTTAACAGTTCTAAGAAATTGGCTTTTCAATAGACATTAGGATTCTAAAACTCCTGGATTTAATGGGTCTGTCCTGGGAGGACTGCAAAAGTGCAATCATAGAACAATAGGGGTCATTACATCTCTCATCAAGGATTCACCTTCTATTTTGATATCCTCCATTCTTGGAGGAGAACACATAATGTGAAACAGCTATCAAACAAGCATATAAATAAACTAAATGAAGGTAATGAAGAGACCATGATTGTGTGTGTGTGTGTGTGTGTGTGTGTGTGTGTGTGTGTGAAAGATAGCTAGCTGGCCTCCCGAAACATTCTGAGGAATTTAAGAAAGCACAAAGGATGTGCAAGGTCCTGGGTTCAATACCCACTATAGCCAAAGTGAGAGAGAGAAAGAATAAGCTCATGAATCTCTAAGAATAAAGCAAATAAAAAAATTAAAGGAAATTGCCTTCTAGATAAATATAAAGCAAAATCTTCTCATCAACAGTAAAGTAAAATGCACTAACTTGGTGGAATACAAGTTGAAAGCAACTGTTGACCAAATTACAGAAAACAGTCTATAAAATTGTAATTGAACATTAAAGTGTATAATTTTGCTAAGTAGGCATAGAAATTTATAAACTCCATGTCTTATAATTGTCCCGTGTTTACTCATGTACCTAAATTAAAATAAAATAATTTAATCCAGGAAAAACCACTCCTGAAAGATTTTTTTAAAATATGTTTATATCTGAACCCATGCTCAGAGCAGCAGAAATATATCAGAAAGGAAAATATTCTATTTAATCCTTGTTAAACTTTGTATTTAGGGAAGGTTCTTAAATATAAATTACCTAATATCAACTAAGTTCTCAGTAAGGCGGACGAACTTTCATTGTTTTTAAAACGTATAGAACAATAACTTCTTCTTTACCTCCAAAAAAACAGACTATAAACTTTCATTTAAAAAAATTGGCATCCCTATCCCCTTTCCCTTAAATAAATTGGTTATTGAATAAGCTTTCTACTTATTTGAGAATAAATATTTAGTTGGGATTACTGGCCTGTATCTTCCACAGTTATAACATGTTTGCAACTAGTGAAAAATAAAAACTTGATTTTGTTAACTTTTTTTCAATACAGATGGCTTAAAATAAACAGAAATCTGTGGGGTTTTTTATTGTAATCTTATAAATATCCTTCTAACACACTTGGATTTTTTCTAAGTATGCTACCACTGCCTTGTAGTAGTAAACTTTAGAAAATGTTGAGATTCCAAAGGCTGCCTACAAACCAAATGGCATTCTTGCTTTGGCAGGCTGAGCACCTCATTCCGGCTTCTCTCACCCCCTCTAGCGTTTGCAAAGCTCATCTGTCTGATTATCCAGTTACCTCACTGAACAAGAGCGTGGCTAAGTCCTGCCCATCTATGACATCACCCCCTTCTTCAACCACTGCGAGGTGAAGCTTTAAACTTCAGACTTGGAGGTGGGCTGTGTGCAGTAAACTGGAATGCTCTCCCTGGCTCACTCAGCGCAGGGGTGATGTGAAGCAGGGCAAGCTTAGGCTGCAGCTGCCGTTGGCTTTGTGTGGACTGGACGCTGTGTTTGGGAGACGAGGGAGGATTATTACTCCAATTCACAGTCAATGGAATTACAGCTACAGCAGACGTGTACATAAGATTGCTTTTTCTCATCTTCCTGGTAAGTGTTTTCCGTGTTTTTTCTTATGATTGTCCCAGAAAGTTTGCTTGGTTTTACTCCCTAGAAAGAAACGACTTAGTGCCATGAGGAATCCAAACAGGGATGTTTGCTCTGTCACCAGTAAGAGCAATATATGTGCGTGCAAGCCAGCAAGGAAAAATTTGACTAGACAACCAAATGCAAGAAGTTTCTTAAAACCTTTCATTTTTGAAAAATAATAAATAGCTACTTTCTACGTCGAGTAACTGATATTTGAAAAAGGCTTTATGGAAAACATCAAGTTGGAAAGTTAAATGTTAAATATTAGAGAATACAAGGTGGATTTTTTACAGATAGGAAAGTGAAAGGTCTTGCTAACTTGGTGTGTACTGTATGTGTGGTATGATCACCAATTGCTGTTTTTACAACTGTGAAAGGAAATCGATAATCCCTCAGCCCATGAGTACGCAGTACATGAAAAGCATACATCTTGCTCACAGCGAGCCAAGCCGAGCTTCTCCTGGAGACTTATGTGCCTCTGTAAAGGATTAACAGCTACACCTAGATTTTAAAGCTTGCACTGCTATCCTGCGAGAGCTCCTTCTAGCATTTCAGGGTTGCAAATCTCAACTAGTGAATTCAACTCAGAGGAGGGGGAGATTCTCTTCCAAACCATATTCCCCCTCTAGTAGAATGCCAAAATCCATTGCTTGGGCAAGTGTAGTATGTGACTAGCATAGTAACTGGCTAAGTCTACTCAGAAAAACTAACAAAGCTACCCAGAAAGCTATGCTTTTGATGTATGCAATGAGTTCAGGGTAGAAGGGAAAAGAATAAATGAGTAGCGCCCTCATCGAGTGGGATATGCAGAGTATCCATTCACTTGCAACTCGTAATGGAAAAAATCTTACATTGGAACAAATGCATTATACTACAATGCTTTCAAAAAGTATCTTCTCAATCTTTTTTTTTTTTCAGTGAATTAGGTCTGAAACAAAATGGTTGCATAGAGGTAAAGAGTGCAACAGGCCCATATTTTTCCAACATCTGTAGGATATTTATTAATTTATTTAAAATTAAAAAGAAAAAAATTGATTTTCTACAATTATGGAGCCAAATTCTCCAACAGTTTTAAAAATCAACATTTTAAATTTTCTTAAGAAATACATCTGCTTTTAAATGCACATGTATGTTATTTTACTTGCTTAAAACATGAATAAATCCACTAGAAAAGTGCTTCAGCTGTAGCAATGCCTTTCATTTATCCCTAACTACATAAAAATGCCATGACCAGTATAAACATAAAGAATGAGTTTGTCTGTTTTCAGGTAGAATCACTTATGCCTGCTCAAAGTGACAGATGATTAATCCTCATCTCTTTGGAAATGAGTAAAGAAAAATTAATCCCCTAAAAATACCACAATAATATTATTATTACTATACTACAAATATAAATAAAAACATCAAATTTTAATTAGAAGGTTGATTATGTCACTTAATTTCGAACATATATGTACTTGGACACACAGATATACACACACACACACACACACACACACACACACACGTATTTATTAGCCTGAATTTTAAAACAGGGTTAAAAAAATGTGATTGCATGTACTTAACTAAGAAAATTACAGTTAAATGTTTTCCTAAATAGAGCCCTGCCAAAATATATCAGGTCCAAGGATCAGCAAAGTGAATGAGTAAACATAATGAATTCATTAATATTATATTCCAGTAGACCATCTATCAGTTATTAATTGGGCTTTTCATTTCTCTACACACCCCTTTGCTTTTTTAATCAATTATGGTTACATTCAAAAGGCCTAATTAAACACTTCCTAAACATAAAGTTGTGAAATATATAATTGGGCAGCAAATAAAGTTTTTATCAAAAAGAAGAAAAACAGTAAGAAAATTTGTCATAACTAAATGTGGCAGCAAAATAGAAGGTATGTTTCTTTTGCTTTCAAGTGTTAATTAAGGAGCCTCCAATTCTATCAAAACTTTTTCAAAGCTAAATGAAGCAGTGTGAAATAAATTTGGTTGAAATCTTGTGGCTGTCAGACTTTGTTAGCAAGCTATTAATTATCTTTACCCCAGTTTCTTCTCTAGACTATATTGCCCAATCAAATAGAAACGCCAATTATGCTCAGCATCTTCTGCCTAGGGACACAAGACCCTAATGAACACTGGGTCTCTCCAGATGAAAAATACAATTATCAGCTTTAAATATGCAAAGCAGTGCAGAGAGATTTTTCTGTGCTCTTCTTGGCCATAATTCCTAAAGCTTTCTCTTCTTTCTGCATTATTTTGAACAATTTTAAGCCCAACAAAAATCAGTAGCAAAAAAGAAAAAGAAAAAAAAATCAGTAGCTGGGAATTTGCCTTGTCTTAATATTATATTGGTGTTTCTTCTTTCTTACTTTTTAGTTTTGCTATGCCAATGCTCATGCCAATATTAAATTAAATCTGGCATTTAAAATATATTTGAACTAAAGTTGCCATTTCAGTCAATTCTCAACTCTCCTCCCCTTTTTAAGGTGGTGGGTGGGCTACTTAACAAAGAATGTGATTAATAGTTAGATCCAGAGCTAACTTTAAAATTTTGAATAAATCCCGTTTTATATTCTCTTATTCATACCACTTTATTTAAAAAGCATTATAAATAATGGTCTCACTTCAAATGAAGATCACCATAAATGAAGTCAACTAGGGAAATAAGGTTCTGTAAATTTTTCAAAGGCCTTGATTTCTCCCCTTCCTTCTCTCCTCCTTTTTCCTTCCCTCCTGCCCCCCACCTTTTGCCCCAGAGGCCTTCACTGTTCTTCTCAACAGGAGGCTTTGTTGTAATTAAACCAGAGAAAAACTGGCCAGCAGCAGCCAACATCTGACTTGCCGCTTCTGAAAGCAGTGTTCTGGTAGAGTGTACCACCCCCCAGCGGGCAAAAACTCTACAGTAAATCTCTCAGCAATATTAATCCTCAAAATGGCATTTTCTCTTCAGAGCATAAAAAGGGATATTTCTTGTCTTCTTCTAACATCCTACCATTTCAAAAATTTACTAAAAGTCAACAAACCTATTTCCAACAAAGAGATGATTAGTAAATATCTTCCAAAAGAGCCGTCTTCCTTTTAATAACTGATATAGGTATATACATTTAAGAAAGCATTTTCCATTTTCAAAATGCAGATCAACATTACTAAATTTAGTTACACGTCACACTAAAAGACAGTTTTGAAAGCCATTTTATATTGTACAAGAGAGCATGTTTCAGGATTTTGTTTTATCTATTAACAAGAAATCCAGAGAAAAGATTTTAAGTACAAAGGAATAAACTATAAGCAACAGCTAGACTTTAATTTGTTTACACTTGCATAATCTCTTTCCTAGCCCCAAATCAAATGTCAGTAATATATAAAAAAGCTCTCTCCAGGTATGAGTCTGTTTAAAGGAAAGGAGGGAGAAATTGCTCTCACTTGATGGGACAATGACAGCTTTTGTTCTTTATTCTTTCACTTTACATGTGCAAAAGTTACCTTGGTAACTTTGGAGAGAAAACCCACAGACCACATTTGCTTAAACACCATTTTTAATGTGTGCCACTGGACTGTAGATTGATCAACTTATGTGTTGTTGATTTTCTTTTTCTTCATCTGGTTTAAATCAATAATATGCTACTCCTACTTGGATATGAAAAAATGTATCTTATGATTTTAGATGTTTTCACCCACTAGCACAGTGCTTGCCACATGGTTGATTTAAATAAATATTTGCTGAACTAGTGTATGGAAATTTAAATATTAGAAATTTAAAGCCAAATAGTGTTCACACAATTCCTGGAAGAGGAATTTCAGATTTGCAATTAAAAAAAAAAAAGTTTGTGGTTTAACAAAAGTAAGCACCCTTTTAATTACACTTGCTCAAAAGTCAGCACAAACTTAAAGCATGTCCCTGCTCCAAGCTCTCTACCACTTATCTTCACCACCTGCTATATTAACATCTTATTCATTCTTACAAGTTGTGGTTCTTTAATTCATTAAGTCTGGCTTTAATATCATAAAAGGAGAACATTCAATATGATGAAAGATAACATCTCAGTTTGCCTTTTTTGTTTTAAGGATGCTTGATTTAACTTTACAAGCCAAAATAAATGAAGCAGAATTACATTCATTCATCACAAACTCATTGGGGAAAAGAACCAGTAACATGAAAGGAGAAAGTAAAAATCCTTTGCTTTGGAACTTTTAGCCCCTATTTTCCATAAACAAAACAAAACCTTCTTCAGGCTAGAAAATAGTGTGGATAAAGCCAAGTATAAAAAAGGAATACTTGCTTCTCTGCCTCTCAGCAAACCCTTATGATTTCATGACTCTCAAGAGGAGAGTTAGAGGTCCTTCTGCTTGTCTGGCATTAAACAAAAGAATTGGAACTTTCCTGAAATCTGATGATCGTGGAAAATTTAACTACCAGGCAGGCTGCTTAGAAAGCATTTTACTGTCACTATCAACTAACCTGAAATTCTCCAGTTTTTTCAGTTTAACCATATACATAGTTTATTTGAAATACCTTTTGTTGTTGCGTTCACAGGTTGTTGATTTTTTTGAGCTTTCTAGAAAAAATTTTAATCTTAATAAGTGAATTATTTTCCTTATACTCTAGATGATGACTGCCATAAGTTCTAATTTACCTAGAAATATTCACAAACTTGGATAAATTAAGCATGGGTTTTCTTCAATATCAAGATTTTATTCCAAATAATAATGCAATTATTCTGGATTAAAAGTTCTACATGCTGTTTTCTGATTGAATATTTTTAAAGTTCCAATAAAAAGAAACCAAAAATTTAAAACCTTATACTTGGTCCTAAGATTGTTAAACAAAAATGATTAATAATCAAACAAGTCAAATCAAAATCAACTTAAACAGAAGGTACCAAATAAAGCATTTAGGAAGTTAGCACTATCATCATCTATCTTCATTTTAGTATAAGTTGTATTCTTAAAACATGGGAAATACCTTCTTCTCTCAAATATTTCCATATCAAAAATATTGTACTAGCAAGAAGAAATCATGTAAATATGCAGATTGCCTCAAGTTCTTGATTTTATTTCAATATCACTTTTCTCTTCAGATATGACTCCTTAATTTCTATTAGTTTTCCTAAAATATTTCAAGATGATAGCATCCTCGTCTATTTGAATGTTTTCTTAGGTGTATTCTGAAAATAAACTAGAGGGAAACTTTTTAGACTTGATGATTACATTATAAATGCAAAAAAACAATTGCCTTTGCAATTTTTTAAGACACTGAATAGAAGGATCCCTATTAAAATTTTGATTCACCAGTAAGTTGATTATGTGGTTTCTTCTTTTTGCTAGTTTTAAGTGCTATATACTTAAATGATTCCATTAAAATAATTTTAAAACATTCTTCTAAGTAACCAGGCTCCACATACATTTTTCCACCAAGTTACCCCATTAACAATATTTTTCTAAAAGATCGATTGCTTTTTGTTCAGAAGTAATGGCTTCTTTCAAGCCTATGCAGACAGAAAAGCTCTGAAGTCGATGTTGTGGAAACCTGGCCACAGTGTCCATGCCGATGGGGGTCATTTTCTTTTCATCATTCACATTCAACTACAATGTCTGTGGATATGGAGATGCAGCTCAGATAGGAGGAAGTTGAAATATTTGTGTCAGATTGCTTTCTTTTGATAGAGAGATATTCATTATAGTTTTTAATATGCCAAAAAAACCTCTCTGGCACTATATTTTCAAATATAAAGGGGTAGATGATCAAAAAATTCAGTCAAACATAAATTGAACTGTTTTGAGCCTAACTGTAGGGAATATGAGCAAGTCAGAGAAGCTCTAAGCAAAATCTTCATTTGTGAAAGAGAATCCTTTCCTAAGAAATCTGTTTTATGTTTTAATGCAATTTGGAAAGGACATTTTCCACGAACTTAATGAGATTTCGTTTTCTGTTAATCCTACATTATTACTACTATTGTATGAATGGAAAATGTGAGTTTGCATATCAAACAGCAGTGGAAGCCGGTTCACAAATGTAAAACAGGTAAAATAAACAAATTAATCTTTCTTCTTTTCACACCAACTTAGTTTTTTTTATATCTTTCTCTCTGTGGGTTACAAATGTGAAAAACAATACATATTCTTAGAACCTGGTTTTGTAAAACCAGATATAAAATTAAAATGGAGATGCTTCATCTCTGTTCATTATTATGATCATCACTTTGGATATGTTGTGATCTGCCATGACTGGGGACAATCAAAGATTTTAAATTCCCATTCAGCTGATTCACCTGCACTTTAGATTATGTCTTGCCTTATCAGTGTTCCTGAATATAAGAAATGTTTGACTATTAGTGATTTTAAGCAAGTTCTCACTTGTTGTCTTTATAATAATTTTAATTAGTTTCTAATGCAATTACATTACAGTATTTGTTTCTAAATTTAAATTAACCACATTATTTTATATGCTGATTAATTTTACAGCTTAGAAAATATTTAAAGCAAAAAAATCTTAAAAATAACTTGTAATTATAATTTCAATAGCTTGGTTTTCTATTTTCACAAACAGAAAGCAAGAGTTTACAAGATAATTCCACAATAATTAGCAAAACTCTCACATTAAACAATAAATCATTTAAAATTTTTCTCTGTGTACCCTTTGCAATTTTCACTAGAAACTTCTTTATCTATCTATTGCCATTTTCATTTCAAGTTGCCCTAATAAATTACATGCAATTTTTTTCAACTTTTCTTCTGTTAATAAAGTCTGATGGCATTGGCATCAAATGGTAGACTGAAAGACACAGAATTTTCAAAAGAACCAGAATCAAAAAATTATGACATTATTTAACATACATATTCAGTAGAGAGTTTAAATTCTGGAACAGATGCCATCCTTGTTGGACACTAGGTAATAGTTGGCAGAGAAGCAAAATGCTACTTTAGTCCTTAATCTTGAGGTCAAATATTCCCATGATACTCAAGTGTTCTCTATATGTAGAGAAAGCATCTGAGTGGGTGACCCTGCATCACTGATACTGAACTACCAACCTAATCCTAGCCCTAAAAATCCTCATGCATATTAGTTAATGGCAGAACAATCATCATTAAAATCACTGGTCTCTTTAGTCAAGTCTTCTTTCAGAAATGAAAAGTACATTAGTGGAAATTTGTATGTTCATGTTTAGCCTAGAGAGAAATGCCCAATCAGGTTTTGATATGCTTTCTAGGTGGTCATTATATGGGTGTCCTTTCTATTCCAAATACAGATTTTCCAAGTTCACTGTATGAAAAGAAAATTATAGTAGTATTTTCCTAAAAAACTAACTTGAACTTTTATGCCACCTTTTAGGCAAGAACACTTGAGGGCCTAGAATTTCAAAATCACTAAGGAGCCCCCAGACACACCCCTAAAGAGGAAGGTGATGGTGTCCACCTTCTGCAACTGGGAATTCTTCCTGCAGAAAGAATAAAATAGGGAACTAAGCAAATAAAAAGAAAAGCATTAAAGCAAAGTATTTTCAACCTTTCAAATTGGAGATTGTATAACTTTTGTAAAACTGTGGTCAAATGTTTCAAAAAGTTACCATGGCACTTCTGTCAAAAGTCTTTGTTAAATATTTACTCACCTCTTTGACATATACTTGTTCTTTTCTTTTTAAACATTTTATCATTTTATGCCTAAGACTTAAAGTGAACTTATGAAGATTATCCTGAAAAGTCATGAAAGGGGCTTATGCTATGAATCAGTTAAGGGTAGAAACGATCTGTTGGCTGACAATGTCATATTATCTCCTACTTTATTTATACAGCTAACTGGGAAGCATAAAAACAAAGCACTCAATAAATCCCTTTCCATCAGCTACTATACTAAAGATGTGTTGCTTAAAGAAAGAATTGAAATTAAATTTCTAGGCAATTTCTCTAATTTTTTCAAGTTCATTATTAATAGTTCATTAAAACCTTTTACTTTCACAGGAGATGCTCAATACCAGTATATTTTAAGGAAGAAAACTATAAAGAAAATTTAGTATGCTTCTTTTTCTTTCCATGAAGAATATATGAATTGTTTTCTTACCTCTTAAAAGAGAATACATGTTCTTGTATAACGTGACTGCACCAGAAATTCTAAGAAAGCAGCAAGAAGCAAAAGCTGAAAATAGCTATTTCACAGCAGGTAATCATACCTCAGGATGTAGCTACTGTACAAAGTTTATACTTGGATAATCCTGGATGGGAATAAAGGTAGGGGGTAACTGCCTGAAAAAAAAAATAAAAACCTATTACTATACAGGCCCTAGCATCATGAATGGCTTTCTTCATGAGGATCTGAAGTTACTATCTCTGCCCACATTGCACAGAAGAGCCAATAAGAATTTCAAAGAGGGAAAGTTCTACTAAGGGAATTAAGCTACACAAAAGGAACCTTCACACAGAAACTCTATCAGAAAGAAAAAAAAAAAAAATATATATATATATATAGGAAGCCATGTGTCCTACATAGTAACAGGAAGCTGAATTGTTTCTGGCCCCCACTTTAATGAGCTTGCCCACCATGCTGAACCGCAGCTGGAGTGTTCATTGACAACAGTGAGCCTGACCTGGAGGTGTGTCCGGCATAGGATTTCTTGAATAAACAGTGAAGAACATTTCCAAGGACTAAACAAGAGTTTATAAGTCCCAGCCCCTCACCAGGAAAATAATATATGTGCATTTGGACTTTCACCCACGCAAAATTTACTCACATCGTTAAATAAGGTAGGAAAAATATTAAGTGTTTTATTTTCATGCCTAAAATTAGAAAGGCTAATAAATATCTAAAAGTGCAGAAAAGTTTATATGACACAATATAGATTGGTATAAATCTATAAATCACCAACCCATGGGGGAAGTTGAATCATGTACTAGGTTAGAATTTGAAGAAAAATAAATGAATTGCGAAAACATGTTATGGGCTAGAAAATAAGTAAAAATGTGGATAAAGTCATTAAAACATGTGATATAAAACATAAAAAAATCAAATCCAAGGAAAAGAATACTTTAACATGAATTAGAATTTTCCATTTAGATTAGCTGCACATATTAGCTATAAAATTACCAAAAGTAAATAAATGAAAGATTCCTTTTTTATTCTTTTTGTTTTTAAGCAAGGTTTACTATTAATAATCCAAGAAAGAGAAATTCCATTAATAATCAAATCAAATGATTGGCTTTAAGGAGACTGAGAATCTAAAGGTGCATGAAACTATTCCTAAATAGTAAAAGAATAGACTTTGTTTTTATTACCCATTTGTACAAACTGTGGTCTTTTACTTAATAAGAAAGTAGAAATAAAAATTTGGTTTTTTAAGAAAAGTGAAATTATCATCTTTATAACAAATTATATTTCTTATGTCAATTATTATGAATATTAAGAAATCATTCAAAATTTGATTAGCTTGATTAGTGACTGGTTGTAAAATTAATATTAAATATCATTAAAATACTTTAGACTATTTAATAAAACTCTAATTATATTTAACATTTCAAGATCACAACATTTGGGACATGATGCTTTTTAACTTATATACCAGAAATATTCAAGGTAAAGAGGTTGATTATATGATTGTGTTCATTGTTAACAACCAATAACTCCTAATATGCCCTTGTCTAAACAATTAAAATACTAAAAGTGATCACAAATGCTTTAGTTATCTCTGTTTTAAAGGCTCTCTTCAGCATGGGAGTCTGATGATTTTCTTTCTTTTCTTACTCCATTTTAGGGCTCTGAAGTAACAGAAAATCTTTGTGTAAAGACCTCAACATTGCTGACCATGATCAGCCCAGCCTGGAGCCTCTTCCTCATTGGGACTAAAATTGGGCTGTTTCTTCAAGTGGCACCTCTATCAGTCATGGCTAAATCCTGTCCATCTGTGTGCCGTTGTGATGCGGGTTTCATTTACTGCAATGATCGTTTTCTGACATCCATTCCAACAGGAATACCAGAGGATGCTACAACTCTCTACCTTCAGAACAACCAAATAAATAATGCTGGGATTCCTTCAGATTTGAAAAACTTGCTGAAAGTAGAAAGAATATACCTATACCACAACAGTTTAGATGAATTTCCTACCAACCTCCCAAAGTATGTAAAAGAGTTACATTTGCAAGAAAATAACATAAGAACCATCACTTATGATTCACTTTCAAAAATTCCATATCTGGAAGAACTGCATTTAGATGATAACTCTGTCTCTGCTGTTAGCATTGAAGAGGGTGCATTCCGAGACAGTAACTATCTCCGACTGCTTTTCCTATCCCGCAATCACCTTAGCACAATTCCCTGGGGTTTGCCCAGGACTATAGAGGAACTTCGCTTGGATGATAACCGCATATCCACTATTTCATCACCATCTCTTCAAGGTCTCACTAGCCTGAAACGTCTGGTGTTAGATGGAAATCTGTTGAACAACCATGGTTTAGGTGACAAAGTTTTCTTCAACCTAGTTAACTTAACAGAACTGTCACTGGTACGGAATTCCTTGACTGCTGCACCAGTAAACCTTCCAGGCACAAACCTGCGGAGGCTTTACCTTCAAGATAACCACATCAACCGGGTGCCCCCAAATGCTTTTTCTTACCTAAGGCAGCTGTACCGACTTGATATGTCCAACAATAACCTAAGTAATTTACCTCAGGGTATCTTTGATGATTTGGACAATATAACCCAATTGATTCTTCGCAACAATCCCTGGTATTGTGGGTGCAAGATGAAATGGGTACGTGACTGGTTACAGTCACTACCTGTGAAGGTCAATGTGCGTGGGCTCATGTGCCAAGCTCCCGAGAAAGTTCGTGGAATGGCTATCAAGGACCTCAATGCAGAACTGTTTGATTGTAAAGACAGTGGGATTGTAAGCACGATTCAGATAACCACTGCAGTACCCAACACAGTGTATCCTGCTCAAGGACAGTGGCCAGCTCCAGTGACCAAACAACCGGATATTAAGAACCCCAAGATCACTAAGGATCAGCGAACTACAGGGAGTCCCTCAAGAAAAACTATTATAATTACTGTGAAATCTGTCACCTCTGACACAATTCATATCTCCTGGAAACTTGCTCTACCTATGACTGCTTTAAGACTCAGCTGGCTTAAGCTGGGCCATAGCCCAGCATTTGGATCTATAACAGAAACAATCGTAACAGGGGAACGCAGTGAATACTTGGTAACAGCCCTGGAGCCTGACTCACCCTATAGAGTATGCATGGTTCCCATGGAAACCAGTAACCTCTACTTATTTGATGAAACTCCTGTTTGTATTGAGACTGAAACTGCACCCCTTCGAATGTACAATCCTACAACCACACTCAATAGAGAGCAAGAGAAAGAACCTTACAAAAACCCCAATTTACCTTTGGCTGCCATCATTGGTGGGGCTGTGGCCCTGGTGACAATTGCCCTTCTTGCTCTAGTATGTTGGTATGTTCATAGAAATGGGTCACTCTTCTCAAGGAACTGTGCTTACAGCAAAGGGAGGAGAAGAAAGGATGACTATGCAGAAGCTGGCACTAAGAAAGACAACTCTATCCTGGAAATCAGGGAGACTTCTTTTCAGATGTTACCAATAAGCAATGAACCCATTTCAAAGGAGGAGTTTGTAATACACACCATATTTCCTCCTAATGGAATGAATCTGTACAAAAACAATCACAGTGAAAGCAGTAGTAACCGAAGCTATAGAGACAGTGGTATTCCAGACTCAGATCACTCACACTCATGATGCTGCAGGACCTGCAGCAGACTGTGCTTCAGGGTTTTTAAAACCTAAGGGAGATGATGGTAGGAACCCTGTTCTACTGCAAAACACTGGAAAAAAAAATAAGACTGAGAAAGCAATGTACTGTACATTTGCCATATAATTTATATTTAAGAACTTTTTATTAAAAGTTTCAAATTTCAGGTTACTGCTGCGATTGAAGTAGTGGAGATGCCTGAACACAATTCTATATTTTAGTATTTTTTAGTAATTTGTACTGTATTTTCCTTGCAAATATTGAAGTTATAAACCATTTACTTTGTGTTCTACTGAGTAAGATGACTTGTTGACTGTGAAAGTGAATTTTCTTGCTGTGTTGAACAATCAGGACTGCATTCACATGAGATCCTTGTAGTATAAGCACAGGCCATTTTTCACTTTGGTATTAATAAAATGTAAAAATAAAAACTGGCTGAATGAGAAAAATTAAATCTCAAAATAGTTATGAAATACTGTTTCAATTATTAAATTTGTATTATCCCAGTGGTAGTCAATAAATCAAAATATGTGAAGTAATGGGCAATATCAAACTTGCTGCATATCTCCATTTTTACTCTAGGCAAATTAAGTATCCTTAAGTTAAGCATATCTTCTGAACTGAATATATATCAACTGGCATAAAAATAATGTGAAGTCTGCTGTTACAGTCATTGTCAACAAAGCTTTAAGAATAAAGGACTTCACAAAAACAATAATATAAATGTGCTTCTAAGTTAGGGGGAAAATCTATACTTAAAAGAAATGAAAACTTAGACTTATATAGTGCAATAAACACAAATACTAGAATTGCATTTTGGTTTTGCCTGTACCATCCTAATTTTTGAAAATTGAATTCTAAACACAAAATTGTTAGTGTTTATGATGTTTTATCATAAGAGATATCAAAGAGAAATTTTATATATATTAAAAAGATAGCATAACCATAAGTGATTCCCCTCAGCAATCCAGAGAAAGTAGAACTTTAAATAAGGGAGAATTTAAAAGAAAAATAAATACTAGAAATCAAATTTAGATCTGGTCTATGTGAAATTTTTTAACACTGTACATAAATGTCCAATTTACTTTCACAATGATCAAGAATACTGCCCATTACTGTCACAGTTTTCCAGATATTACATAATAAACTTGTAATGTAACATTTCTTTCTAGCTTCCTACTGAATTGTGAGCTATTACTTGTTTAAAAAACCATATCATTTTTTGTTGCCATGATTTTTTTTCAATGAAAAACCAAAGTGCATTGTACGCCCTTTGGCCAGTCTTGTATGTGCCTTGATCCAACGCTACATGTATTCAGCTTTTAAAACTCGACAAATTTTTCATACTTACTTAAATATGAAAAATTATGGTCTTATTGCTGAATAAAACTTAAGAAAAAAGTACAGAATAATTGTGCTTGCTTTTGGGATTATGTTACTATCACTAAAGTAGCAAATTGGCCAGCACATTAGTCCTAAACACCCCATGTATTTTTCTAGGCATAAAAATAAAAGTTGGCTACAAATAAAAAAATAGCAATATCTTGAGGTTGTGTATTATTTTTACTTCAAAGAGTGAGTGTTTCATGTATAAATTCATTTTTTAAAATTTTACTTACATATTCTATAAATGGAAAACTTCAGAAATTGATTCAGGGCAATGCATGCATTACTGCTATTGTCCTGACTGATGCTTTTTAAAGATGGTCTGTGAAAAAATAATGTGTTTTTTAAATAGCCTTTTTGTAAATCTAAGTCAACTATAAAAGATATGAAATATTATATCTACCACTTAGCAGGTATGAACTTAAAAACAAATGGCTTACCTTTCTTGGCTTAGTTTACACACATGTAAATGGAATTCCTCCCATATCACAGAGTAGTTGTAGGAGGGGATTAAATAAGATGAGGTGTGTGAAAACTGTACAATGTTCTACAAAATATGTTACCACTATTATGGTTAAGAAAAGTCTGCCATGTGTTCCAAGAGGTTTGCAAGGTGTTGCTACTTCTACTATTCTGCTGACACAGAGCTCTTCAACTGTGAAATTTTAGTCATTATTCATTTGCTGTCTTAACAGTGTTTCACGATAATTTTTCTTTTGACTTCCTGTTATGGAGAATGGCTGTTTTCTAGGACCATTGCATTTGACTATATTCCAATTAGTATACCTTTCATGAGCAAGGAAAATTTAATGCATGCTTTAATACTGATTACTTCACCTGCAATAAATTAGAAACATGTTTTATACTAGCAAATACACAGAGCACCAAGAGAATAAAAGCTAATTTTTTACCTTCGCTTGTTATGAAATCTAAACACATAGAGAGATACATAGATAGTTGTAGTTAAAGATGTAAGAGAGAGGCAAAGACAATAGGACCACCTCTCCACCTCAGAAGGCATTAAATTGTACACATATTTCCATATGTCCCAAACTAAATGTTCACAATTTTTACTGATAAACTCCAACTCTTGCACTAATAGAAAATCATAGGAAGAAAAAAAAAAGACAATCGTAAATAAATAGCATGTAGATTTAACAAAAATGCAAGTGGGAAAGCTAGGTGAAAAATAAAAGTAGAAGGAAAAAAATCACTCCCATATTGAATGTTTGACCAAAAAAAAAAAAAAATGTTTTTAAACACAGTCACTTGTCACTGCATAAAATCACTGCACTTACACTCTCATTCCCTATTAAAAACAACACTCTATCTTTTGACAAGGATGATTTGCCATATAATTTATATCAGTACCCCTGAGCCAAAGGTACTAGTAAAAAAAAAAATACTAACTACAGTTCCTGACTAAAGTAGATTTTACAGCTACATGCCAATATGACAGTTTTCATGAGGCTTCTAAACAGATCCACACGCTGTACAGTACCATCCACCACTGAATTTACTTTAATATTAGTTCACCTGCTGTTGAAAACAATAGTGGTATTTAAAATTATAATTTCTTTCTCCTATTTAGCATGATTAGCAAATCTTCATTTACCATAGTCTTGGATTCACAATTACTGTCCTTTTGGTTTGGGATTTTTGGTCAAATTAGGAAAAACAAATACATACTTATCAACAACATTAAGAATTTCAAAGTTCTCTAAAAGCCAATGACTTATTGAATGGTTTCTATTTTATAAATAGCAGAAGCCTTGCCTTCATGAATTGTGTTGTCTAGAAGTTTTAGGACATAACCATAATCTACTGAGAGTTTATTGCTTCTGAAGTACAGAGGAAGAAGCAATTACATCTATTTGGATGGATCACCAAGACTTCATAAATAAGGTAAAATTAGGGTTAGGTGTTGAAGGGTAAGAAGGAATAACAAGAAAGCAAGAACAGCGGATCTGACAATGGAAAGAAAATAATTAACAAAATCACAAAGACAGAAAAATGGACAGTGTTTCTCAAACCCCGCTTTGATCAAAATCACTTAGGAAGGTTTTTACTAAGACACTCAGGCCTCAATACAGACTTACTAAATTAAAATCTCTCAGGTTAACTATGGGCATTTATATTTTTTAAAATTCCAAAGACAATTTTGATACTGTTAAAGGCCATTGATATAGGAGATGTTCCGAGAAAGGCCAAAAGTCCAGTTGAAATACAAGTAAGGAAGTTAAGACAAGAAATGGGGCTGGGGCTATAGATCAGTGGCAGAGTGCTTGCCTAGCACATGTGAGTCATTGGGTTTGATACTAAGCATCTCATAAAAAATAAACAATTAAAGGATGCTGTCCATCTACAAATACAATTTAAAAAAAAAGACTGAAAATGATATGTATGTCAGGCTCTGTAGTACATTGAATCCCAAGCTAAGAAGTCTGCATTTATATTCTTCACCAAGGCTTTGTGAGTACCTGGATCAATAAGCAATGCACTTTAGTAACATTTTGTAGGAATAAAAAATACACAGAAGAATGCAGAGAAAATCTGGAAGCAAATAGACAAGCTAAAAGGCTATGCAATATTTCAAGTAAAGGAAATAAGGGCTTGAATAGTGCATTGACAGTGCTGTGGAGTTAGGAAAAGGAAGTACATTCCTTCCTAATGTCCCAAAGATAAAGGAAGGAAGGAAGGAAGGAAGGAAGGAAGGAAGGAAGGAAGGAAGGGGAAGGGAGGAAGGAAGGGGAAGGGAGGAAGGAAGGGGAAGGGAGGAAGAAAGTCAGAGAAAGAAAGGCATACTTAAAAGATACAGGAAAGAGTAGAATGTTGAAGATGATGAACATTTTCAGCACAGGTAAGTAGAATGCTGGTGAAGCAACAAAGATTGAAGATGGGAGAAGCAGACTTCAGAGTATTTTGTACATACATATTAGGTATGAATGAGTGATATATGCACATTACAGGTTTACATTTGCTAATTATGAATAATAGTGCCCACTTTTAACCCTCAGTAGTGACCTAGTTTGGATGATTAAAATCATCTAAGGGATTCAAAATACTTTTATGTTATCCCTTGGGAAATGTCTCTTAATAGGTTCAAAATAAAGTCTGAAGACAGAAGCTCAGCATTAAGGAAGAGAATTCATATCCAAGAGGTTGTTATTAAAGTTGAGAGGGTAGATGAGACAACCAATAGGAAGAGAGGAGGAAAAAAGAGATGAGGTAAAGGACATCTACCAGTAGGGTAGAAGAGGGAGAGTAATTCAAAACAACAAATTAACAATTAAAGGACCGGTTATAGAAGGAGAAAAATTGTGGTGGGAAGAAAACAGAACCAATTCAAGAAATAAAAAGTATTTTAAAAAGATGTCAAAAATATAGTCCTGATGCAATCATAGCATAGGACACTACTGAACACAAAAAGAAAGAAAGAAAAAAAAAAGAATACCCTCGAGAGATTATAAAAGCAGTATTTGCAGAGTAATAAGGCAAAAGCCTGTGGGGTATTAAGGCTAATGGGAGATAAAGAAAGCAGAAAACAATTATTAAAACTACTCTTTCAAGATCTAGGAAGGTGAAGAGGTCACAGTAGGTCATGGGGAGGCACAAGGTAGATAAAAAGAAAGTGAATACAGAAAGGAGATTTATTGATCTCAGGAATAAGATTGGTTGTACAGATAGGAATCTACAAAGAGGAGAGGCAGCTTATTTAATAAAAGAAAAGAAAACCGAGAGGCTCAAGAGGTGGGGGATCCAAGTCATGCCTGCAATTCTAAGACAAAGTAAAGGCTGTGACAAAGAAATTATAGTTTTGGCAAAAATTAATAGTAAAGAGGAAAAAATCAGAGAGAAAGATTTGGTATGAAGTTAAGGTTTGTAATACAGGTCCTAAGAAAGATGAAGAAATGTCCCAAAGATAAAGAGGTTGGATAAGATAACGGAATTAGGTGAGCAGATGGAAAAGGAAGGACATTCCTTTTTTGAATAAGGTAACAAATACAGTCAGTTCTTTTCATGGCTGGGGAAAACATTTTTGAGAATCTCTACCTACATTCCACACTCCACCCCTCCCTTAGGTTCATTAAATACTGGTAGTAAGAGATGGAGCAGATAACAAGGAAGATGTCATCCTCAGGGAACAGATATCAATTCTGCAAGGTTATAGAAAGATTTAGAAGAAAAATTTCAATCACAGAAAATTGGAACTCAAAAGAAAAAGGTTACAATGGGCCCATGAGAAGTAATTAGAAGATAGATTAGACAAGAGGTCATACTTGCATATGGAAAAGAACAAGAAACAAGAAAGTAGAGCAGGAGAGGGCATTTCATCTAGGATGTTAACAGAAGATCACAGACAAAAGGAGATAGATCATTGGAAGTCAGCAGAACCTCCTGCATACTAGAGGCATTCTGAATAGATGGAGGAGAAAAACTAAAATAACCTAATTAACCTTGCTCTATTCTTTGAACATCAAAAAAATTAAATTCAACTTTTTCTCAAAATACACACTGAAAAAGTGTTTCCACCTATGAAAACTTTTACCCAGTCTTTCCCACAAGTATCATAGGATTTCTGGTGAAGGGATAAGCAAATCACATTATGTACCCATCCCACTCCCTACTTTTATATTACATGGGTAGAATGAGATTAGAAATGAACTTGAGGTCTCCCTTGAAGATTTTTTATTTTTTTCTTTAAGAAGTTTCAAAAGAAAGCATGCAGCCACAGGGTGTGGAAGTTGGGGATAATGGGATTTTACAGACTGATTGTGTTCAAGCATAAAAGCAGTGCTTCTTTTTTAATGCCAGCTGCCTAGAGGAGAGGGAGGGCAGTCTAGACAATTACTACCAAAAGTAATTACCCTTGAATGTATACTAGGGTTCTGATTATTCTGACATTACAAAGCCGAGGCTAGTTCATAGCTACATTCCTTTAGAAAGCATGCAGTCACTGCTGGAATTCCATATTTTAATTTTCTTGATATGGAGACCAGTGTTAATGTATTATTCCAGAAAAGTCTTGGTAAAACAAAAACCTAAGAAAACTCTCTTATTAAAATAAATTCCATAGATATTGGTGGCATTTTATACATACAATGGGTTTAATAGGTGCCTGGTGATTAGGGTGCCACTGCTACTGACACTACCTTTCATTGAGGACTTGTTAAGTATTTTATATATTTCATTGTCATTTAATTCACACAATGGTAAAGATAGGAATTACTATTCTTATTTTTCAGATGACTTTTATAAGTCAGAGATATGTTATTCATTCAACATTTAACAATGGTTTATTGGGCACCTACTCAATAACTATGCTTAGGACTGGTATACAGCAGTAAACCAAAAAGACATGGAGATTATAGTTTGGAGAGTACAGGAATTCAGATATTAAACAAAACCTAAATTAATATAAAATGAAAATTTGTGATAGTGCCATGATAGAGAAAAACATGGTTCTCTGAATGAGCACAACATGATAATATATTGAGTTTAAATAGCTAAGGAGAAATCTAAGATCTGATGGATAAAGAATCAGCTGTGTGAGGAATGAGAAGAATAGTATTCTGAACACAGGAAACAGGAATGTGTTAAAAGTTTCAAAAAGGGAATCATATTAGTGTGTTTAAGAATTGAAAGAATGTCTCATGCACAGTAAGCAAGATACAGGAGAGATCAAGGAAGCAAGCCTGGGAAGGAGACTAGACTTCATTATAGTTTAAGAGAAAAGTCACCGGAGGGTTTTTTAACAGGAAAGGGAAAGAGCAGGAAAAGAAAGAAAGGAGGAAGATAAAGAGAATGAAAAAGAGAAGGAAGTCCTCAGTCTTCGGGAATCACACTCTCAGATTTCAACTGTAATAAATAACTCCTGCTATTGTGTGGAGAAGAATTAGTACAGAATGATGGTAGTAAGTAGAGAGAGGAGAAAAAATGCTCAATATACTTTGAAACTGTAATGGAATCCTTCTTACATTTGTATAGTTAGTAAGCAGTGCTACAAGTAGTCTACTTCTTAAGTGTGAGCCCTTCACCATTCTCTTACATATACAGTAAAAAGGAACACTTCAGTAACTTTAAAAGATAAGTTTTAGTCAAAACAAAATCCTTTTACTAAGATAGTAACTAGAAGATATTTTCAGGATTAAATCTCAAAACACTTTGTTGACAAATGTAGCTTTCTCTTTCAAGGTTTACAGACCTTTGTACTACGATGCTGAATGATAACTTCTGGTTATCATTAGTAAATGGCTATAAACTATAACATTTATAAATTATAACATTTGTATTATAGTTTTCAGTCTTTTAAAACTCAGAGTTGGTAGACAAATCTTAATGTATGGGTTCACTACAATACTGCTTCATAATCACTTTGTGTCTTCTAAGGATCATCTTATAACAGAGGGGAAAAGTACCAGGTCTCCTATGGCTTTGTGTGAATTTGAGAAATATGAGAGTACACTGCCAAGTTTACCAAGGAAAAGAATGCCAAAATTGGTTTTTTTTTCAATAATATTTTGAAAAAAATAATAACCTCTGAATTACTGAAATGCTTTATTCAGAGTGTATGTACCACACATACATGAAGACAGATAGGTATTAAACATCTATGCCAAGTACATAATTTTAGCCAACATGTCATAGAATCTTGTGTTTTAAAAGGTTTCACCAATTTTGGTGATGCATACTAATTATTAAATCAAAATCATAATCACTTTATTATCTATCATAAGAATATAATGTTGGAGGGTTATTATTGAACTGTAATTAGTTTACATTTAAAATTTTACAATAGGGGCTGGGGTTGTGGCTTGGAGGGAGAGCGCTCACCTTGCATGCATGAGGCACTGGGTTGCATCCTCAGCACCACAAAAAATAAAATAAAGATATTGTATCCACCTATAACTAAAAAAATATATAAAAAATACAATAGAAAAACAAGCAGCTAATCTATGGCTCACAATATTTTTCTAATCATTGTGCTAACTACAGGTTCATCATACTTACAATGTGAGAATTAAATGCTACATTGATTGTTATTATTATTGAATATACTTGATATTTTACTCATGGGTTATTATCCATCACTCCCATTAAAATGCAAACTCCATGAAGACAGAGAATTATTTTTACTCCTATTTTAGTAAATTTCATAAACTTATGGAGCGATACTTAGCATCTAGTTGACACATAAAATCATTGTTGGATGTAGGAATAAAAAGTAAATGAACTTCAAACAATTCTATCACTGTCATCTGAAAAAACCTTGGTGGAAGTTCTCTATAAACTGCAGAGCTTTCTACAGATGTAGAATATTCTTACTAACTTCATAATAAATAGCATAGACAATTTACCAAACATCTCACATCTGTTATCTCCTTTACTTGTAACTGAAGAAGGAAACTGAAGATCAAATAGATATTGCAGCTTTCTCAGTATAAAAAAGTAAAAACAGTACAATGAGAATTCCAACTAATAAGGTGATTCCAAATCCAGGTATTTTAACTCCAGGTCACCTTCCTTTCTGTGTTGCTCTCTTTGTTTTGACTGGCTGACACCAAGTGTGCAAAACAAAATACAATGAACACTCTATTAAACCACATGTACAATTGATATTTGAGGTGCTGACTAAGAGCATTTCTTTGAATTAAAGAGATCTGGGTTTGCATCCAGTTTCTGCCACTTATTTGGAATATGCCTTGGGCAATAAGCTAACCTTTCTAAGTCTTAGTTTCACCTTCTATAAAATAGGATAATAATAGTGCCTTTTTAATTGTGTAGAAAAAATTATATTTCAAGTAGAGCATTTAACTCGTATCTGGATCGTAGTAAATGCCAAATAAATTTTATTTTTACCTTTATGATAAAGAAACAATTTTCTGGATCTGACATTAAAACTGACATTTGAAAACAGTGTGACAAAAAATGGTAAGTAGAGAAACAAGATCAACAGGCTTTGTCGGCTTTCCTGTTTCCCCTCTATACCATGCACTAATTTTACAGAGGCAAATGCTAACAAAGGCATATTTCTCTCTCTCCCTAACACAGGACAGTGCCCATTATATTTCTCTGCTATCTTCCCCTAAAAGAGCAAGTGGGAATGTCAAATGCTAGAAAGGAAAAGAAATAAAGATTTCTTTTTAAAGATTGTCTTAAACGTTTTAGAAATTAAGAAGTTTTCTTTGCATTGTTGTTAATAAGTCCTTGTTTGTTTGTTTGAAATGAATAACTATCTAGATGATTATTTCTTTGTTTGTCTTTCTTATTTTTGTTTTGCTTTCAATGGTGAGGAACAAACTCTGGGCCTCCTATACACTTGTACACTGGGCATGTTCTCTACCACTGACCAACATCCCAGTCCTAGATGATTACTTGTTAAATCAAAGTCAGAATTCCTAAAATGTATCCAGTGTATAAGCACCAGGGACATTGTTTCAGATGAATTAGCTACTGATGGTGGGAAAGATAAAGTGTTAACAGCCAGGTACATGTCTCAGGCAACTACAGTCTTCTGTAAGTATAAAAGCAAATTACAACACCCAGGCTATTTCCTTCTAGATGTGAATCCAAATTAGCATGTCCTTGCTTTAGAGAGGAGGGAGATCTAATCTCTGTTTTTTTCATGAGTTTAAACTTATTTCATAGTTTATCAATTGCTGATCTTTTCCAGCTACAGGAACTCAGTTAACATGTTTCTACCTCTATGAATGTTGACTAGTGTCCTTAAAGGGTTAGCCTGAGTGAAAAATCAGGCTTCAATGTGTATTATAGTGCAATGGAAGTGAACCTAGAAGAAGTGCACTACTTCACAAACACTTAAACATTTCCTTCCCCAGACAGATTTCACTCACTTATCTCCAATTCTTCACCCTTCCTTAGAAATCCCAGCAGAGATAGTAGTAGGAGCCATAAAAAACAAACAAACAAACAAACAACAACAACAAAAAACAATTAACACTTCACTATCACTTGGGAAGAAATAACAAGGAAAAAAAAGCAGTTCAAACTAAATTGTTAATAAACATGTGAAAGTGAATTGATCTGTCATTTCAAAGTTAAAAGAAAAATGTTATGTGTGACAAAACAAATATTTAATGATCAAATGAAGGAAAATGAAACTATTTATCAAATGGTCACAAAATGCTTAAGTATTTGTAAAGACTTTCCTTTAATATTAAGAAATATAGGGTTAAGAATACCTTGAAAGTATGTTAATCCTTTTTTTTCCTCTCCTTCAACCAGTTGGTAACAGATAGATAAGTAACCAATTCATTCTTTTAAAATCTATCTAAGACAAGGAATTCTAATGTATTTTAGAATCTCTGCTAAAATAAGCATTATTTAATGTAGACATTAAAATTTTATACAGTTACCTTCCAGAACCCCACCACCACCACCAGTAACTACTACTATCAATAGGAAATACAGAAGGATGACAAGACATTGGCATATTCAAACATGTCATTCTTGCATGTAGGGTTGAGTGGTTAAGAAAACAAGGTTCTGGAATTGAGCCAACTTAGTTTCAAAACACACTGGTTCTACCACTTACTTGCAGGATAACTCTGGGAAAATTATTTATTCTCTCTGAACCTGCCTTTCTTAATATTGTGTGTGTGTGTGTGTGTGTGTGTGTGTGTGTGTGTGTGTGTAGTGCTGGGGATTGAACCCAGGGCTTGTGCACATGACCCAAGCATTCTACCAACTGAGCTATATTCCCAGCCTACTACTTTCTTAATATTACAAGATTAATAAATGAATTAAAGTACATGAAGTACTTAGTATAGCCTGATAATATAGTAAGGCATAGTATTTGGTGATTTTTGACAACATTTTGCAGGATTAATAGTGTGAGTTCTAAAATGTGGCTTCTTAGGTTCAAATCCAAGCTTTCCACTGGTTACTGACTTGACTTGGGAAAAATTATTTTACCTCTCTATATTAATATTAGTAAATACATAAAATGATTAAGATAGCATATTGTACATGGTAAATAGTCAAAAAGCAGTAAATGTTACTAAAACTGAAGGCTTATGGAAGCTGAAATTTAAAGAGAATATCAGAAATTTTCTCTTCTCATATTTTAATTGATGATAGCATTAAAAATAAATCAATACTATCAACCCAATTCACATTCATAAATCTTTCATATAACACCAATATGTAATTATGTATAGATCATACTCCTAGTGAAGTCTCACTAGTTTTAAGTTTCCCAAACTTGCCTGATGATACAAATCACCAAGAGATTGTAACTGAGCAGGTTTGGGGTGGGGCTTGGAATCTATGTATAATCAGCTTCCCAGGCTAGTCCATGGGTAGGCAAGCTTGGAATCACTGGGCTAGTTGAACTTTTGCCCAACCATAGAACCTGAGAAAAATATCTAGCAGTCACACCCACCTAAGAGAATTATTGTTTTATAAGTATTGTGTCATGGAAATAGGAATACTAAAAAATATTTCTTTATTCAACAAACATTTTACTGAATATTTATCAGTACCAAATACTGGTTGAGGGACAACCGGGCATACATTAAAGCAAAACTCAAACTCAACAAATCAGTCTATTAAGGTTAATTGGAAAGTAAACATACTCTTTTTTTTTTTTTAAACAGGGATTGAACCCAGGGGCACTTAACCATTGAGCCACATTCCCAGCCCTTTTTATGTTTTGTTTTGTGACAGGGTCTTGCTAAATTGCTTAGGGCCTCACTAAATGGCTAAGGCTGACTTTCAACTTGCAATCCTCCTGCCTCAGCCTCTTAGCAGCTGGGATTACAGGCATGCACCACCACACTGGGCTTGTAAACCTTCTCTTAAAAAATAAAATTACTGGGGGCTTGGGTTGTAGCTCAGTTGTAGAGCACTTGCCAAGTACATGTGAGGCACTGGGTTCAATCCTCAGCACCACATAAAAATAAAATAAACAAAACAATGATATGGTATCCCTTTACTAAAAAAAAAAAAGTATAAAAAATGAAATTACTGGAAGGGTCAAAATGGCAAGCAGAGAGGAAGAGCATCATTGACAAAGATACACATAATTATATGTCACCATTAGTCCTTAGGAGTTCAGAAAGAATATGGATAAGTATTCTGGTGACCAAGATGTCTTGTTCTTTGAGAAATCTATTATAGTTATTTATGACAATGCTACCATTGCTAAAGAGCTAAAAATGCTAATAATTTAGAATATCCAAATAACAAATTCAATGCAAAATTTTTAAGGGTATAATCATTATTTTCCCTTGATCCTTCTGAATATTAGCATTTAGAAACAAAATATGGTTGGAGTAAAATTAGCACAAATGTGGATTTGATTTTTTTCAAGAAAAAGATAAAATGAGCTTTCATTCCTCCAAGACCCATGTTCACCCCACAAATAGACCACATATATATTCAAACTATTAGTAGTAAGGAATCTAGAATCTAGTAAGAACACAAGCAAAATAATGGTATGAATTAATTCTTGTTCAATGATGCCAAAATAACATTATTCTATTGAATAAAGAAAAATTATAAGATACAGTATAGGAAATTTCTAAACTTTTTCCAGTGTAGTTCATTACTAATTTCATTAGGCAGTGTGGTCAAGAAATTTATGTACCAGTTTATTTATCATTGTTTATTTATATAGTCATTACAGTTTAAGATCCAAGGTAATACAATGAAATCATTAGGTATAACAGTAAATTCACTAGGTAATTGTCAGTAATCTCTTAGAGAATTTCTAGCTCTATGCATAAATTTAGAATAAAATGAACTTAAGTGTAATTATCATAGTTATTCAAATAGTATTTGTCCATAGGCACATAGTTTAAATAAAACATATAATAGGTATTACTTAAAATATGACCTTCAGGAACAAAATTTCAGGTTTTTCAGTTATCAACAGGACCAAGAATTAAGAAAACAAAAGGCCACTTAGGACTATTATAACTACTCCTGACAGGTTATTGGTGTAGTGGATAGATAGACTTCTTTTTCTATTTTTTCTGACTTTACAAATTTCCTAATAAGAATGTACTACATTTTTTTCTATGACTAAGAAAATTTTTTTTCTTTATTTCAGGAAGTTACCTGAAGGCCCAATTTTTTTTTAATATGTATAGCAATTGTAGCAAGGCCATATATATATTTTTTTCCTTGAAGTTGTTGAATCATTCTCCCTCAAAGAAAAACTGTCTTAGGTTCTCTTCATTTGTCTAATAAAAAAGAATTCAAGAAAAAAGATAAAAAGGAGTGAAATTCTACATATTATTTCCAAATGTAGATCTTCTAAAGGATGCTAAGTGATGATATTAATAGCTTCACTGGTAGGGATGAAAAAAATCCTGTTCATCTGCTTTGTGATCCAAAGACACATAAGTGAAAGCTGGAAAATAAAGAATGCTTATCCTTTCCTAAAAAGAAAAGAGCCATTGGAATGTGGACATAAACACTGAATGGGCCTTTATTACTCATCCTTTACCCTTTCCACCTCCAATTTCCTTCTCCCCGCATCTTTATTTTATTTTTTCCTATTCTGTTTTTTCCTTTAGCATGTCTCCACAACCAGTTCCTTAGAAGGCACTCAAAGGCATTGCCATTCTCAATGATGCCACTATGAATTTAAAAAGGGACAAATGTAGTCAGACACTGGAATATGTGAAGGAAATCTATGAAGCCTTCCATTCAGACAAACATATGGCTATTTCCTAACTTACAATTGATTTGTTAAAAGTATTCTAGGTTGCATTTATGAGAAAGATTTAGTTATTTCTCCTTGAGCCTTTTTCCAATCTTCTTGAGTACCATGCTGATTCAATCAGTCCAGTTTCCCTGATTTAAAGCCATTTTAGAAGGCAGTAAGGATCCAAAAGGGCAAGGAACTCACAGTGAGTCTTTAAAAATAACAACACTCTCATAGAAAGGCATCCACCAAAGTGAGTTCAATACAATGATCTGGGCAAAGTCAGAAGATGTACACCATTTTAATCCAGTGCCTTTAGCTACTAAAGATTCAGATTCCTGGCTGGACACAGTGGCACATGCCTGTAATCCCAGCAGCTCCAGAGGCTGAGGCAAAATAACCAAGAGTTCAAAGCCACCCTCAGTAACTTAGCAAGGCCCTAACCAACTCAATGAGGTCCTGTCTCTAAATAAAATATAAAAAGGGCTGGGGATATAGCTCAGTGGTTGAGTGCCCCTGGAGTTAATCCCTGAATACCCCTTACCAAAAAAAAAAAAAAAAAAAAAATTGAGATTCCATTGCTGCCTGTAAGACTTCAACTGACATAAGACTTCAGCTGACATACTCTTCAAAGAATCCACACAAGAGAACCCACCAATGCCTAGTGACAGAGCTGACAGAGCTTTCTGAGGTTTTCAACCTGGAACCTATTTGTTTAGGGTTTATACAATGAATAAACAACTTAAGAGACTAATAACATAAATGCCATTACTATGTTCCAATCTAGAATTTTTTATTACAGCAAGTTTAGCTCTGGGCAAGCTGCCACAATCAGCATATTGTGATAACGAATACACTAACTGAATTTTCTTTCTAAGCAGTGTACAGCACTTGAGTTGTTCCTGAGAATTCATGAAACAGCTGTAATCAACAAATTATAGTTGGAACAGCTAGATATAACATTAACGATTTTCCTGCCTTAATTGTCAAAAAAAAATTGCTTTCCAAATGAATACTACCAACTCTAACTTTTAGTAAGATCACCCAAACTAGTTCAATTGACATGACAATTAATCCCAACCTTTTCACCACCATAACACCCTCTGGGATTATAACTCAATTTCTAGAAAGGAAAAAACTAGAAATGGATGCAAATGTTGAAATAATTTACCAAAATGTACAACCAGAAACAAAGTTAAATGAGAGAAAATTGCTGATTTTTTTACCCCCAAGTTCAAAAGATCATTGATAATGCTGAAGGTTCTTTCTGAGTATATGGTAAAATATGGCTTACTAATTGGAGTGTATTTGCAAAGTTGGAAAATCTGTTTTCTTCCCAGTTCACTATTTTGTAATATTTTGACACATAAACTTACTGACCTTAAATTTCATAACTCTAAAGGTGCTCAATGATAGTTATACTAGACCATGCCCAAAGGGTATTATTTCTCAAAACAATGAAAATAACTGAAAAATTATCAAATTTTTATTTAAAGTGAATAAAGTTCATAGCATCCTGAATAAATTCATGCACTCATATTAGAAAAAAAGTAATGAGTGATTACTATGTGCATGGTGGTAAATCTTGGACAATATATAAATTAAAAATACAGATATTTTTCAAGAAGCCATTGACCTAGTAAGGGATGGTTGGGAAAAAACAATAATGCATCAATGTGAAAAAAAGTGCCCCAATAGAGAAACATATACATGACTACACAAAAAAAGAAGAGTTACCTGAATCTAACTGGAAGAATACAAGAAATTTGGGGATTTGAATGTGAAGATACTCTATGAGTAATTATATAGGTATTTAATAAAAGTATCTAATCCAAGGTAAAGATTCAGAATAATTAGAGTATCAGTGATCACTGAAGTCATAGACATACACCAGAGAGGTCTGGAAGATTATGAGGGGAAAAAACAGGTAAAATGGAATTTTGGGCAACAAAGAGAAATTTCCCAAAAAGAATAAGAAAAAGAATAGCTGCTCCAATTTCCTAAATATTTGAGTTCCTTGGAATTCTATTTTAGGGCCTCTTCTCTCTAAATAATGTACAGTTCCAGGATCTAATCAATTCTTTGGTTCCAGTTGCCACTGATAGTATGTCACTGGCTTTTAAATCTGTATTCATGCACTAATTTTCATTTCTAAACTTCACAACAGAATTAGGAAAGAAGGATGTCATAGAATCCAAGAAAGAAGAGAATTTTCAAAGGAAGTCATCAATATTTCCCATGTATGGAGGGAAAGCAAAGAAAGAAAAATAATAAAACATGTCCATTGGATTTAGAAAGAATACATCACTATTGACCTCTGACCACTTTTGAATGCATTAGGTACAAAAAAGGGACAGACTATCCTTCCAAGGAGTTTGACAATGAGGAGAAAAGAGATAAGACAAAAGTTAGACAGGAGTTATGGGAGAGAGAAAGAAAACAAGAGACAGGAGAGAATATTAGTTTTAAATGGGAGAAACATTATAGGTTTATGTTGAAGAAAAATACTTCTCCTGGTCCACTCTTTGCTGCTGTAATAGAATATCAAAGGCTAGGTAATTTATAAAGAAAATAGATTTATGTGGCTCACAGTCACAGAAGCTAGGAGTGCTGGCATCTGGCAAGGGCCTTTGTGCTGCATCATCACAAGGTGGTAGGTCAAGTGAGTGTATAAGACAGACAGGAAGTAAGACCAAATTCATCCTCTCTACCAGGAACCCACTCCCATAACTGACCCACTTCTTTGATAACCTACCCACTCCCACTTTAATGGCATTAATCCATTACAGTGACTTAATCACCTCTCTCCCATCTCTTAGTATTGTCACAGTGGCAATTAATACCAACATGAGTTTTAGAGGGGACATTCAAACTATAACAGTACCAACAAAGGAAAGAAGGTTAATAGATCAAAGTCTTTAGATAAGGAAGATAAAATGGGGTATAGAACAAGGATAAAATTTTTTACCAGCAAATATGAAGAGAATCAATTCTCTGAGACACACACACACACACACACAAAGATATATGAGCATCTCTATATGTGTGGTCAAGACCAGAAGGTGAAGGAATTTCTATTGGATGGCATTTATTTTTCTTCTGCAATTTGAGAGACAAGGTCAATTTCTAAGAGTGAAAAATAATATTTAGATAGGAGCTTTGCTGAATTATATGCCAGGATATGGCAATAAACAAAACCAACTCAGGAAAAAACAGTGATTCTACCTATCACTTCTCCAAATGTAGTACCTTAGAGTTTTGTTCTTCTTTCTCTTTATATATTCACTTCTGAGGCAATCTCATTCTATTTTTTGATTCCAATTACCATGATAATATGATATATGATGTATAATGTATATTCATTAACATGCTGCATAATGACACTACAGTCAACAATGGACCCCATGTTTGACAGTGATCCCATAAGATTACAATGAAGCTTAAAAATTCCCATCACCTGGCAAGATTCTAGGCATTGTTACATTCTAGCCTTATTCATTACTTATGTGTTTATGATGATACTGGTATAAACAAATCTAGTGCACAGTCATCTGTAAGTATAACACATACGGTTATATATAGTACATAGCACCTGATAACAATAATACACAACCATGTTACTGGTTTATGTATTAAACATAAACCATTGGTTTAGAGACCCAGAGAAAGGAGCATGTATGGAGTCTAAGAGGAAAATATGGAGCAGCTAATGAAATCTAAATAAAATATTTGAATCATGGTGCTAAGAACAAGCAGACATACTAAATCTTACTAAATATTGACTAAAAAAATCCACATATCTGTGTGATTTTCAACAGCAGTACACAGTGACCTGAGGGTAAAATAAGAGAAGGCTGGATTGACATAAGTAGGAATCTGGAGGGTGAATATTTTTTTTCTTTAAGGATACTGGAGAGCTCTTAAAATAATGGGCTATTGAGTATTGAGTATCAGCTGAAGCAAAATCGAAATGAAGAGAAAAGTTAGGAAGAAATGGAATGAATAGGATGCACCAATGTAAAATGAAATAAACAGACACGTCAAACAAGTTGAGAGTGGGGATTTCAGTCAACCATAATTTCAATCTGAGACAGAGGCACAGTGGTGCCTATTAAATATTAAAAGGTAATTTTAGACTTCTTTTTTAAAGTAGTGGTTATCCTTCAACAGCTTCTCTTGTAGCTATAAAATGAACTATCTTGAACTTGGTAAAGTATAATCACATATCAAGGTAGAAAGCAGCCTAATCTGCTCTAGACTTGGCAGAATGTGTTTGGAATAGTATGGTCCATTCAGATGTAATTTTTTTAACAGAGTCTCTGATAAACATAAAGTTGCCATGGATAGACATCCTTGAAGAAAAATAATCCAAAAGTTAATTCTACTAGGAATAATGGGAATGTTCACATTCACAAACAGTAAGCAAGTCTCTGGCATAAAGACATTCCTATTTCTTTTCTTAGACGTAAACTGGTACAGAATAATAGAGAAACAAAATGTGGTCATTCTGGTAAATGATAAAAAGCTGGAGTTATAGAGCCAAGAGGTCACAATATTTCCAGGAACATCAATGCAGATGTTGAATTCACACAAAAGAATCATAGAAAGGATCATGTCATAGTTGCCCCTCATCCTTTTTTAGGAGATCCCCAGTACACTTTATGAATAAGCCACTGTATGGCTCTACTAGGAAATCTTGTTCTGCTGAATGTACCTTTAAATAAATTGGGAGGCTGTGGGATGGGGAAAATAGAGAGGGGTGTCAGAGAGGCTTAACTCTGACATCTGGAGTTGTGTTAAACTGGAAGACTACAAGCTTTAGAAAACAAACAAATTTGATGCATATTAAGTAAGTTATGAAGGAGACAGGCCAGATAAAGGGCTCCTCAAATGGGAGAGTAAGCAAAAGGGTAATTCAGTAATTTAAAAAGTACCAGCAGGTCATATCCTGGTTGCAATCTCTCTCTTCAGTGAATGAAAGCCTTGACTTTGTAACCAAAGTCAAGCAGAGGAAAAGATCACTGATTCCTTCAGATTTTGCTTGTTTCCTATGACCTTAGACATTTATGACAGGAAGAAACTGGTGGGGTAAGACTTGAGGGAGGCATGAAAATAGATAGATTTCTCGAAAAAAAAAAAAAAAGTCCCATAAGAAAGCTATGTTACTCAAAGTGTTGTTTTTTTTTTTTTTAAGTTCTCCAAGAAATTCAATTCACTCTCAAATGTTCTGTCTTTACCACAAATCTAAGCCATAGTAAGTGACTCCACCTCTCTGCTGACACATCAGAGAAAGGGACTTTGGAATTACAATTCTGAAAATAATCTGAATAATTTTGGAAAGAGTTTTTCCCCTGCTAGAACCTACAGAAGAGAGCATATCAGGCTGACACCTTGATTCTACCCTTGTGAGACTCAGAGAAGTTAGACTTCTGATCAACAGAACTTTGAGATAATAAATACACACTGTTTTTAGCCACCATGTTTGTGGTAATTACACACTAATAGAAATCTAGTACACTTTCTATACATTGTTATTTTGTCTACCCAATAAATAAAGGTGAAAATTTTGAAAAATACTTAACCTAAAGAGAAATAATAGGTCAAAATAAACTCCTAGATTTCACAATAGCTATGCACAAAGGATCTGAATTAAAATAAAATGCACATTTTGCAAGTATATTTGAATTGATTTTAAGGAATCCATGAAGTGTACATTAAAAAGATTCTATTACTTACTATAATAGAGTAAAACAATTCAATATTCCCCAAATATTTTAGTTAAAAAAATTATATAGACAGATTAATAGATATATTTTTCCAAAGAGAAGTGAAACTCAGTAGGTATAAAGGGTATTTTTTGATGAAGGAATGACAAGGGAGTAACACAACTAGTCACTACACTACTACTGAATGTTTATATCTGATTTATAAAGTCAATCTATGTTGACGTATGTTCTATTTTAAACTTGACAAAGCAACTGAACCATGACTTAATTTTTTGAACTTCCTAAAAACAAATGCTATATTGTACCTCTCCCTGCATTCCTGCTGCCTAGTTTAGTGTTTGAGGCATATTAGGTGTTACTTATAAATAAGTAAATGCATAAATAGATGAATGAGGGTTTAGACTTTTTTTAAAAAAACCCCTCTGGATAAACCTTAAGAATGGCTCTTTCTATAACTGTTTATAAACACAGACCAATGCATACATGGAAACAAAGGTGTAGTAGTCACTGTTGGTACTCGGTTCATATTCCTTCATCACCCAGTGTGTCAGCCTTGGAGCTATTGATGTTTGGCCTGGATAATTATTGTAAAAGATAGGATGTTCTGGCATTGTAGGATATTTAGAAGCATCCCTGGTCTCTACCTATTAAATACAAGTACCATCCCTCCCACTAGGTTGTGTTAATCAAAATATCTTCAGGTATTACCAAATGTCTTCCAGGAACAAGATCACCTCTAACTGAAAACACTGACATTTACCTGTAGTGCACTTATATCTCAGCTTCTTAGTGCATTGGCTGCTAACAGCTATCCTCTTCTCCTGAGAATTGTCCTTAGCCCCTGTGAGTTGCCTCTCTAGGAAAGGTCTGGGAAGTTATGCCCTTCCTCCAAAAATAGGTTTAGACAATGAATGAATGATGAAAGTGAGGAATAAAAGATGCCTGTAGATGAGATATCTCTGAGGTGCTATTCATGTCCCAGTGTTTCCAGTAGGATCAGATCAAGACTATGCTTCAGTTGAAACTACATAATTACCTAGCTCCACTATCTCCCTCCATCTTATTCTATTACCTTTACTCTCTTATAGGATCCTCCTCATTCTCCCTTACTCTTTCAATAAACCACTTGCATAAAAATTCCCATCTCAAGGTCCATATTAAGAGAACCCAACCTAAGACCTGTAAGAAAATGGGCAAGGAGAAAATAAAATGCTTCTTTGACAAGCATTAAAAGCTCATCACAAGAATTCAAGAGAGATTTTACTCAGGGTTTTAAATGACATCTGATCTTTCTGCAGATGCAACACTTAGCACTTAAGTGTAGAATGTTACCAGGGTATGAATGGTTGTGGAGGAATACGTGGTAACTTACTACCTTTTGCTCTTCAATATTTTCAACATTTTGATCATGAAAGCATGGGCCTCAGTTTTCCCTTTTCAGGGGGAATATATAATATTTATTCAATTTGTAAAAAGCATATGATTTTTCTTCATCACATATCATTGTACTTGAGGAAAACAAGGAGTATGTCTTTTTATTTGTACTGGAGATTGAACTCAGAGGTGCTTTATCACCAAGTTACATAGTCACATCCCTAGTCCTTTTTATTTTTTATTTTGAGACAGTTCTCACTAAGTTGCTTATGGCCTCTCTTAGTTGCTATGGCTCGCCTTGAACTTGTGATTCTCCTGTTTCAGTCTTGTCAATCACTGGGATTACAGATGTGCACCACTATGCCTGGCTCTTGCTCACATACTTCCCACCCAGAAGCTTTTGTTAATACTGTAACTCTGTCTGAAATATCTTTTACTCATGTCAAAATACTCAAAGTTTATCCACATTTCAAGTCCATGTTTCATACTCAAAATGCTTCATAAAGGATTTCAAAATTCCCTTGACTAAAGAGTCCTCTTCTAGCACTTTTTCATTGCATTACATTATGTGAGTTATAATTATATGTCTCTCTACAAAAATCCTCTAGGGTAGATGAATGTTCTCTAACTCCAGTCTTTATTTTTATTTTATTTTATTTTTATACTTGTAGATGGACAGCATGTCTTTATTTTATTTGTTTATTTTCATGTAGTGCTGAGGATCAAACCCAGTGCCTCACATGTGCAAGGCAAGCACTCTGCCACTGAGCTACAGCCTCAGCCCTTTAACTCTAGTCTTAAGTAATGTTTGTCAAAGGAGTAAGCAAATGAATAAATGAATGAGGAAAGGTTATTTCTGTGGACTCTTACTTGTTTTCCTTTTGGCAAACTTATACAAATAAATTAAACCAAAGAATCTTAAAAAGAATTAAGAGAAAAGCAACTTAGACACAAAACCTTGTTTTTAAGAAATATGATAAATACACCAACTAACATGAATATGACCTTTTAGTTGATTTTTGAAAGTTTATTTTTCTCAGTTTTAATGTGTATTCTCAAATTAATTCTCAAGCAGCTGCACTAATAAGAATACACATCTTCTGCTTTAGAAACTCCTAAATGCCATTTCTCAGAGAGAATTACCTGAAGAGCTTGTTTAAAAATATAGTTAATCTGGCCTAACTCCTGAATTTCTGTCCCATTAGATCTGAGGTGGAATATTGGACACTCAATCAGGTTTGGAGATAGTTGCTCTTTTTCATGCCAAGAGATCTCAAGGCAACTCAGTTCTTTCTGTGCTCCCCTGTCTAGTTTAAGGCCCAGCTTAAGTCCCATGTTCCAAATCATTGCCTTCTATTTTTTACATGTATTACTCAAAAACAGATAGCTATAGTGGTGACTAGCACTTTTCTCTTCACTATTTCACTTAGTTAGACCTTTTACTACCTATTTAGCTGTATGTTCCTAGTGGTGAAAAACAAGTGAATTCTTTCTTCCATTCTATTTCCAGACTATTAGGCAATTTTACCTACTTTAAATTAAATACATTATTTTTTATTTAGGTAAGAGAAAAAAATTAAACCTTGTAATCATTGAAATATAGAACATGGGAAGCACTGAATGAGATGTTGGGTTTTTTAAAAGTAAATACTTTATCATTGTAAGGCTAAACAGAGTACATGAAAGGAACACGGAAGGGCAGAAAACTTCCTGAGAAAGCATGCTTTAAACACAGAAGCTACACCCTTGTATTGTTCAGCTTCCTGCAGTGAGCAAGAGTTATCTTTGTAATATTTAAAATTAATAATAAATTCATTACCAAATTGCCCCTAAATAGAGATGATAGGTGTGGAGACTGATACATAATTTAGAATGGATATACTACTTGGATGTAATGAATCACTTTAGCATTCCAATATCCTGAGTCATCTGCATGAATCCACAAGCATGGGGATAATAATTCTTACCACTCACACAATGATCTCTGAGATCTACACTGAATAGAAACCCCCAATCCAACTTGAGTCAGTCATGACTAATCCTATTACAGTCAAGGATTCAAAGCAATTCTCTCAGAGTCCTCTTTTATATGCTATTTCTCTGCTTAGGGCTGAAAGCTTCCTCTAGGCCATTCTGTAAATATTGGTCAATATAATGAAGTAGTTCAGTTTGTTTATACTCCCCATGAGCTGTCTCTGTCAAGCAATAGACTAAAGAGTCAGGTAGAGTCTATTTCTCCTTAGGATAGGATCATGTGCTGAAGTGGAAAATAAATGGTTAGTCAGAATTATTACTACATAGAGAGATAGTCATAATTTCTCAGTAAAAGTTTTGAAGTCATTAGACTGGCAAATATCATACTCCCTCCCCTGAGTCAGGAAACAGCATGTTCTTTCTGATTGTGTTGAAATTGAACCAAAGGGTGATTTCAAGCTCCTTGAAAAACTCACACACTATAAAGTAAAAATGAAGGACAATAGGAAAGAGGAGAGGGAAAAAGAGTTAAGATTGGGTTCATCCTCACAGTGTTAAGAAGCCAATATATCTAGTAGGAGATGTTGAGCTGAAGAAACTAGTTCCTGCCTCATAGAGTGATTGCACTATGGTAAGGTTAGGACAAGACAGTGTAGTCCTGAGGCTAGCCAACAGATGAGGAACTCAAGGAAGTATCCTACAAGAGTTAGTAAAAAATAACAATAACTTTCAAATAAAAGCTTATTTTCCTCTCACATTAAAAAGTCAGGAGTAGATAATCCTCCATGGCTGGATGGATAACTTTAATAAATCCTTAGAATTCCAGATTTCCTCATCTTACTCCTTGCATAAGCCAAACCTAGCTACAAGAAAAGCTAGGTAATAAAGCCTTTTTCCTACCATATATACAAGTAATAATGAGTTATTCTATTTCTTAGGTGAAAAGGAGAAAGATATTAGCTGACAGAAAGCAATATCTGCATGTGATATACAAACTCTTAAGAAGAATCACATGGTTCCTACTTCTTTCTGTTTACACTAATGTAATCCTCTCCTTTGAGTAGGGGCAGCACCTACAGCTTGATTGTAAGCAATAGAATGTGGAAAAGATGACAGGATAGAGATGATTAGCATATATAATTATATTACATAAAGTTGTAGCATTTTGTGTTTTAGGAGTCTTTCTCTCTTCCAAGAATGGCTAAGAGGAAGCAAGCCATCATGTTGGTGAATTTCTTTCAGCAACAAACTGAGGAGTCCTCTAAGGAGCTGAGGGTAGCCTTCAATCAACAGCAAAAAATAAAGCTCTCAGTCCAACAATCACAAATAACTGAATGCTGCCAACAACCACAAGAGCAAGAAAGCAGACCCTTTCCATGTTGAGCCTCTAAAAGAAAATCTAGCTCTGGCTAAAACTCTGATTGAAGCCATGTGAGACCCTGGGCTAAGCTATGCCCAGACCCTTGACATACCAAGAATCTAAGATAATAAATGTATACTGTATTAAATTAATAAAGTTGTGGTATTTTATGCAGTAATAGAAAACTAACATACTAACACTGAAAGCAACTGAGAGATGATCAAATTACTACAAAAAAATCTTAACTTAGTACCTAAAATATACTATTTGATAAGTATAGGCTATCATCATCATCATCATCATCATCATCACTACCATCATCACCATCAAAATCATCATAATTTCCTAATCCTGGATTACTCCAATTTTTCCATCATCTACCCTAGCAATTTAGCAGCAGGGAACAAAATCTAATAGGGCAAATAGCTCTTCTAGACATATCACTTCTAGACTTCTTGGAAGCACCCAACTTTAAAATCTAATTGGAGTTGAATTCCCATTATTACTGCACTGGTGATTCTTGTATATCCATCTGCCACTCCATTCTAAGAACCTGCCTCTCAAGGACACAACAATCTCTTGGTCATGCCTCATTGGGAAAGAATTGAAGAAAATAAGATAGGATACACTACTCTAGGGGTTCGGTTCAGAATTGCAGGCAAGTCTACAGAAAATAGATATCATTTTGTGGAGTCAGGCTGAGGATAAAAAAAAAACAATTAGCTAGAGGTTAAGTGGCAAAACAATTGCTAGAAGCCTAAGGTTAAAATGTCATGGGATATTAGTAAAATATTGGAAGAATTATGGGGGAGCAAAAGTTACAAATTGCTTTGAAATCTAAATCTATGCATTTTAATACAATGTAGCAGAACCAATCTGAGTATCTGGTTAATATCCTAGCACTTGACAAGAATACCAGGAGGAATTTTAAACATGTTTGTTTAAAACAAGAGTATAAAAAAATAAAGAAACTTTCAGAATATTTCAAGAGAAAGCTTTTATAAGGCCATACAAACCCTGAGCTATTTTAGATGATAATGTGGAAGGCAAATTAACATCCCCTATATCAAGCAAAGATTTCAAAGCTAAGCCATTACATATAATGGAGTGAGGCAGAAAAATGAAATCTACTCTATGAAGTATATAAAACAAATAGAAATTGCTGTTATGAGACACCATAAAATAGTCAATAATTCAAAAGATGATTAAAAATAAGCAACATATTAGTAATAAAAACCTGGCAGAGGCAACATTCTAATAATGGATTTTGGTTTTTGGCTTATAGCAGCTCAAGGATCTTAGAGGGAATTCAAACAGAATAGCTATTATGCCAAAAATCTAATGTAGTTTCTGGTTAAGTTTATTTTTACATTTAAAAAACTCAGGTAAAACCGTATATTTTTAAGAAGAAAAAAGTCCTCAAAAGTAATGAAAACTAAAGTCCACAGATATTAAAAATAAAAAGAGATCTCTCCAAGAAGTACACTGGTGTTAATTGGTAGAAGATATCAGAAGTTATTTAATTTTTAAATTCTTGGAATCAAATTTTTTTCTTCCTTATTTGATTCATACTCCTGTTCTACAAACATAGTAAGTTAACTTCCCAAATTCTAGAAAATATATAAGAAAATATTTTAACATTGTTCCTGAGTAAAAATTTCCATTTCTACAGAATTGGGTTTCACCTTTTTTCCCCAAAAAAAATATGTCCCTATTTTTAACATCAGTGATAGTATAATAATAAGGTCACTATCTCAAAGTTTCTCTCCAGTATAGTCAGCTTCGTACAAAAGATACATGATGCTAATAACACCACAGAGAACACTAAGCCACATAAAGTATCTCTGGTCATTGTGGGAGGGTCTGAATGAGAAAATATAATTATTAGTGACTGTACGCCAATCAATACCACTCTGGGAGACATTTTAGCAATGGTGGCTTAATAATGTCATCTATAACCAAAAGTCATGAAATGTTACCTTCCTGTAAAATAATAGATAGATGAAAGAAGAAAAAGGAAGGGAGAAAAGTAAAGTTTTTAAAGATTTCTTTCTCGAGGTATAGTTTTTTTATTTGTTGGCTTTCTCACTTTCCATTCAGAATGATGTGCGTTCATGATCAAAAAAAAATTTTCATATTGGAGTGAATTATGTGTCAATGAAGTTTATGAACTTAAATATGAACATTACAAGGTAACCAAATAGAGTTTGAAAGGTTTCTTCATTTCTCTTTGTTTCCTTTTCCTTGTTTTGGTGTTTGTTTGTTTGTTTGTTACTAGGGAACAAACCCAAAGTGGCAAGCCTTGTACATGCTAAGCTAGGGCTCTACCACTGAGCTATATACATCCCAAGCCCAGCATTCTTTTTAAGATAAAAAGGGGAAAAGGGTATGTCCACAATACAATAGAGAGAATGTAGGCTTCATTGATAATCATGGAGTTACCAATAGCAGACACCTTTTAACATGTTTATTTTTGGTGACTTCTAGGAATTTATAGTTTTTCACAGTTTTTGTAATCAATATGTAAACAAGCTTATCTGGTGTCATATAATCAAGAGTTTGTTGTTGTAATAATATCTTTTCAATACTATAAAAAGTTTTTGATACAATAGTTTCCCTGAGGGAGACTTCAGTTAATATACCAGCATCCAAAGGGAAATTAGAATAGACAATTCAGACATTATAGATGAAGTCAAGGCATATTTTTGGATCTGAAGATGCTGACATGTTATTAATAATATAAACATGTTCTCTCATTAATCCTCATTATGGTTTGGATCTGGAATATCCCACAAAAGCTCATGCAGCAAGGTTCAGAGTTAAGGGCTGGGGGAAGGGATTAAATCATAATAATCATCATTAATCCACCTTGTCAGTGGATTAATTAATTTGAGCTGAATGGACTACTTGGAGGAGGGACTTACTTGGAGAAATTAGATCATTGGGGCAGGTCTTAGAAGGATTTATCTTGCCCCTGTTCTCTCTTTCTCTCTCTCTGAACTAAGCAGTTTTCCTCTGCCATGACATTCTGCCTTACCTCACGTTGCCCCCAAATGAAGCCAGTTGACCATGGACTGAGACTTCTGAAACTGTGAGTCACCATAAACTTTCTTCCTCAAAGTTTTTCTTGTCAGGTATTTTGGTCACAGTAACAAAAAGCTGACTAATACAATCCTTAATCTTACTCTGAACTAGAGTTGATTTGAAATCCTCCAAATTCAGTTCTTTCTTATTCTCATGCTTTTCTTTGTTCCTTCTATCTTGGATGCTATTCTGCACTATCTTTGTCTTTCAAAACATTATTCATCCATCTTTTAATGTCCAGATCAGTGTCAGTTTTTCATGGTGTCCTCATCATAATCATCCCACTAAAAGTAATACTGTTCATGAAATAGAATCTATTTGAAGAAATAATCTTAATGAATTCCAATGGCACCACTTCATACATTATACCTTGTATCTTGACTATTTCTTCTTTATATGCTTTATTTTTTAAAAAAAATATTTTTAGTTGTTGATGGACCTTTATTTTATTTACTTATTTATATGTAATGTTGAGAATCAAACCCAGTGCCTTAAACATGCGAGGCAAGCATTCTATCTCTGAGCTACAACTCCCACCCCCATATGCCTTCTTTTGAGGGTAAGGTTGAATATAACTGTATTTCCACCATAGGAACAAGGACAGTGCCTTGCAAATTACTTGGAGAAAGCTGACAAATGTTTATTGAATAAGCTAACTAATTAATGAATGAAGGGTGGATAATTAGAGAAGAGGTAATAGCTCAATTGTGCAGTAAATGCACTAAAAATTCAAAGAAAGAGAGATAACTAAACATTAAAATAGTCTGGCAGGGCATCATAGATCATGAGCTAAGGACTGAAAAATGGGAAGAAGTCTGTAAAGAATATTTTAGATACTGGCACGAACATGGTGCATTGAGTCAGGGACAAAATAACACAAAGTCAAAGTAAAAAAATCTAGTTTGTCCTCTAGGATGTAACCTTTCCCAAATTCTACGATATAAACTTTATGAGGTTATTTACATATACGGTAATGCACAGATTTTTATCATTCAAGTATAAACTCTCTTGGGGCTGGGGATGTGGCTCAAGTGGTAGCGCGCTTGCCTGGCATGCATGCGGCCTGGGTTCGATCCTCAGCACCACATACAAAGATGTTGTGTCCGCCGAAAACTAAAAAAAAAAAAATATTAAAAAAAATTCTCTCTCTCTCTCTCTCTCTCTCTCTCTCTCTCTCTCTCTCTCTCTCTCTCTCTCTCTCTCTCTCCTCAAAAAAAAATGTAAAAACTCTCCAAAATGGACTGGCAACCAAAATGAATCAGTTAAAAAAAAAAAATCTAGCTAGGCCAAAATAGAACCAAGGGAAATATGCAGCATTCATAGAATTTAATAAATGTACTTGGTTTGCAACAGGCATTTAAAAAGTATTATGCAATTAAGAACAATCTATGAATCACAAGGGTTGCTCCTTTTTATACTCAATAGGGTCTGAGGGTGTGGCAGCTGGCTCATATCTAATCTGGAAACTCATCCTAATGAGAGTTTAGTTGCCAGTAAAAATTTTGCTTCATGATGCTTCATGATTCTACATTTTCCTTTCAAGAATACTTAAAACTCACATCTTGGATTTTCAGATGTGACTAAAATAGCCAGAGGGATCCTGAAGGACACTGATTATACCATAGTAAGATAATTTGCTGCTTCAAATGGTAATGGTGACCAATTATGCTTTGGTACTGCAAATATAGAGGTGACAGTAGTGCTCTGAAGAAATTTTGTACACTGAGTTCCAAGTTTTATAGTGTCTTTCCACCAATATTTTGAAACAAATTTAGCGTTAAGCTTTTCAATATGCTGAGCTGTCAATCAAGTTTCAGTTTCCAGGTGTTGCTCTTTCCAGGTGTTGCTCTTTTAAGAAAGCATAGTGCTTTACTTACCCTGATTGGTAACAGCAAGTATGTCCACCCTAACACTTCCAATAACAATGTACAGATACTTTGTCATTTTGCAATGGAGAAAAAGCTTAATTTTCTATATAGCATGAATAAGCCTTTAAGAAAGCAATTTCAAAGCAGATTTCCAGAAGCAACTTCTAAGGGGAGCTGAACGAATGATGTTTTAGTGTGCTTTGATACCTACCAAAATTCCCAAATTACATAAATGCTTAATAACAAATAAGAATTTCTGCATACAACATTACCTTTCCTGGAAAACCTTAAATAAAATTCAAAAGGTACTTCATCAGTACTTTTAAGTTTAGAACATTAGAAAACTATAGCCAAAGTTTTAAAAATATTTTTTGCTCCCCCTTTCTTGGCATCCACATTAAGAAACACATTTCTATTTAATGTTTTGTGGATTTAACATCTTCCAAAGGATATTATAATTAAGTAACTACATGAATTAAGTGCTGGTTTACTGTCTTATAATCACTGCCAACAGATAAGGACAAAAATCAAGGCACTCTTGCAGAATAAACATTGAAAGGAAGTGGAGATGTTTATCCTAAAACAACAGACTGATATTGAGACAGACACAATATTCTTTCTATATTACACTTTTTATATCATATTGAAAGAAATTGTTCTTAGGTAATTGAATATCAACAACAAAACCAAACTATAATGTTACAAATTAAAAGGGATGGGTAGATAATAAAAAGTCATAAGGAACCTGGTTCCCATTTGCATTAAAGTTATTGCATATGGCAATGAATCTTAAATAATTCAAACAAAAGTCCAATTAAGATGCTTTTAATTTCAAAGCAGAAGTTGCAACAGTATAAAAACAACATCTAATCATAATATTTACCAAGTTTCAACATGTTCATGGCATTCAAAATGTCAGAAAAGGTCATACAGTAGAATGTAGCTGTAAATTCTTTGCCACTCTTCCCATACCCCCCCCCAAAAAAGGCTATTTCTATTACCCTCAAATGTAAGCACGCAATATTCTATGACTTTGAACATAGAAGAGTATAGATTTGGTGAAGGCGGTGAGTGAGAGCAAGAAGAATAAATATTTAAATACCTGTATTTGATCTTTTCTTTCTTTGATCCAGAATAATTAGCTATTAAAATCAATTTGAATTGATTTTTCAATATTAATAAAAAATGAAAAAAACCAACAGTCCATTCATGTATCTAAAATGATAAGTTTATCATATCAAGCAATTTTTTTCAGCAAATTATTAGAACAATTGCATTTAAAAAAATGTTGACATGTCCTATAATTTCTTTTGCAATAGAATGTGAGGAAAATAACACTATAACTTCTGTAGCTGTGCAATTAATACTACCACTTCTAATTTTCTTACTAGGGTTATTTCTTTTTGGAAACTAGCTACCATTGCTATGAGAACCTTAGGCTATGTAGAAAGAACATACTAAAGATAGTTAAGGCAATGATTAGCCGAGCACCAGTATACTACCAACTCCAACTGCCAGCCATGTGAGTGAGCCATCTTCGACTTCCCAGCTCAGTCTAGCATTGGAATAATAACAGCCAAGTCAACCCAACTTGGAGATTTCAGATTATATATTCAACTAACTTTTAAGAATGATTATGAATATCAGGTTTTGATATATCAAAGAAGAAAAATTATTTAAATAATCTATTTTAACACTCTTCCCTTTCCAACTGTCTATCTGGGTAAGGTCATATCTTCTTATATATTTCAACCAAAACAACATATAGCAATAGACTGACTGCAGAGCAAACATGAGAATCCAATTATTCTCTTTAAACCAAATATCAAAGAAATCTGTAGTGGGGCACAGTAGTACACATCTGTAATCCTAGCTACTCAGGAGGCTGAGGCAGGGGGATGGCAAGTTCAAGCCCAGCCTGCACAACTTAGCAAGACCTCATCCCAAAATAAAATATAAAAAGGGTTAAGAAGGTAGTTCAGTGGCAGATGTTTGCCTAGCATGTGTGAATTCCTGGGTTTCATCCCCAGATCAAGAAGAAAAAGAAAAAAGGAAATCTTCAAAAAATGTAAAGCAATATATCATATACATTAATGTTTTTGTTTGAAAATAGTTTTCTTCACAAAAATATATAATTTAAATAATAATTATAATGCATGTTATATATACATTATGTATAAGTATAAATATACATTATATAATGTATATATAATTTATGTTAAAAATATACTAGTAGTAACTCCCCAGTTCTCCTACTACCTAGTCCCTAGCAATGACAAATCTACTTTCTATTTTCTATGTGTTTGCCAATTCTGGACATTTCATTTAAATGAAATCATACAATATGTGGCCTTTTGTGTCTGGCTTCTTTTACTTTGCATAATGTTTTCAAGACTTACCCATGTTGTAGCATGTATGAGTACTTAATTCCTTTTTGTGGCCAAATAATATTCTAATATATATATATATATATATATATATATATATATATATATTGCATTTTATTTATCCATTTATGACCTAATGGACCTTTGGGTTGTTTCTAATTTTTGGCTTATTTGAACAATTATGAACATTTATATATTAGATTTTGTGTGACTATCTTTGTAATTATCTTGGGTATAGACTAATACTGTTTTAAGAGAACTGATAAGTATATTAAGCATTTCCAAACTGTAAATATCAGTTATAAAAGCTACATAAATTAAATCTCTTTAAGGGTTCCCTCCAAATTTTTTAAAAAATATAATGGGTTCCTGAGACCAATAATGTAGAAAATGCTAATATATAGAAAAATTTTTCCTACTCTTTCCTTTTCAAGGAAATATAAAAATGTAATATTTTTAAATTTTCTTTAAATTATTGATTCAAAGGAATTCTGATTCACTTTTGGTTCTTACAAAATTTTCTATCTTTTTAAAACGATATTCTTAGTTGTAGATGTACCCAATACCTTTATTTTATTTATTTATGTGGCACTGAGGATCAAATCCAGTACCTCACGTATGTGAGGCAAATACTCTACCACTGAGCTACAACCCCAGCCCAAATTCTGCTATCTTGACAGATTTATGTCCCAACCTATATTTAAAGAGAAATAATGATTAACCACTACAATAAAATCATCTAAGAGAGGGTAAATACCATGATAGCATATGGAAGATATTTTTTCTATAAAGATGCAAAAAAGGGTGAAATGTTATATTACTTTTTATAAACTGCTAGAGATTTCTAAAAATATTAAACTTATTAAAATACACATGTTCCTCAATTCTATGACCTAAATGGGCTGCAGGCTCCTGTGAAAATTCTCAGAACTTTGTGATAATTTCCTTGGCCCCTTTTTACTTGGGGAAGACATTTCTGGTCCTGTAAAGCTAACTTCTATCAAAGTTCTAAAAGTTGGCATTTCTCTACCTTCTACCCATTTTTCACAGAATACTCTTTTCAGTAGGCATTCCACAATTGTAATTCTTGAACCAGTATTTTATATTCAGTATAAGAAAAAGCTTCAAATATCCTAAACACAATCAGCACATGTATCTTCCAAAAGATACTAGACTCATAAATTTCTAAAGCAAATTCATTATCTTTAAATGACTACACATGTCAAAATTGTTATACTCTCTGACCCATGATTATATATCTGTTTCTCATTTCTGAATTTCTCCAAATTTAAAAAGCAATTCATATAGTCAACCAAATTCCTAAAGGATTTAGATCACATTTTTCTTGGTAGGATAAAGTTCTATACAGCATTTGGAAATAGAAAATATACTATAAGATATTTAATTATCCATCCATTATTAAAGGACTATATTCAATAATAAACATTTTTCTAAGGTAATCGTTTACCCTTTCTTGAGAATTGAAAATGAAATTCTTTCACTGGATGACTGTTCAATGAAGTGGGATAGAAATTTCCTTCTGACAGTCGATTTTAATTTTCTCAAAGGTCACCCAATTATTCCTGATTGAATCCCCTTGTGACACACTAATTTAGAAATGTTTCCTCATTAGTGCCAACATCTTCCAAGTTCTGGGAGACCTTCAAGTATTACATCATTCATTTAAAATGTGGATTCAAACAGGAAAAAGAAAATCTAGGTTTTTAGATTATAATTTTGTTTTACATACATGTATCCTGTAAAAAAGACAATGTGTTATATTCAAAAGTTAGTAGGGTAGCATGAAAAGTCAAATGCTTTGGAGTTCAAATATTGCCTCTGTCTCTTATCAGCTGAAGATCCACAAAGAAGTTATTGGGGCTCTATTAGACTCACATTTCTCATCTGCAAAAGTAGAAGCAACATCTTTCCAAGTCAACTATCAAAAAGGAAGTAGTTTTCCTGATAAAATAAAGGGATCTGTATATTGCTATATTTTATCAAAGTTGTTACAATGATCATCAGAGTAAATATCAACTTAAGGTAACATAGATCCAGTAAGAAATCCATTACAATCTAGAATAGAAAAGCTATTACATAACTCCACTAAGGGCAAGCATAATGGTAATGGAAGAAAAGGTATGATTTTCATAGACGCACAATGGACAATAAAATACCCCTAGTTTCTTTGCTGTTGTTATGCTGTTATTGTTAGTTTGTTTTTTTGTTTTTGTTTTTGTTTTGTTTTGCTTAAGGAAGAAGAGGAGAAACAATAACCTCTGAGAAGGGAACCATTTTCCACTTCACTGTAAGAGACCTGCTAGGGAAATTACTTTTGCTGAAACCACCAAATTTTTATCTCTTATTCAGTGCATCAGCCTTTAGCCTGTATCTAAGGCTACCACTAGTATTAATCAGAATTATTTTTCTCAAACATCATTTTGATGTTCTTCCTGCCATGCCTAGATGTGTAGAAAGGCACAACAGCCCCCTACTATCTAACAAAGACTCTTGTTCCAAGTTCTACCATACCCTACTACACCACTCCTTGTGAACTTTACATCACAACTGTATATTACAGTAAGAAAGACTCAGTTTAAGAGTGGATTCTTGCTTAAACTTCAGTATGTTTAAAACTACATGTAATAAAAAATTACCCTATTGTGCTATAGAACACTAAGACTTTCATATAACTGCACTTTTGTATATTTCAAAATAACCAGGAAAAAAAAGATTTTTTTTTAAAGTAACTTTTTTTTTATTGGTGGTTCAAAACATTACATAGTTCTTAATACATCATATTACACGGTTTGATTCAAGTGGGTTATGAACTCCCACTTTTGCCCCGTATACAGATTGCTGAATCACATCAGTTAAACTTCCATTGATTGACATATTGCCTTTCTAGTGTCTGATGTATTCTGCTGTCTGTCCTATTCTCTACTATCCCCCCTCCCCTCCCCTCCCCTCCCCTTTTCTCTCTCTACCCCTTCTACTGTAAATCATTTCTTTCATTTGTATTATCTTGTCTTACCCCTCCTTTCCTCTTATATGTCATTTTGTATAACCCTGAGGATCGCCTTCCATTTCCATGCGATTTCCCTTCTCACTCCCTTTCCCTCCCACCTCTCATCCCTGTTTAATGTAAATCTTCTTTTCAAGCTCTTCGTCCCTACCCTGTCCTTGTTTACTCCCCTTATATCAATGGAGTCATTTGGTAATTGTTTTTTAAAGATTGACTAGCTTCACTTAGCATAATCTGCTCTAATGCCATCCATTTCCCTCCAAATTCTATGATTTTGTCATTTTTTAATGCAGAGTAATACTCCATAGTGTATAAATGCCACATTTTTTTATCCATTCATCTATTGAAGGGCATATAGGCTGATTCCAGAGTCTTGCTATCATGAATTGAGCTGCTATGAACATCGATGTAGCAGTGTCCCTGTAGCATGCTTTTATTAGGTCTTTAGGGAATAGACAGAGAAGGGGAATAGCTGGGTCAAATGGTGGTTCCATTCCCAGCTTTCCAAGAAATCTCCATACTGCTTTCCAAATTGGCTGCACCAATTTGCAGTCCCACCAGCAATGAACAAGAGTGCCCTTTTCCCCACATCCTCTCCAGCACTTATTGTTGTTTGACTTCCTAATGGCTGCCAATCTTACTGGAGTGAGATGGTATCTTAGGGTAGTTTTGATTTGCATTTCTCTGACTGCTAGCGATGGTGAGCATTTTTTCATGTACTTGTTGATTGATTGTATGTCCTCCTCTGAGAAGTGTCTGTTCAGGTCCTTGGCCCATTTATTGATTGGGTTATTTGTTATCTTATTGTCTAATTTTTTGAGTTCTTTGTATATTCTGGTTATTAGGGCTCTATCTGAAGTGTGTGGAGTAAAGATTTGTTCCCAGGATGTAGGCTCCCTGTTTATCTCTTATTGTTTCTTTTGCTGAGAAAAAACTTTTTAGTTTGAGTAAGTCCCATTTGTTGATTCTAGTTGTTAACTCTTGCTCTATGGGTGTCCTATTGAGGAATTTGGAGCCCGATCCCACAGCATGTAGATCATAACCAACTTTTTCTTCTATCAGATGCCGTGTCTCTGATTTAATATCAAGCTCCTTGATCCATTTTGAGTTAACTTTTGTGCATGGCGAGAGATAGGGATTCAGATTCATTTTGATGCAAATGGATTTCCAGTTTTCCCAGCACCATTTGTTGAAGATGCTATCCTTCCTCCATTGCATGCATTTAGCCCCTTTATCAAATATAAGATAATTGTAGTTTTGTGGATTGGTTACTGTGTCCTCTATTCTGTACCATTGGTCCACCCGCCTGTTTTGGTACCAGTACCATGCTGTTTTTGTTACTATTGCTCTGTAGTATAGTTTGAAGTCTGGTATCGCTATACCGCCTGATTCACACTTCCTGCTTAGCATTGTTTTTGCTATTCTGGGTCTTTTATTATTCCATATGAATTTCATGATTCTTTTATCTATTTCTACAAGAAATGCTGTTGGGATTTTGATTGGCATTGCATTGAACTTATAGAGAACTTTTGGTAATATCTCCATTTTGATGATGTTAGTTCTGCCTATCCATGAGCAGGGTATATTTTTCATCTTCTAAGGTCTTCTTCTATATCTTTCTTTAGGGTTCTATAATTTTCATTGTATAAATCTTTCACCTCTTTTGTTAGGTTGATTCCCACGTATTTTATTTTTTGGGGGGATATTGTGAATGGAGTAGTTGTCCTCATTTCCGTTTCAGAGGATTTGTCGCTCATATACAGGAATGCCTTTGATTTATGCGTGTTGATCTTATATCCTGCCACTTTGCTGAATTCATTTATTAGCTCTAATAGCTTCTTTGTAGACCATTTTGGGTCTGCTAGGTATAGAATCATATCATCTGCAAATAGTGATAATTTAAGTTCTTCTTTTCCTATTTTTATGCCTTTAATTTCTTTCGTCTGCCTAATTGCTCTGGCCAGTGTTTCGAGGACTATGTTGAACAGAAGTGGTGAGAGAGGGCATCCCTGTCTTGTACCAGATCTTAGAGGGAATGCCTTCAATTTTTCTCCATTCAGAATGATGCTGGCCTGTGGCTTATCATAGATTGCTTTTACAATGTTGAGGTATGATCCAGTTATCTCTAATTTTTCTAGAGTTTTGAACATAAAGGGATGCTGTACTTTGTCGAATGCTTTTTCTGCATCTATCCAGATGATCATATGGTTCTTATTTTTAAGTCTATTGATGTGGTGAATAACATTTATTGATTTCCGTATATTGAACCAGCCTTGCATCCCAGGGATGAATCCTACTTGATCATGGTGTATAATTTTTTTGATATGTATTTGAATCCGATTCGCCAGAATTTTATTGAGGATTTTTGCATCAAGGTTCATTAGAGATATTGGTCTGTAGTTTTCTTTCTTTGAAGTGTCTTTGTCTGGTTTCGGAATCAGGGTGATGTTGGCCTCGTAGAATGAATTTGGAAGTTCTCCCTCTTTTTCTATTTCCAGAAATAGCTTGAAAAGTATTGGTGTTAGTTCCTCTTTAAAGGTTTTGTAAAACTCTGCTGTATACCCATCCGGTCCTGGGCTTTTCTTAGTTGGTAACCTTTTGATGATTTCTTCTATTTCGTCTATTGTTATTGGTCTGTTTAGGTTGTCTATATCCTCCTGACTCAATCTGGGCAGATCATAGGACTTAAGGAATTTATCTATGCCTTCACTATCTTCTATTTTATTGAAGTATAAGGATTCAAAATAATTTCTGATTATCTTCTGTATTTCTGAAGTGTCTGTTGTGATATTGCCTTTTTCATCCCGTATGCTAGTAATTTGGGTTCTCTCTCTTCTTCTCTTCGTTAGCATGGCTAAGGGTCTGTCAATTTTATTTATTTTTTCAAAGAACCAACTTTTAGTTTTGTCAATTTTTTCAATTGTTTCTTTTGTTTCAATTTCATTAATTTCAGGTCTGATTTTAATTATTTCTTGCCTTCTACTTCTTTTGCTGTTGTTTTGCTCTTCTTTTTCTAGGATTTTGAGATGAAGTATGAGATCATTTATTTGTTGGTTTTTTTCTTTTTTTGAGGAATGAACTCCAAGCAATGAATTTTCCTCTTAGAACTGCTTTCAATGTGTCCCATAGATTCCGATATGTTGTGTCTGTGATTTCATTTAACTCTAGGAAGTTTTTAATTTCCTCCTTGATGTCTTCTAAAACCCATTGATCATTCAGCAACCTATTGTTCATTCTCCAAGTGATGCTTGATTTTTCCTTCCTTCTTTTATCATTGATTTTCAGTTTCATTCCATTGTGATCAGATAAGATGCATGGTATTATCTCTACCCCTTTATATTGTCTAAGAGTTGCCCTGTGATATAATATATGGTCTATTTTTGAGAAGGTTCCATGTGCTGCTGAGAAAAAAGTGTAACTACTTGATGTTGGGTGGTATAGTCTATATATGTCAATTAAGTCTAGGTTGTTAATTGTGTTTTTGAGTTCTATAGTTTCCTTATTTAACTTTTGTTTGGAAGATCTGTCCAGTGGTGAGAGAGGTGTGTTGAAGTCTCCCATGATTATTGTATGGTGGTCTATTAGACTCTTGAACTTGAGAAGAGTTTGCTTGATGAACACAGCTGCACCATTATTTGGGGCATATATATTTATGATTGTTATGTCTTGTTGGTGTATGGTTCCCTTGAGCAGTATGAAGTGTCCTTCTTTATCCCTTTTGATTAGCTTTGGCTTGAAATCTATTTTATTAGATATGAGTATGGACACTCCTGCTTGTTTCCGCAGTCCATATGAGTGGTATGATTTTTCCCAACCTTTCACCTTCAGTCTATGAATATCTTTTCCTATCAGATGCGTCTCCTGTAGGCAGCATATTGTTGGGTCTTGTTTTGTGATCCATTCTACTAGCCTGTGTCTCTTGATTGGTGAGTTTAAGCCATTAACATTTAGGGTTATTATTGAGATATGGTTTGTTGTTCTAGCCATATTTGTTTATTGATGTTACTAAACCTGATTTGTTATCCTCTTTGACTACTTTCCCCCCTTTACTGTCCTACCTCCCATTGTTGGTTTTCAATGTTATTTTCCATTTCCTCTTCCTGTAATATTTTGCCAAGGATTTTTTGAAGAGATGGTTTTCTAGCTGCAAATTCTTTTAACTTTTGTTTATCGTGGAAGGTTCTAATTTCATCTTCTATCCTGAAGCTTAATTTCGCCGGATACACGATTCTTGTTTGGAACCCATTTTCTTTCAGTGTTTGAAATATGTTATTCCAGGATCTTCTAGCTTTCAGAGTCTGTGTTGAGAGATCAGCTGTTATCCTGATTGGTTTACCCCTAAATGTAATCTGCTTTCTTTCTCTTGCAGCTTTTAAAATTCTCTCCTTATTCTGTATGTTGGACATCTTCATTATAATGTGTCTAGGTGTGGATCTCTTATGATTTTGCACATTTGGCGTCATGTAGGCTTCTAGGATTTGGGATTCTGTCTCATTCTTCAAGTCTGGGAAGTTTTCTCGTATTATTTCACTGAATAGACAGTTTATTCCTTTGGTATGGAGCTCTGTGCCTTCCTGTATCCCAATGACTCTTAAATGTGGTCTTTTGATATTGTCCCATAATTCTTGGATGTTCTGCTCATGTTTTCTTAGCAGACTTGCTGAGCTGTCTATGTTCTTTTCCAGTTGAAATACTTTGTCTTCATTGTCTGATGTTCTCTCTGCTAAGTGATCTACTCTGCTGGTAGTATTCTCAATTGAGTTTTTAAGTTGGTTTATTGTTTCCTGCATTTCTAGGATTTCTATTTGTTTGTTTTTTATTACCTCTATCTTCCTGTGAAATTGATCTTTTACTTCCTGGATTTGTTTGTCAATGTGATCTTTCATATGTCTGATTTTGCTGTCTCATGTCTTCCTTGAGACTCCAGATCATCTGAAGCATATATATCCTGAACTTTTTATCTGACATTCCATCTGTTGCAGCTATTACCTCTTCTAAAGTTGAGTTGACCTGCATTGCTTGTGGTCCTTTCTTTCCTTGTCTTTTCATACTGCTCGCGTTTCTTTCTGCTTGGTGCAACTGTTGTGTTTTTGAAATTTACCCCCTATTTATTTATATTGCTCTTGTATAGTTGGGAAGTCTCCCTTGCAGGGCGGGTAGTGGCTGTGCTCCTCCTCTAATTAGGGTGATCTGTCTACCACGCTGATCATTCGAAGGTCTGTCCCCCCTGCGGGCACGGGTGGTGGCTCTGCTCTGCCCCCACTCCAATTGTGGTAACGTAACTACCACGCCCTGGGGTCGTTGGTCCTGATCTGGATGTGGGTGGCGGCTCTGCTGGGTCCCCACTCCAATTGGTGTGACGTGTCTACCACGCTGGCAGGCCTCTAGGCCGGTGGGTCGCAGTTCTGCACAGCCCCCACTCCCAATGGGGGTACCTGATTACCTCTCCAACGGGTCGCTGAGCCCCCTCCGGACCCGGGCGGCAACCCTGCTCCACCCCCACTCCAACCAGTGTGACACGACTGTCTCGGTGTTACGTGTCCACCACGCTGGCAAGCTACCTGGCCTGTCTTTCCAGTGGGCCGCAGGTCTGCCTGCCCTGCTTGCTCAGATGGCAGCTCTGCACAGCCCCTACTCCAAATGAGGTTACTTGGCTACCGCGCCGCGGGGTCGCTGGTCCTATTCTAGGCGTGGGCGGCTACTCTCTTCAGCCCCAGCTGCGTTTGGTGTGTCATGATACCACACCGGCCGGTCACTTGGCCTGCTCTGGGCATAGGTGGAAGCTCCACTCTGCCCCACAGCACCCAGTAGGAGCCTGACTGAGAAGCAGTCACCACTGGTTCCCTAGCCTTGGGCCGAAGCAGCTTCGGTAGCCAGAACCCCGCCTCTCGGATCCCGATACACTCTCCGCTGGGAGCTGGCTCCAGCAAGCGACCCCCACGGGTTCCCCAGCCCCAGGCCAAAACTGTTCCGGGAGTCAGAACCCAGTCGCCCCAAGCTCAGCGCACGCTCCACTTGGAGCTGGCCTCCACCGGCAGTCTCTGCAGTTTCCTCAGACCTGGGCCCGATTAGCCCCGGGAACCAGAATCCAGCTGCTCAGTGCCTGGCGCACGCCTTGCCAGGCACGAGCCTCTAGGAGTATTCTCCACAAGATCCCCAGTCCCGAGCCTGAGCAAGAAATCTGTCTGCTAGACACAGGCAAATACCAGCCTGAAATCACCTGTTCTGTAGCTGAATGAGCTGAGATCAGTAGAACATGGGGATGATTACATCATCTCTCCGAAATGGCGGCTGCTGTCCTCCTCTGTGGTCCGACCGGTGTCTGGAACCAAACTGGCCCGCTTCTCTCCTCTGTCTCAAAGCCAGATCTCAGCACTCAGCGCTGCCAATGTACCATTGGCGGGAGCCCCCCGAATCCTTATCGCTGCTCCCCCACTCCAGCACCTTGCCGCTCCCCAGCGCGCGCCACAGACTCCAGCCGAGGGGCGATTGCCTATCAGGCTATGCGACCCTCCGTGCGGAGAAATCAAGCTCCTGCAGTCGAACTTCGCACGATGGAAATCTGTCCACTAGATTCTGGAGCACCTCAATTTCACTGGAAATTCCCAACAAGATAGCCTTCAGGTGATTCACATCGTCTTTCTCCCACTCAGTGACGCTGCGCACTGGGGTGATGCACTCCCTTCGCCGCCATCTTCCCTCCTCAGGACTTGACTCAAAAAAAAGATTTTGAATGTTCCCAACACAAAGAAATAAATGCTTGAGGTAACGCATATGCTACTTCCTCTGATTTAATTATTACACATTATATACATGTGTCAAAATATCATACACCAGCCCAGAAACATGTACAATTCATGTATATCAATTTTAAAAAGAAAATATAACAAATGCTTAAAAAAACCTGAAAAATGTGTAACTCTGATTTAAAACTTTCTGATTATTTTTCTGATGTACTCAGAGACAGAACACAACATTAAATGTGATAGCAATTTATTAAAAATGGTAATACTTGGGAGTACTGATGCCCTCTAATATAATTACTGACTGATCTAAATCAATTAATGTGAAGCAAATTCCATTTCATTTCCTTAAGACTTAATTAGAGATCAAATTCATGTTATGCAAACATATTTATTTATAGTAGTACCAATCATATATTTTTTTCAAAAGCAATTAGATTACGAAAAAGAATACTGGGGAAAGGGAGATCACTGGACCAGACAACACACAGTATCGTTCTCAAACAAGTACTCAAGTAGTGTAGTTTCATATATAGGCTAGATAGTCAATGCCAATTAATTCTAATTCTTTTAAAACTTAAGTGTGATCATTTATCTGCTGGTAGATTACCTATCTCTTTACTATAACCTAGCCAACTGTCAACAAATAGGGTAAATGTGTGTGTGTGTGTGTGTGTGTGTGTGTAAACAATACTTTAATGAAATTATTAATTTTTTGGAAACTGTTGAACACTAAACAAACTAATATTTAAAATCAATCTAAGAACAAATTTAAAAGAAAACAGATGTGAAGATGCACTGCACTTTTCATTAACTATTATCAGCGTTCTCTAAACATTTCCTTACTTACTAACTCTGAATGCTCATACAGCATCTCATTTGCCTTATCCTGAAGACAGAAGACTGTCCCAAATATTTTTTCCTTCTCAGGGAAAACTAAGCATCAAGATGTCCTAAGAGATTAAGGCAGTATTTCAATGTAGAAAACACTACCTGTTATTCTCCCTTCCCCCTCCTTTTACTTTTTAACCTACCTGATGCTGAATCCTGATGTAATTTGAAATATTTTAATTCATCCTATCAGCACTGCTTTCCTTCCTTCTATATGGAAGAATTAGAGAATGAGAAAAAAAATGCAGAAGACTAACATTATCTTCTTCCATTATATCCCATTACTCCTCTATCCTCATTTCTGGTTAGATTAATTTCTCTGCCTATTTCTCTTTCTTTTCCTTATTTCTTTTTTTTTCTTTTTAGAGTATAATTCCTGGCACTAAAGTGATGAAAAATAAATATTTTATAAATAAAAGAATAAACAGAAGTGAATCAATAGTTTCCATCCTTTCCTTTGATGCAAGATCTTCCAACCCACCATGTTTAGTTAACCACCAGATTCTTAGTTAAGCTATTAAGATACTACTTACCCTCCCCAAACCATTACAACTAGTTCTTTGAAAACCATTTTCCGAGTTTATATATCTTAAACATCATTTTGAGCATATTCATTCAAGAAGTTCTTTCTTGAGCATCTTTTGTCTACTCACAGTTTGTAGAAGATTTAACATAGTTTTGTGAGTATAATATATTTCTAACTGTACTCTAAATTCATACAACTCTATAATAGAGGTCCCTTCAATTTGAAATTATTACAAGCTGTCTCTTAAAAGGCTGTTTTGAAAGGAAGCTTCTTCAGAACCAAACAACAGCAATAAGGCTGTTGATAAGCAATGAAGGGAGAATCGCTGCTATTTGAGATTCAAGCTGAGAATGGATTCTCCAGATTGGGCAGAGACTCAGCCAATTCCTAATCCTTTCCAAATTTGCTAGCACAGAAGCTGAAACAGCCCTTGGATTTCCATCTTCTCTTAATGACCAGTGTTAGAGGCAGTTTCACAGGGAAACTATTGACACAGGGGCCAGGGAGCCTGCATTTGAATCCCTCTCGACCCCTTCCTGGATTATGAGAAGTTTTTTAACCTCTCTGCATTTTGTTACCTCATCTGCAGAAAGAGTTATTTTTTGTTCTTACCTAATCAATTTTTATGAAGACTACCATGAATTACTATTTGGAATCTTCTTAAGAAATGTCAACTAAGTCTTTATTAAAATAAATTATATAGGGCTGGGATTGTAGCTCAGTAGTTGAGTGCTTGCCTCACATGTGTGAGGCACTGGGTTCGATCCTCAGCACCACATGAAATAAATTAATTAATAAATAAAATACACACACACACAAACAAAAGAAAAAAAAATCCCTTGAATCACACAGAAGGCTAGGCACAGTGCCTTGCCCAAAATAATGCCTCATAAAAATTATTGATTTGATTGAATATGAGGTTTTCTCTCATATTAAAAAATTCTTATTTAATTTTAGAGAGTTCCCAGAAATCAGGAATAAGGTAACTAAAGAAGGCTTCCATTGTCAACTTAGTACTTAATAATCATCAAAAATGATGAAAAGAATCCCTACATAAGAATCGACTGTGAGAAAAAAGGAGCCATTATCTATTATACTCCCTCCCAATTAGACTCTAATAAGGAGTCAAATGATTCTGTGTCAAAATCATCTCTCTGATTGAAATTAAATGGTGCTTATAGATGAATCTTAATAGATACCAGAATATACTTTATACTTTTAACTATTTGGGGAAAATACTGCCTTTTCAGTGACATTATATATAGATTAATGACATGTATAATAAAAGGAGTAATAAAGATATGAACAGTATGAAGAGAAGTGGAAAGGCCTTTACCATTTTTATTTGGCCACATATGAAATCATCTGTCTTCGGGTACAAATAAACTTATCACTGCATTTCCTAATGTGCCCTACAGTTTCTAGGATGAAAAAAAGCTGAATAGTCTAAATTAAGAATTTATTCAAACTTAATATCAGCAAGATGAATAGCAAATAATGATCCTGAATCCCAGGATGAATGTATTTTCCACCTCATAGCAAGAAACGTAAGCACCATTTTAAGAAAAGATTATAGTTCTCTGTATCTTATGCCTGGGAGAAATTAGAGTTTCATTGAGAGTAAGTTTTGACCAAATTACATTGTTAGATTGTGTGCACGTTATGAATATATAACAATAAACCCCACCATTATGTACAGTTAAAATGTACCTAAAAAATATGGGGGAAAAATAAAGCTGGGGGCGGTGGTGCATACCTGTAATCTCAGCAGCTGGGGAATACAGGAGGATGGCAAGTTCAAAGCCAGCCTCAGCAACGGTGAGGAGCTAAACAACTCAGTGATACCCTGTCTCTAAATGAAATACAAAATAGGGCTGGAGATGTGGCTCAGTGGCCAAGTGCCCCTGAGTTCAATTCTACATACCTCCACCCTCAAAAAAAAAAAAATGGGGAAAAAATAAATCTTGAAAACATTGTGAGGTTAGGGATTGGGAAAGTTGTCAGATTCAAAATGGAATCACCCAGGATAAACTATGGCTATGAAGAGCTCTCACACAGAGTTTCCCGGATAATGGGAAAGATCACAAAAACAGAGTGCTGTAAAAGGTCAGCAATTTGCTTATACAAGAACACTTGCCTAACACAGCTTCCAAAGCCCAATCCAATGAAATAGAGTTCTATGACTTTAAGGCTAGTTTTACCTGGTAACTACAGCCACTTGACAACCAGAGGTCACCAGCTCTGGCATAAAGCCACAAATGCCAAGGAGCTTTCTTTCAAAAAAAAGCTCCATCATTTGTCCATCATGTGCTTTCACTGTTTTACTCAAAGCCTCACAAATTTGAAAGGAAAAAAAGTAAAACAGAGGAAAGAGATATTTGAGCAATACAAATCATAACTCATCTGATAGGTGAATTTAAGTAAGAATTAAAGTTTTATATGATATAATAGCTTGGAAACATCTCTCAGAGCTTCAAGCAACCACATGAAAAATGGGAAAGTCATAGCCTGACAGAATTTTCACAAAGAAGAAGGGCGGGGGCGGGTGAGGAGGAGGAGGAGGAGGAGGAAGACATAAACACTGGTTCACCATAAGTATTCTGTGGTTTTGTAACTAAAAAATAATTCATGCTATATGGCATTAATGGAAAAACCAACAGTACAACATTCAGATGTCAGGAAACAAGTCTTAATGAACTAGCAGACCACCCTTGGATAATGTGTTCAGTTTTAAGTAGAATTTATAACAGTGTCAAAATATAGCGATTTAAAGAAGTTTGAGCAAAATTATTGAGTGTCATGAAATTATGACATAGAAAAAGGAATCAAGAAAATGAAAAAGATTTGGCCTTGCAAAAAGAGGTTGAGAAGAGGTGTGGTACCTGTCTTCATATATTTGAAAAGCTGCCAGATAAAAGGGAAAAAATAGGTATAGATGCATTTATCATATGTCAGAGAACAGATTTTTAGGTAGAATTACTAGAGAAGAAGATTTTTGGTTGAAGAGTATATATTCTAATAATTAGAGCCAACCTGAAAGGGAATCATTTTGTTAAGATGTGTGTGTCTGTGTGGGTGTTCACACAAAAAATTTCATATATTGCTTTTGAGAAAAATTCATATATATACAAAAAACTTAAAATTTTGTTATATGTTTCTAATTTTATTCCATATTCTTCTCTAAAAAGCAGACAGTGGCTAATAAATAATTTTTCACATAACAGCTATTTAATGTCCTGCCCTATAATATCTTTGTTTAATGTAACACATATTAATGTCCATTTTATGCATATATCTAGGACTAGTAAATAAAAATGCTTATATGGTATCCTTCAGGATTTTTTTCCCAGGGTTAGAATTAGGAGAGGCAGGCAGTAGGTTTTCAACACAATAACCTATAACTAAAGGGAGATGCAATCCAAAGAAATTCTTCAAAAGCCAACATGATAACCAAGAAAAATACAAGTTTGTCTAAGAGTCTGAAGAGAATCTGATTTCTAAATTCCAGCATATTTAAATAATGGACTTAATATTATAGAACTCCTTCAAATTTTACCAAAAAACTATTCATTATTCTTACTTTGTTAATATCTATTTTTATAATAAAGCTCAAAATAGTTATTTTTCACATTTTTTTCCTGAAACATCAAATACAATAAAAGACAGAAAATTTTTAATTTCTCTCTCATATGCTATTTGCCCCTATAATTCTTATTCATGTTGCTAAAGATAATAAGCTCTATTTTGTTAATATTATCTTAAAAGACAATAAAAATGAGAATAAGCCAAATTAATAATTTATTTTAGTGAAAGATTCATTTATCCCTGGGAGTATCCTTGTCCTCAGCAATGCAAATCAAAACATTTCAGTTCTGAGACAACAGAAACCAGCACATTTTTAGACAAGCCCCAATTAAATCCAATATGTCCAATACATTCTCATTTCCAAATTAAAAGTCATACATAATATGCTCTTTTCCCAGTGATTTTGCCATATGCTTCATTTGGCTAGTTCAATCTCCTCTTGGTTGATCTGTATATTATCTAAGCCAACTTATAAAGGTTGGCACTAATTTTCATACACACACACACACACACACACACACACACAATGAGGCAATACAAAATTCTCAACAAGTTCTAACAAAGCAGCTCATATCACCAAATCTTGATTATGTAGTGTTGAAAAAGTTCTCTGAGGCATTTTAATATATTTAGAGACTAGCTTCCTGCCCTCAATGGCTATTAGCAATGTGCTCAAATCCCTGAGTGTTATTACGCCAACACACAAATTGTAGGATAATTGTTGGCACAGTGCATTGGTATTCTAACCATGATGTTGATATTTATCTATCTTGGTAAAGGCTGCTATGGGAACTGATAGCTTGTTATTGAAAGGATGGGATAAAAAAACACCAGAAAAGGGAGGAGCAAGAACAAGAATTATATGGCTTATTTAACAATTTAAATAAATACCACAGGCAAATCTATTTGCTACTGTAGCTTTTTTTTAAATTTAATTTATTTTTTTATTAGTTGCTCTTTATAAATATTTCATACTAGTCATTCATATTTCCATGAATGGCCTAAAGAACCTTGGAGGTGGACCACAGACACTTTGGGGGTTACGTTTTTAAAGAAGAAGGATTAGCTCTTATGTTTCTTTTGGTCAAAAGATTACTTCTTGTTATCAACAGTCGCTAAAATAAAACATGGCAGTTTTATATAGCATCATGTATAAAATATACAGCATCACATATGAACATTTTCCTGAAAAATGCTAATATATTTAATCTGAATTTAATCAAGCCTAACAACTTACTTCCTGTTTACAAAAATATAGAGGATAGAGAATCTAGTGTGGTGCCACAGGTGTCTCTGTACTATGAAAAAAGGTGTGGTAGTGGAGAGACTGTAAAAACATAATGCAATGTATAATATCTGCATGCCAATCCAAATAAATTAAGTAAAAGATAACATTTTTGAGACAATTGATGAAATATGAATATGAACAGATTATTAGATAATACTGAAAAATCAGTGTTAATCTCATTTGTTGTGACAATGGCATAAAAAATAAATGCTCTCCCCCACACTTTTTTTGCTTCCAAGAGATATCTACTCAAGTATATAAGGGAGAAATGACATGAAATTTGGGAATTGTTTAAAATTCCTCAACAGCCACAACTAAAAAAGAAATAAGTGAAACAAGTAAGAAAGATCTTGAGAATTCTTGAGTGATAGTTACATATGGGTTGATTATCAACATTCTTCACATTTTTATATGTGTTTGAAATATTTATACTAAAGGATTTTATTGTATATTATGGTTCATCAAAGTGTTTTAAGTAATAATGGTGGTTGTGGGTAGCTCTTTTGATAGAATATAAATTCGATACCCTATTTATTCTCTCCAGTATTGAGCTGAGATTCTTACCCATGGATGGTTTTCAGGCAGTCTAAGAATCCCTTAATATTTCATTCCCAATTCATTTCTCTTGAGAGAGTCCATATCATCAGATTTTCTAAAATATCAGGGTCCCCATTCAGGTTTGGAAATACCAGAGTAGAAGCTTACTGAAGAAGGTTTGTGACTATTTCTCTTTAGTAGGCTCATTAGCTCATTTATTTTCAAACATTTTTAGCAAATAATCCAAAACACATAATAGACCCTAACTATATATACTACGGCCTAGTTTATGCTTGTTGCCCCAGTTTGGATGATAAATTACATGGTCATCCTAACTCTATACCTGGACTACAAACAAATGCTTAAAACAGACTAGTTTTTATTGTTGTTATTATTTTAATGTTTGTTTTATTGTAGTTGATCAAACTGGCTAGTAATTAAATGTGTCATTGGCTAAGACAATGCTTCCCTACCAATCAAATCCTGAATTTCCCAAATAATTATCAATTATGCATTTTTGTTTTATATTTTCACATTAAAGTTAAATTATTTCCCTAAATTGACTGCACACATTTCTTTACAGTACTCTTAGTCTTTGCCCTCATTAGTAGCTTTTTGGTGTATGAATATCTACCAAAATACATGTTAATTTTTCTAGGAATTCATAACTATTATTAGCTTCCTTAAGAGCAAGTTTTTTCACATATGGGGCCATTAATGTACCCTTCTCTAGGATCATTTTCCTCTCTGGTGCTAATCTGATATATTATCTACTCTATAATTAAGACCTGACAATAGCATTACTTTTCCCTGAAAAAAAAATCAATAGACATTGTAGCTAGCCCAAAAGCAATCACTAGCAAATAAAGGAACTTGCCATTCAACTATTTTTTCACAGTTTATTTTCCAGGATTCATCATTGCTGAAAAATACTGGTTACAATATGTGCTACATAAACAACCATTCTAATTGTATGAGGTAATACAGCAATCTGCAATCTCTAGGTGACCTGATTAGAAATATCTGACTTGTATCTATCCATTTTACTTTATGGTATATTTAAGATATCCGGAGCAAATAATCTCCTCTGTTTTAATTATCAGACTCTACCTGCTTTTTATTCCAGAGTAAAAGAAGATAATGACTCCCAGGAAGGAATTAAATATCCAAATTATTTACTACAAAAGTACTAAATCTTTGTATATACTTGAAGAGAAAGGCACAAATTATTTTTCACCTTGTAGATCTGTGTAACTACAGATGATGGTGCTGGATGTCTATGCTCAGAAATAAACCTTAAATCTACAGTAGTCTAGCTGCAACAAAATTCAGAAGACAGATTTAAGGGATGAGGCAGAATTCTCTATATCCTTCTCCTGTATCTTCACTCCTCTCAAAAAGCACAAAAGGTGTGTGTGGGGGGATTTCTCGGCCTCTGACAATAGCGGAGAATCAAAAACTTTCAAAACAGAGAAAGACATTCAGTAGCATTAACTCCATCTATTCATTCTACATCTAAGGAAACTATGGCCTAAAGAAGTTGAATGACTTGTCCAAGAATCACATGGTAGTTAACAGAAGAGATAGGCTTGGAGAACTTTTATTACATGCTGGCTTCCTAAAACTAAGGTTTTGGAGGAATAAACAATATTCTGTAGAAAAAGAAGTTTAGATTAAAAGGTATGAGGGAAACAGGTCAAATATTGAGTAGAGTTTAAGAAATTAAGGAAAATAACACAGAGAAAATAAGAGTTTTAAAATGTGAGACACAATAGGTGTTAGATGAAAATGAAAACAAGGATTTGTCAGATTTTGCTAAATCTCATGTGACATTTTATGGACCAAACCAACTGAAAAAATGTAGCAGATCTAATCATAATGTCATTGATTTACCATTTCACAAATATTAAAATGTGAAAAAAGAGCCTCTTAGGGAAATCTGATATGTGGATAAGACAGTATATTTTGAGAAAGCACATTAAAGTATTTGTCACTTCATTAATTTCTCACCCTCTTTATCTTCCTCCTCCCCCTTCTCTGGTCAAGATCATCAGCAGCAACATTTTATTGAATACTTCCTTTGTGAAAATAACACTATTCATCTTGTTAGATGGACCTATTCTCAGACCTCAGGACTGTTTTCTGTGCTTTTACAAATAGTCCTCAGTCACTATGATACCTGAAAATATGTCTATAGTGAAAGATAACCCACTGTAAACATTAAAAATTCCCCAAACTGGATTCTAAGGTTATGCTGGAATGAAGAAAAATGAACTACTTTCCAAGTTTAGTATATCTGAATGATGATGATGGGAGAAAAGAAAGTAACAGAAGAAACAGCTGAGCGCTGAGCAAAGGCTACTAAATGCAAGGATGCTCCAAAATCTACCCAGACCTCAGCCTGCCTAAGTAAGGAACTTTCAAACTGGTGGGTCCAATCACATCTTCCACTAAGGTTGTTCTTTGCCACCCAACAAAACTGTCTCCTCTGCCACTGCCTAAAGTATTGTTCCCTACTCAGCTGTTTTCTTCCACTATCTCTAGCCACTAGTTTACCCTCAAATTCTCACTTTGTTATAAATAATCCTCCATCTACAAACTAATTTCAGAATGTTCTCTAAACCTTTTTTCTTCCACCAGATCTTTTGCTTCTCATTAAGGAAATTCCCCATCATCTCTCCCAGATAACACAGGGTCTCAATAGCACTCTTAATTACCATGGTTAGATTTCCCAACCTCTTCTCAAACCCTTTGCATCATCAAGCCAGATTTCTCTGCTCCTTCTTGCTGTCATCTTTTTCTTTCCCTGAAGACCATGACACCTGATTCTGTCTTACTTTCTACAGAATCTTATAATCATTGCTGACTTCAACACCCATGTCAATGTCTCTTCAACAATGGAGAATGCAAGTTTTAATCTTCTCTGCAATGTACAAACCATCCTTAACTATGTTTCCATGAACCTTGTGAGTACTTGGAACTAAGTGGATCATCAGCAAACCTATGATGCCATCATGGGCTTGTCTGAATACATATCCTTCTCTTGTTCTTTCCTGGCTCTGCTTTATCTGATGATTTGTCTCTGAAGGCTTCAAGGTGGAGGTCTTGAAAGCACCAGCAGGAGATTGAAGGGAAGGAAGAGGAGAGAAGCTTGGTCTTGTCTACACCAACGCTCAGCCTCTGGTGATGTCTGTGTTAGACACAATTCTCTTCAAGTCAAACAGACAGGGCTACCACTCCTTCATCTTCTACTCCTACTAATACTCCCTCCTGCTTTTGTCCCTCCAATATATTGGCTTCATGCTTTTCTTTTACACCAATTTATGCCATTATACATGTACTTTTTTCACATTATAATTCTTAATACACATATATACCACAATTTTTCATATCTCTGTATATAATGTATGTTGATACCCAATTCAAGTCTTCATACATGTACTTTGTATAATGATGACCATCACAGTCCTCTATCCTTGCTAATCCCCTTTCCCGTCCTTTTCCCTCCCACCTCTCTTCCCTATCTAGAATTAATCTAATCCTCCCATGCTCTCCCTCTCTACCCCACTATGAGTCACTCCCCCCCCTTATATCAGAGAAAACATTTGGCATTTCTTTTTGGGGATTGGCTGACTTATCATTTTCTTCTCCAATGCCATCCACTTACCTGCAAATGCCATGATTTTGTTCTTTTTTAATGCTGAGTAAAATTCCATTGTAAAATGCCACATTTTTTTTATCCATTCATCCACTGAAGGACATCTAGGTTGGCTCCACAGTTTAGCTATTGTGAATTGTGCTGCTATAAACATTGATGTGGCTCTGTCCCTGTAGTACACTGTTTTTAAGTCTTTGGGTATAGTCCGAGAATAATTATGGGGTTGATTCACAATTCTCTATTTAGATTTCCAGTTTCCCCATGACTGGATAACCAATTATTTGCAGTAAATAATGTCCCTTTCAAAAATCTTGAATGGCTTCTTTGGGGGGTAGTAATATCCTGATTGATATGCATATCTATGTCCATGTGAATCCTCCTTCCCTTTTTTCCTCTAGTGTCAAAGGAAGATGCATCCTTAAAAAGGTAATCTCTCCACTGAGTTCCTAGATACAATACTATACTGCTGAGGGCCATTGCCAAGTAGGAATGACGCATCGAAATTTCCTTGCCAGCGTACCCCATGTTAAATGGACTTGCCTTGGAAATCCGCTGTGACCTTGCATGCGTGTTTGAGAAAGGTGACCCTGCTCAAGGACGAACGTGGATCCAGGTTTAAGGTGTATCCTGCAGGTTTGAGGAAGTATCCCGCTCCTTGGGTTTAGGGCGTTCCCGGTTTAAGACAAGTTTAAGGTGTTCCCGGTTTAAGACAAGTTTAAGGTGTTCCCGGTTTAAGACAATGTGGTTTTAGGGAAGTTCCAGGTTTAAGTTTATTGCTGCTGGGAATAGGGAGTTCCTGTTGAGTTCTCGTGGAATTGAGAAAGTATTTGGGACATGAATTGTGCGGGCAGATTTTAGATTTCCCCTGAACGTGTGTGGAGGCCGGTGTGAGTTCGGGAATAAAGAATTGCTGTTTGAATCTACAGAGCTGTGAGTGGCTCGTGATCTTGTGCCCAGCCAAGACTGCGGCATTATACTATACAAAACTTCACTGATAATCCCCTTCCTTTATCTCACTTATTTTTAATCTGTGTCTTTCTATTGATCACTTCCTCAGCAACTATTCAAGTTGTTTTCCATCTTATCAACCAAACTTTCTCAATCCTGTCATCATAATGGAGCTACTATTCTATCACTCTTTCCTTTTATTTTCTGTTTACCCTGCAATCTACTGAAATCATATCTTGACCTCCCTATTCCATCCTCCAAAAGTTGCTCTGGTAAGACTATCAATATCCCTTTAATTGCAAAAATCAGCATTGTATTTTCACTGCTTTCACCACATCTGTTGTCAATAAGCTACTAAATGGGGACGGGTCAACAAAAAGCTGTCTTTTAAACTTCAAAGATACATATATAGCTGTTGTTCAACCACAAGGCTGCAAAAGCCCCAGTGTATTGTTTATTGATTCCCAAAGAAAGAACCTGGAGGATTCAATGGAGAGGATTTGGAATTTTTATTACTCATATATTTCTTGCCAGTAGCAGGCCAGGACAATCTTGAGGGCTGTGCCATGCTTACAAGCAGGTGGAACAAATACAGGATAAATTGTGTGGCTAACTGTGCATATGAGTTTGTTCCTTTACTACACGACCAAGGTTGTTCTACTTTGATCCCCACCTAAAGATTGGAGATGAGGGAAGTGGCCAGTTTCCCTCCTCCTTACCCAAGACAACACCTTCTTTGAAGTCCTTCTTATATCACCAGCAGGAACAGTGTCCTAGACAAGGCAGTGACCGGTGTTTAACCTCAAAAGCTGCCTATAAGACACTTCCAGGTAGATCTTTCAAATGATCTTCAAACTCATTATTTCCAAAATTACAGTAATTATCTTTCCTCCTCATTCTCCTTTGAATTTCTTATCCTTTTGAATAATAACACAATGCACAGTCACACCCAAATCAGAAACCTTGGAGCCAACCTAGATTCCACCTACCCTCTCACCTCCCCTATTAGGTCATTCACCACACCCTATAGATTCTATCTCCTTTTTCTATTAGCAGAGGATTTTTAAAGTACTTCAATTCTCAATTAAAAGAGCATTCATAGCTTAGTCTCTGCCTAAATTTTCCTTCATTCCACAACCCCCTGCACATTTAACAATTCATTTAAAACACAATATTCTTTTCTAACTCTCCATGACTGCTTGTGGTGCTTTTTTTCCCCTGGAAAAGCCATCTCTCTCTCTTGCTTCTCTATCACCAAGGAAATACTTGGTCTTATTTCTATCTTTCACTTTGTCCTCTTTTATACTTACTTCATTTTCTGCAAGGATCTTTCTATGGTCAAAGAAACAATCACCAGGGGCTGAGGATGTGGCTCAAGGAGTAGCGAGCTCGCCTGGCATGCCTGCGGCCAGGGTTCGATCCTCAGCACCACATACAAAGATGCTGTGTCCGCCGAAAACTAAAAAATAGATATTAAAAAATTCTCTCTCTCTCTCTCTCTCTCTCTCTCTCTCAAAAAAAAAAAAAAAAAAAAAAAGAAAGAAAGAAACAATCACTAGCATCTTTAGGCTTATCATTTCCTTGAAGCACAAAATCCAAATGGTAAAAAGACCATGTTTCTGAAGGGCTCCCAGAAAAATCTTTGGGGAGACTTTGGTTATATGGCTTAATTCACTAGTCCTGTGAATTAGTCTCTTACTATATGTGAGGTTCTTGTGGACAAGGTACAAGGGCTTACCTCTGTATTCCCAGAATACAGAAGTATTCTGATAGAAGATGTTCAGTGAAATAACAGAATGAGGGAGGGAGGAAGAGAGGAAAGAAAGAATGTGAAGGAAAGAAAGGAAGGAAAAAGAAAGGGAAGGAGGGAAATGGGAGGAAGTAATCTGCTAATACATAGTTCAATTAGAACACAGATTTTATAAGTGAGATGAACTGAGGATAGAAAATCAAGTACATACTGGACACATAATATGGGCCTACTGATTTGCGTGTCATTTCCATTTCATTATGATGTTGCTCTATAGATCTCCCTAAATCCTGTCCCAAGCACTCTTAAGCCAAGTACTTCTTTCTTTTTAAAAAAATATTTTTTTAGTTGTAGATGGACACAATACCTTTATTTTTTATTCATCTATTTTTATGTGGTGCTGAGGATGGAATCCAGTGCCTCACATATGTGAGAGGAGCATTCTACCATTAAGCCATAACCCCAAGCCCCCAAGTACTTCCTTCTTAAAAAAAAAAAAAAAGACAAACCAAAAGAGAATACTCTGATAGTGTACACACTCCACTTTCCCAGTGAGAAATAGGCCTTCCAGATACAGTTCACCCTCCAGTAGTTAGTACATATTTTTATAGTCTTGGTTATCCACTCATCTAAGAACTCTAGACATATAATTTGATTCTCACAATAACTCTACAAGGTATGTATTATTACTACCTCCAATTTATAGACACAGAAGCTGGGTAAGCACAAAGAGGTAATGTGCTTACACTAATAATGTTGCAAGTACAATCCCAAACTAAGCATCCTGGGGCCAGACACTGTGTCCTTAGCCATACATCATACTGCCTCTTAAGGGCACCTTGGGGCTATCCAAAGTATCTTTGAGAAAGGAGGATATGCCATTATGATGACACTCCTTTTCACACACAAAAAAAATTCCTACAAAGTCTTCTGACAGTTCCCAATGACACTAACAACTATTGGCATAAATATGCTTAACTAGTTTCTTTTGTCATGTACCTCCATATAAATACACACTATGCACACACACACACACACACACATATGTATATGTATATATATTACTTATACAAAAATACACATATATCTGTATTCATACTTCTACATGTGAATATACACATAATAGCATTCCTTTTTTTATACATGACTGTAGAATCTATTTTGATATATTTATACAAGCATGCAATATATGTTATTCTAATTAGGATCCCATTCTTGTGGATGTCTATGATGTTGAAATTCACTGTGGTGTATTCATATATGTACATAGGAAAGTTATGTCAGATTCATTCCATTGTCTTTTGTGTTTCTATCCCTGCTAACTTCCCTTCTTTCCCCTTTGTCTAATAGCATTCTTTTTCAAACTTTTCTATCAGATTATTGTATTTCATGGAATTTCAACTAATATCCATGTTTTGCTCTTGCCTTTTAAGAACTAATGAGTATGCCATCAGTAACATAATTTGGAGGAGGTTATGGACCAATAAAATGACAATTTATCTCTAGTGAACTAGAGTTTGGAAACAACAACAACAACAACAAAAAAAAAAAAAAAAACATTTGGCGCCAATAGTTTTTAGGGCTTCTTGAATTAAAGAGCATCAATCTATTTTCAGTTCCTTTCCTTAACTCAACAGAATATTGTTCGTAAGAACTGACTGAATCATGACTTTTCTCAGCCTCTCCTTCCAACTCCTTACAAACAAACAATACACAGAAAAGGCTCCTACTTCTCCACAAACCCAAGACTGTTCAGCAAGGGTCAGAAAGTATGTGATTTCATTGCATACTCTATTTAAACCTCAGAGTTGCACTTATCATACCATATTAAATTATCTTCCTTCTTGTTGGCATACCCACTAGGTCATCACCTCTCTGAGGAAAAGGCTATGTTTTGTTCACTTTGGGGTCCTCAGCACCTAGCATAGTGCTTGACATATAGCAGCTATTTAATAAATATTTGATGAATGATGCATGAATGGATACTGTTTTTTGTTTTTGCCATTTGCATAAAACTATATTCATAATACCTTGCATTTCATAACATACTTTCACAGAAATGAAAGCTGAGGCTAAGTATTTAAATAAACTATAGAAACAAAGCAATATAACTTCCAAAGGATAGAACTTAAAATATTGAAACAGTGGGCACAAAAAGAGTAAAGAAATTAAATTACAGAATTTAAAAGGAAAAAAAATATTTATCTTTAGCACCTTAAATTTACATATGAATTTGCACTTGAGAATGGTCCAAATATTTCTCATTGTTTTTCAAGCCATGTTAAGGGAGTTGACATTGAAGTAATCTTTATTTTGATCAATACATCATCACATACACAATTATAACTTTAAAATATTTTCAGTTTAGAGATGAATGATATTTTTAAAGTGCAGATTTTAATTGAAATGTTCTAAGGAATAAAAGTAGTTGGATTGTGCTAATTTCTAATTAGCTGTCAACTTTAATTATATAATATCTTTAAATTGCTAATTATTACTCATTTAATTAAAAAAATAAGTGAATTGATTTATAGATCATCAATAAATTACAGAGGCTCTTCATGTAAATTCATAATTTCAAAAAGTTATGAAAATATTTTCCTCCTATATATTTTTAAGTAATCTTAATAGAAAACATGTATTTTACTAAAAAGTGCCTATCTATATTGAAATATTGCCTTCCAGAATATCCATGTATTTATACTATTGTATTTTTACTGTACTTTAAAAAGAGAACCATCAAATATAAACTTTAAAAACTTTACTATTAGGCCTAAACTTTTAAAAATTAGAAAAGTTAAATGATGTAAATATTCAAAGAAATCATTATTTTAAAATTCTGATAGTTACGTAAAGAATTAATTTTTCTTCAGGAAAAAAAATCTTAGTGTGATTATACATGTAGAGATTGATACCTAGTAAGAGAAGTTATTTAAATTTTGACTCATTATGTGTGAATCAACCTTCATGAAAGATTGACATTACTAGTTTCTCTTATTTCTACATGTACCTTATGGTATGGTAAAGATAACTAGAACCACGTTAAATTTGGGGGGTTTTGTTTTGTTTTTCTTTTCAAATCCTTGAGTAACCTCCTTGGAATACTGAAACTAGAAACAGAAACCCAAATTACAACTTCTGGCAAAAAATGAACTAGATTATCAAATAGAATCAAATATCACACTGAAAACAAGTAGATGGGAGAATATAAAAATAAAGGTTAGAGGACATCATTGAAATATCATGGAAGAAATTAATTTGGAGAGACTAAGGTAGGAAAGAAAACTAAATCCCATAGAGTTAAGAATGGTTATTTAGAATCTATGGTGGCATCTGAGAGATTAGGAAAATAAACAGATAAAAAGCACTCTACTGGATCTCAATTTCAAGGGAAAAAAATAAGAATAGGTTTTTTGGGGTAATGAAATTCAAACATATATTGAACATTTTAAAAGCAGTTTTGAGGAACATACAATCTAAAAATCTAAAATAAAAATTGAGAAAATATTAAAAATAGAGAAAATTAATACGTTGGCAGAAAACACTGTGCTGTCCTTCACATATACATATAAAAATACACTGTGATCACATTATTCAGCATATACAACCTGTTATCTGCCTTAGTTGTTTGTTAAGAATATACTTTAAGCATTAAAGAAATAAAGAAGTAAAAAGTTATATTAAAGCATGTCCTCTGAAAACCACAAAGAGAATATATTAACAAACTTAAGATCAGAACTACCATGTGTCTGCAGTAACATGTACTTATCAAAATAGGAGGGGAAATGGAAGCTCTGAAATGCTTTACACAAAATCACTACTCATAAAACATACCATTTGCATGTGCCACTCAAAATATAGCACTTATCTCAAATGACCAAACTTTGAACCATTAATGGTACTACATGAAAAACAATAGTAAATTACTTTGCAAAGCTAAATTTTTATAAAGCCAAGAAAGTTAATTAGGCCACAGCTACTGTTTTGGAGTTTCAACTCTAAATTAATAGTTCACAAATAAATTTTTACCTTGAAAAGCTACAGCCTAAATAGAAGAGAGATTATTCTGTGTACCTAAACAGAAACACAAAAATGAATTTTAGAGGTTAGGTGAGAGGAAATTTTTATTATAAAGCAGGGGCCAAGAACATGAGGTCACAGTCAAAACTAAAATCATTAATTAATTCATTTAGCAAATATTTATTAAATATTCACCATATGCCAGATTCTGTTGTAGAAGTTCAAGATATATCAGTATACAAAGCACAGAAATGAAACTTGTCTTCATGAAACTATATACAAGTATGGAGAAAGACATATACAAAAAAGTACACATGTATCATGTGAATATTATAGTAAAGTTATATAGAATAAGTAGGACAAATCAACACAGCTTAATAGTCAGAACCTACTTTTTGGGGTTTTTTAATGGAGATGAGTAAAAAATAACAGCAACGGCAAATTCCCTAGAAGAAGTAAAGATGGCTAGCCAAAACTTAGTGCATAATTTTTCAGATTCTAGATAACCAACATAGTTAAGAGGGGAGAAGGCCAGGGAAGGGGAAACAAGAGTCTCCAAATAGGCTCCCACTACCAACTTGCAGTATGATTGAAGAAATCTGATTTGGATAAACTTGGCATCATTTGTGATGTTTTCTTCTGCTTTTGGTAATTATCCTAGTCTGTATTTAGTTCTCTAGATTTCCTCCTCTGCTTCTTAACCTCTCATCTTTGTATAAATAGTTCCCATATAAATACATTTAACATAATTTCATCAATGCAGCATGTCTATGGTGGGAAATATGAATGATGTGAAATGATAGACAGTTTTAAATTTTTAAACTTTATTTACAGATAGTATTGATTAGCTTATAATGAGACTGAGCACTTTTTGCAAGTATTTAAAATCAACATTAAAAAAAAAAAAAAAACCCCTAGGAGCTAGAGTTGTAACTCAGTGATAAGAGTATTTGCCTAGCATGTGTGGGGTACTGGGTTCAATCCTCAGGACCACATAAAAATAAATAAATAAAATAAAGATATTGTGTCTATCTACAACTAAAATACACACACACACACACACACACACACACACACACACACACACAAAACCTAGATAAATTTGTGCAGATGAGGTTCTACCGAAGGCACATTACTAATAGAAGTATGAAAAATAAGACATTAAGAAAACCCAGCTTCCTTAAACTTCACTGGTTTGTAAACATTCTAGACATTCTTGACATTTGTCTGGTACTTTTCCTAAGTTGAGTAAACTTTATCTTTAACAGACTCTTTTCTACTACTTGCCATATCAATTTATAGAAAAACAGTATAGAAATTTGAAAGCAGACCTTTTTTATCAGTGCCTGTTTTCCACTAGCTTGAGTTTTCCACTCACTTTGGAAGCTATTATTTTTAGTATTTAGATTAACAAATGCTAGTGGTAATATTTTGGTTTCTCATATTAAATATTCATTAGGTTCTAACTATTTTACCTTTGTGGTTTTCTAGCATATGCAGAAATATTATCAGTCATATTATTCTATCTCTAATACAATCATTTACTTGAGTAAAATATTCAGCAATCTGAAAAAGTGTAGTGATTCAGTTAAATCTTACCATGACATAACCTGGAAAACACAAACTTAGATAAAACCAAGATTGCAATGTAAGATTAAAATTAAATATTTTAAAGGTAAAAATACAAACAATTCTTTGTATAATTAAATGTACAAAATATTTTCCAATTGGAGGAACTCAATTTCAAGCTTCTTTCATAAAATACCTTTAGCAAATGCCTTGCAAGAGAAAAAGAAGATATGTAATTAGAGAGCTGAGGAAAAAGCATGCTGTACAAAGCAATAAGACAGATGGTGTAGTCCCAGCATCTATTTTTCAGTATGTGGCAGTTATGAAATTTTGTTGTGCTGATAGTACATAGGTCTTCAAACACATTTGAATTCATCTGTCACTTAATATCATGAACCTAGGATTGCCAGAAATAAAATATGTGTAGCTTTTGAAATCTGCATAAAATGTTATCAAACTATTATAAAAAAATGTTATTTTCTTAAAAAATGTTATTTTCCAGTTAAGTAGTAAATATTCATTTCAATCATAGTATTTACTGACAATCAATTAGAACTCCACAGAGAACCCCCGTAATTTTACAACAGCAATGCAATTTCTCATTTTAAATCAATAAGTTCTATTTTTAGCTATAACTATTATTTCATTTTTTCAGATTCAAAATACTCTTTGGCAAATTATTGGCATTATTATTGTTGACATTATTATTGCTATTATTATTGTATTACTAAAAGTTTAGAATTCTATATAAATTATAGATACTAAGGAAAATGTGAAATATTTGAAAAGGTACTAAGATAAGCAAATCACATAGATGAGAATACAATAAAGAACCCAAGCAATGCCTTAATCCATCCACAATTCCCTAATCAAGAATTTTCCAGGGCTGGGGATGTGGCTCAAGCGGTAGCGCGCTCGCCTGGCATGCGTGCGGCCCGGGTTCGATCCTCAGCACCACATACCAACAAAGATGTTGTGTCCGCCGAGAACTAAAAAATAAATATTAAAAAAAAAAAATTCTCTCTCTCTCTCTCTCTCTCTCTCTCTCCTCTCTCACTCTCTCTTTAAAAAAAAAAAGAATTCTATAAAAAAAAAAAAAGAATTTTCCAGGTGAACTGCTATTTTCAAAAGGATAATGAGGGCCCAAGCAGAGCATTCATGACCCAGAAACACCACTCAAAAGTTTGACTCAAAGAAGGCTAATTTTTCTTTATTAGTTCTTTTTAGATATACATGAAAGTAGAGTATATTTTGTCATATTGTACATACATGGAGTATAATGTGTTCTAATTAGGATCCCATTCTTGTGGTTGTACATGATGTATTGACTGTGGTGTATTCATATATGAACATAGAAAAGTTATGTCAGATTGATTTCACTGCCTTTCCTATTCCTATCACCCTTCCCTTCCCTTCATTCACCTTTGTTTAATCCAATTAACTTCTATTCTTCCCTCCCCCCAATACCACATTGTCTGTTAGCATCCACATATCACAGAGAACATTGAGCCTTTGGTTTGGGGAGATTGGCTTTTCACTTAGCATGATAGCCTCCACCTCCATTCATTTACTGGCAAATGTTATAAAGTCATTCTTCTTTATGGCTGAGTAACATCCATTGTGTATATATACCAGATTTTCCTTATCCATTCATCTGTTGAGGGGCACTACAAGTGGAGCATTATCTTGAGGAAAGTCTGGGTAAAGAGTTTGGAAGAGGTTTGTACAATAGAATAAAGAAAAATTTTGTTACATACAAAAGGGTCAAATTAGATCTCTATGGTACAAAATTTCATGATTCCGATAAACCTGTTGGTTGGCCAGAAGCAGAGTAAATAAAGAAATTTTTTATATAAGTACATCTTGTTCTACCTGTTTCTTCCTGCACCCTTACCATCTATTGCTCTGGGAGGTTGAGACTACCCAAAAAATAAAAAAGTAAAAATAGATCTAAGAATCAACAGGTGTGGTCTGTACAAAGACCAAAGATCAGAGAGGAAAAACAGATTAAACTAAGAATTAGAAAATATTTCACAGAATTGAAGTACTTCAGCTATACTCACAGATTACTGGGTATTTCTCAGTCATTAAGTAGAAGACTTTTCTACATAAAAGAGTAAAACCATGATTTATTCAGAGAACATTTATCATGCCTTATCCTGATCCAATATTCTGATACTAACTCAAAGAATTACAGAAACAAGTAGAAATCACAACAATAAAGACTATGATATCCTGATTACTCTCAGACCAAATGCCTGCCTGCCTGCACGTAGAAACATCATGAAGTGTTACAAATGTTTGTAATGGAATTCTTGGGACATTAATAAGTCCTAAACATACAAAAGTGTACTCTCAACCCCAGGTAAAAGCAAAAACTTACTTGCCAGCTGGGCACAGGGGTGCAGGCTTATAATCTCAGCGGTTCAGGAGGCTTAGGCAGCAGGATCGCAAGTTCAAAGCTAAATCAGCAACTTAGGGAGGCCCTAATCAACCTGGCAAGACCCTGTCTTAAAATAGAACATAGAAAAGGGATGGGGATGGGATGGGGATCAGTCTTTAAGTTCCCCTAGGTTCAATCAATATAAAATAGAAAAAAAATGATTTGCCAGTCATTTTTATGTAAAAGGTTAATTTCACCTAACCTTATAGAGGTTAGGAATAATTATGAGCTAGAATTTATGATTAAGAAAGAATTTGATGTACACAACTGCACCAATATGGCTATCCACATCTTTTAATGGATAGATTAGCCTGAGGAAAAAACATAGCAATACTTGCAGCAGTACTAAACCAACTTTGTAAGATACAAAGAATCCAAGATTGTAGCCTTTGGGATTCAAGGAAGCATTGGGAATTTGCTCGGGTCTAAGCCAAAGAAGCTAGGTGCTGAGGGCCATTGCCAAGTAGGAATGACGCATCGAAATTTCCTTGCCAGGGCTGGAGATATGGCTCAAGTGGTAGCGCGCTTGCCTGGCATGCATGTGGCCCGGGTTCGATCCTCAGCACCACATACAAAGAAAGATGTTGTGTCCGCCGAAAACTAAAAAATAAATATTAAAAAAAATTCTCTCTCTCTCTCTCTCTCTCTCTCTCTCTCTCTCTCTTAAAAAAAAAAAAGATGGACACAATATCTTTATAAAAAAAAAAGAAAAGAAATTTCCTTGCCAGCATACCCCATGCTGCTTAGAGGACATTCGATGGGACATTGCATGTATGCTTTAGTAAGGTGACCTTGCTCAAAGACCAGGGCGGATCCGGGTTTAGAGCTGATCAGGTTTAAGGAAGTTTCCCGCTCCTTGAGTTTAAGGCGTTCCCGGTTTAAGACAATAGGGGTTTTAGGGAAGTTGGAGGTTGAAGATTATTGCTGCTGGGATTAGGGTGTTCCTGCTGCTTGTTCCCGTTGAGTTCTCGTGAGATTCAAATGGGATTTGGAAAAAGCCTCGTGGAGTAGGTAAATTGGGCGGAGAGATTTTAGATTGCCCCTGAACCTATGTGGAGGCCGGTGTGAGTTAGGGAATAAAGAATTGCTGTTTGAATCTACAAGGCGTGTGGTGGCTCGTGATTCTGTGCCAAGCCAAGACTTTGGCAGCTAGGAAGGAGAGAAAGGAAAGGAATGAAATGGTGTCTATGAACCTTCAACTCTCAGGATACAAGGTGTCAGAAGGTGGTGGAGGTAGAAGGATAAAAGTAACAGCAGAGTAACAGGAAAAGGTTCCCACTATTCTTTTTAGTATTGATAAGAGTGTACCAGAAACTATTTCTGGAAGGTTCTCTAATAAGCTTGGGATAACTCTTTTTTATTCAAAAGGAACCTGGCAGATTCTACTATTTCACTTTTTGAAATGTTGCCTATTTGTATTTGGTCAATATCTGAGTGTGAAATAATAAAAGCAAAGGGTTGGGAATCCCTCAGACATCTCTATTCACTACTGGAATCCCAGATTTAATGCTTACTACTTGCAATTTTGCGATTTTGGGGGGGGCTTCATTTTCCCCAAATGAAAAATGGAAATAACTATACCTTTCATGAATGATATGAAGATTAAGTTGTATAATGCCTAAGGGCATTTAAAATTGTTATTTTCTATAGCCCCTGGTTTCAGACTAGTTCCCTCATATACAAAGTAGGTTCACTTTACCCATGAAAGAAGAATATATAGAGCTTAAATTCCACTGTGGCTGAAAGGAGAAAAAAAAATGGGCTTAAAAAATAAAATGCTTACTGTACAAAAGTGTTATTGGTGCTATATTTAAAGCTATAAGAATATTACATTAACACTTATGGCTGATAATTTGGTTAACCTTTTTATAAAAAGATCAGGGTTATTTCATATTTACTAAGGACTGATAAAGAAGAGCCAGGTTATAATGAGAGCATGCATAAGATTTCATGTATTCATGCTACATATACAAAGAATTGTTTGTCTGTTAGAAATGTGATGGTCTTGAAGTCTCCAGTCCTTACCTGCTATCACCAGAACCTGCTTTGGAGAATACAAAACTTCTGCCAATTTTATATGTTCATATCAAGAAGTTGCTTTTAAAAGGAGGTCAGAAGAATAACAAATCTGTTCTTGGATTAAGCCTTTTACTTTGTGTAAATCCATCCATGGGCTCACTGTGAGTCTTTGTGCCAGGTTCTAAACCCATTCACAACTGGCAGTAGGCATGCTATAATGTCACATCTCCCTCCTGGAGTGGGTCCTTTACATTACAACCAAAACTCTTCATGACATCTCTACTCACTACTAGAATTAGTTTTCTGAACATCACCCTCAGTATAGTATTTGCCTAGTATGTGTGAGGCACTGGGTTCAATCCTCAGGACCACATAAAAATAAATAAATAAAATAAAGGTACTGTGTCCATCTAGAATTTATACACACACACACACACACACACACACACACACACACACATATACATAAAACCTAGATAAATTTGTGTAGATGAGATTCTACAGAAGGCACATTAATAATAGAAGTATGAAAAATATGACATTAAGGAAATCCAGCTTCCTTAAACTTCACTGGTTTTTGAACATTCTAGACATTCTTGACATTTTTTCTGATACTTTTCCTAAGTTGAGTAAACTTTATTCTTTAACAGACTTTTTTTTCTACTATTTACCTCACAGAACATAACACAATGATTAAGAAGTACCTAGGCTAAGATACCTGCATTCAAATCCTGGTTCATCATTCTTCTGTGTTATCCTGAGAAAGTTTCCCTTTCCTTCTCCTTCTTTCTTCTCCTCCTCCTCCTCCTCCTTCTCTTTCTTTTTTCCACCAAGGATTGAAGCCAGGGGTGCTTAACCATTGAAACACATCCCCAGCCTCCCTTTTTTTGTTTTGTTTTATTTAGAAACAGGGTTTCCCTAAGTTGTTTAGGGCCTCATGAAATTGTTGAGGCTGGCTCTGAACTTGCAATCCTTCTGCCTCAGCCTCCCGAGCCATATAGGCATGTGCCATCACACCCGCTGTGAAAGCCTCTTAACTTCTCTCTGCCTCAGTTTTCCCACATAGAGATAATGAGATGGGGGCAAAGGTCTTATAGAGCAGATAATAATGATCAGGTTGAGAAGATGGGGACTAATTCAAAGAAAGGAAATGAAATGCTAACACCTTTAGAACATTTCCCTCCCCATCTCAAGGTTACTGATAACCTCCAGGGAATCACTCCTCCCAACACAGGCATTGCTAATGAGAATAATGGGGTCTAATCAAAAAAGTAAAAAAATCCTTTCCTAACATAATTTAGGCACATGTTTCCAATTGAATAAGCCTACTGATAAAGTCTTTGTAGTGAACTTCTAGGAGAGAAAGAAAAAAACTTGAAGAGAAGCAGTTAGATGTTCAGCTACAAGAACGTAAACAAGGAAACTATTAAATTATCAGTTAATTTTTAGTTTCAAACTAAATGTGTACAAATGTGTAATATTAGTATTCTGTCCTATGCAAAAGAGCATAAAAGCTGAAAATTTTTATTTCAAAAGATTCAGAATACAGTTTATGGTCAGTATGTAAAATTCAGTAAGCACAATGAACTCAAAAGCTGACTCTGCAGACATTACAGCTAAAGAGGGGTCCTTACACATATCTTGAAAGATGGCCCACTGATGAGCCAAAACATGCAACAAGTATGTATGAAGGCCAGTGCACTTTATTTGGGGCCATGAATTGTTTCTTCAATTTAAGAAGGGATAATCTCGCTAAAAAGGAATTAGTGAAAGAGAGAGAGATCGCTTTTACTTGATGGCATCTGTTTGATTTGATAAATTAATAAAACAATTTAGAATAATGGACAAAATCCCTCTTCTAAAAGAAACGCTCTCAACATTAAGGATATAATCTAATGAAAATCATATGAGCTCATATCTCTTGAATTTAAAGAAAATGTTACATTACTTTTGTATGCCTATAACAGGAAAGGTATATCATTTGGCTTTCTTGGCAATTGCATAATGCAATTTATATAATTACACAATTAAACAGCAATTACATAAAGTTAAAATTGGTAGAACATATGAATAAACAAGCTCATTTTCAATTTTTCACAAAAACTTAAGAATTGAGTAATTAAAAAAAACTCAATTAGATGATTATCACCTGAATGTCATCTGCCACCCAACATAATAGTTTCAAAATTCAAATGAATTAAATTACTTAAATGTAAGAATATCTTTCTGTTATGAATGCCTATGGCCTAAGACTGTTGTTGACCTTTGCTCAATATCTCTCAAGCAGGCAAGCATACTTCTGCTTGGCATATGAATATTTTATATGCAAAAATCATTTTGATCCAATATTACTTAAATTCAAACTTACATGCATTTTGCAATACTGTATATGGAGAAATGATGAGAACCATCTCCAAATTCTAAATTCTATGTTTATGTGCCTCTCTATAATGCTTCTGTGTTAACATGAAACCTGTGATTTTTCAATGTACTAAAAACAGAAACAGAAAAATTGTTATCAGATAGGAAAGTTAATCCAAAATTTAAAATTAAACAACTGATAAATATAATTACATGTCACTCTGAAGAAGCCAAATAGAACCAAATTAGCAGAGATCATCCAAATTTTATTTCCTCAACACTTAGGATAGAATTTGAGTTAAATGACCTTTAACATGACTTTAAACAGTGTCTTTTAATTTTAACATCAATAGCTGAGGATGTACTTTCAAGCAGCTGGAATTTTCAAATAATACATTTTATGATACCTACTCTAGGTCCCTAACATGAATTAGCACACATTTTCTAAAGGACCCAGCTGCATTGTCTCCGTTAAGCTTATGTAGAAGAAAAGTGTTAGACAAGGGCATTAGCACAAGTACCAGTAAAATTAAAAACTAGATTCTAAGTGCAAAGGCAGGTTTTTCATGTGCTTTGCTTGCCACAGGGTCTCTCTCTGGAATAACATTCCTGCTTATCAACCATCTCTAATACATCTTCCTATAGGTTGAATTCAAGCTTCAGTTGTTCAGGAAAGACTTTTCTGTACTTCCTGACTATATAATTCTGTATTATACAAATTCATATCAGCGGGAACCCTTACTCAGAGGTGCCAAGATTATTTATATGTGTGCAATTTGCAACTTGTCTTTCATATGTAAAAGCTCCTATGTCTGCAATGTGTCTGTATTAACAATCCATTAAATTCCTATCCCTGTTTCATGTTAAGTGATCATAAAGAAGTTGTCCACATTAAAAAAAATCACACACCAATCTTAATAAAAATAGCATTGATTTTATAAGTCTTCTATACATAAACCATATAAATGTAAGCTCAGCTCTTATGAAAAGTATGTTTATTTTGGGCATACATATACCACTTAGCAAACTGCTATTTTCTTTCATAAATATCTCAGAAAGATTATTCTAGTTAATATGTGTAACACTCTATTAATATACGAAGCTTTGAAAGATGAATATTCTTTATCAAATAGTTGTTCATTTTAATTTTTCAAATGGCAAAATAAATTAAAGGAAAAGATAATCCAAAAAAACATAGAGAGTAAATACAAACTTTAATTCTAGTCCAAATAGAAAATGTTGAGGCCAACTTTGAGCTCAAAGAGAAACTGTGAGGAGTTAAAATCTTCACCGTGTGTGTGTGTGTGTGTGTGTGTGTGTGCACGCCCACACACACACACACACACATGCATGCTTGTGCTCATGTGTATCTATATATAAAAGAACTAGGATACAATACATATCATATCATAAGTTATAACATAACAGGATAATACCAGATCATTAATTAGAAATGGGATGGGAGGGGTTGGGAAAGTAGATAACAGAGTTGTTAGATGATTAATACTTTCAACAAAATATTTATAAAACCAGAAAATACATTCATAAGAAAAAAACAAGTAGTGATATCACTGTAAATGATTCTTTAAAAGCCTCCTTACCATTCCATCTAAATGTTAACTAATTTCTAATGTTCCAGAACTTTCACAGTACTCAACAGAGTGTGAATTTTTTTCCCCAAAGGAAACTTGTCATGTATGCTTCAGTGAAAATTTCTTTAGCATAAAAGTGCTTTCTCAAAATATCTCAATTCTTCTGATTTAGAATATGGATCCTCAAAGGGTCTGCAAAAACTCAAAGATAGGCTAAGAAGAAAAAAATATATAAGATTTTTAGTTCTGAACAAGGCACTGCCTTCCAGAGTGTTTTTCTCCAAGGAAGAATATGTCAAAGGCAAGGGAATTTTGGAAATAAAATGCCTAAGAATAAACAGATTTCATGCTCCCATCACATGAAATAATAAACAGAAAGGCATTGTGGCATCATGGCAGAGCATTCAATTTTCCTGAACTAACCTGGTGCCTGCTTCTTAGAGAATATTCCATTTCACTCTCAATTATGACTGGTATTTTTAGAACATGAAATTAAAACAGAAACATTCAGGCAAGTTTGGAAAATAGTGAGGAGGTATCTTTAAAGTCTTGTTTCTTTTCTTTGTTACTTATCTGTTTTGGGGGGAGTGCTTAATAAAGTTAGCTGATATTCATTGTATTATCACAATTGTACTTTTTCTTTAAAATAAATATATAAAAATTAATAAATATATGATTTATGCCTATATTTTAATTTATGATGCATTACATAGTAAAATTATTTTTAAAAAATCTTAGCATCAGACCATGAAAAAAACATTGTGGATTCCTTTCTCAAATATTATTTCTATAGGTATATATCAGTAACCCCCATTTGAAGTGATATGAATTATGTAGATTATAATCACTACTGCATTAATATTTTGAGTACCTTTTTCACTTAATGTGACAGACTGCATTCCAAAACAGTTACATAATTTTTTTCTTATTCCATACAACCTTCTTATGACTTTTTTGTTTCATGTAAATCTATACTCCAATATACTGTCCCTTCAATCTTGGCCAACTTATGACTGTGGTGGAAGGGCTTCTTTGATTTCTGAGATTAAAGAGCATAGCTTCTACCTAGTTCTTTAGGAACACTTGGTCTTAGAACTCTGTAGTCATGCCACAAGAAAACCCAAGAAGCCCATGAAGAAGTCAATATAGAGAGAAATGAAGACCTTCAAACTTCCTCCCCAGCTGGGAACCTAGCTGACAGCTACCACCAACTTGCCAGCCACACAAAAGAGCAACTCTAGAAATGGATGCTCTATCCCCACTTGAGCATTCCCAAGTGATACTATATCAAGCAGGGAGGAGCTTGATATAGTATCACTTGGGAATGTGATAAACTCTGCCCCAATAAACTCTGCCCAAAGTACAGAATCATAAGCTAAATAAATTATTGTTGTTTAAAGAAGTTTGGGGATGATTTGTTTCATGTAGCATGAGACCTGATACCCTTATTTTATAAGATCAACCATCATATGTATAAATTTATATTAGTTTAAACTACATTATTCTCCAGTGAATGTACATACCATAATTTAAATAATCTATGAAAACTGGATATTCTCAGTCTGGTTTCCAATAGTTAATTTACTGCATGCTAAAGGCCAAAACTGAAATAATTAGATCAACAAATAAAAACAGTTCCGTGGTTCTTGAATGATGATGTCAACTATCTTTCTAGAAGTTTTATATCAATTTTCACTGTCATTGCTAATGTGTGAAAATACTTTTCCTACAGATACCACACCAGAATTGAGAAGTATCATTTTAAAAAGTATTTACTTGTGAATTTTTGTGTAAAATACACTTATTGCTGATTACCTTCAGGATTAAACATTCATATGATTTATATTTGTTTCCAGTTTTAAGTGCATCATTGATTCATATCCCATTTATCTAATAATATCTTGGTTTAATCAACATCTCAAAGCTCTATATACATAAAAATATTAATTTTTTTCTTTCATATCGGTTACAAATATTTTTCCCAATTTCATGTATTTTCTTTCTTTTGGCATTTTTGAAAGATAGCTTTTGTTTTTTTATTCTAATTTGTTATACATGATAGCAGAATGCACTACAATTCATATTACATATATAGAGCACAATTTTTCATCTCTATGCTTGTATAAAAGTATATTCACAACATTTGTGTCTTTTTCATACACATACTAAGGGTAGTGACATCCATCTCATTCTACCATCTTTTTTACCCCCTTCCCCCTTCCCTTCCCCTCCTTCCCCTTTGTCCTATCTACAGTTTCTCTAATCTTCCCATGCTCCCCCTCCTAACGCCACTATGAATCAGCCTCCTTATATCAGATAAAATATTTGGTACTTTACTGAGCATTATATTCTCCAACTTCATCCATTTTCCTCCAAATCCCATGATTTTATTCTCTTTAAATGCTGAGTAATATTCCATTGTGTATATGTACCACATTTTCTTTATGCATTCATATCCATTCATACTGAAGGGCATCTAGTTTGCTTCCACATTTTAGCAATTGTGAATTGTGCTGCACTAAACATTGGAGTGGCTGTATCCCTGTACTATGCTGTTTTTAAGTCCGTTAGGTATAGAAAGAGGAGTGTGATAGCTGGGTCAAAAGGTGGTTCCATTCCCAGTTTTCCAAGGAATCTCCATATTTCCATATTGGCTGCACCATTTTCCAATCTCACCAGCAATGGAACCCAGGGTCTTGTGCATGCAGGTGCTGTGTGTATTCTTAATAGCTGCCATTCTGACTGTAGTTTAATTTGCATTTCTCTAATTACTAGAGATGTTGAACATTTTTTCTTATATTTGTTGATTGATTATATATTATCTTCTGAGAAATGTCTGTTCAGTTCCTTGGACCATGTATTGATTGAGTTATTTAGTTTTGGAGGGTTTAGCTTTTTGAGTTCTTTATATTCCCTAGAGATTAGTGCTCTATCTGATGTGCAAGTGGTAAAAATTTACTCCCAAGCTGTAGGCTCTCTGTTCACCTCACTGATTGCTTCTTTTGCCTAGAAGAAGCTTTTTAGTTTGAATTCATCCCAATTATTAATTCTTTATTTTAATTCTTGCACTATAGGAGTCTTGTTAAGGAAGCAGGGGCCTAATCCAATATGATGGAGATGTGGGCCTACTTTTTCTTCCATTCGAACAGTCTCTGGTTTAATTCCTAGGTCCTTGATCCACTTTGAGTTTTGTTCATGGTGAGAGATAGGGGTTTAATTTTATTTTGCTGCATTTTGATTTCCAGTTTTCCTAGCACCATTTGTTAAACAGGCTATCTTTTACGTTTTTTGTGTCTTTGTCTAATATAACTGTAATTATGTGGGTTAGTCTCTGTGTCCTCTATTCTGTACCATTGGTCTACCAGTCTATTTTGGTGCCAATACCATGCTATTTTTATTACTATATCTCTGTAGTACAGTTTAAGTTGTGGTATAGTGATGTCATCTGCTTCATTCTTCCTGCTAAGGATTGCTTTAGCTATTGTGGGTCTCTTATTTTTCCAGATAAATTTCATGAATGCTTTTTCTATTTCTATGAGGGATGTAATTGGAATTTTGATTGGAACTGCATTAAATCTGTATAATTCTTTTAGTAGTATGGTCAGTTTGACATTATTAATTCTGCCTACCCAGGAACTAGGAAGATCTTTCCATCTTCTAAAGTCTTCTTTCATTTATTTCTTTAGCATTCTGTAGTTTTCATTGCAGAGGTCTTTTACCTCTTTTGTTAGGTTGATTCCCAAGTATTTTTTTAGGCTATTGTAAATGGAGTAGTTTTCCTCATTTCCCTTTCAGAGGATCTGTTACTAATATACAGAAGGTGTTGATTTTGTATCCTGCTACTTTGCTGAATTCATTTACTAGTTCTAGAAGTTTTCTGGTGGAATTTTTTGTGTCTTCTAGGTATAGAATCATACTGTCAGCAAATAGTGCTGACTTGAGTTCTTCTTTTCCTATCTGTATCCCTTTCTTTCTTTCTGTCTAATTGCTCTGATCATTGTTTCAAGAACTATGTTAAATAGAAGTGGTGAAAGAGGTCATCCATGTCTTGTTCCAGTTTTTAGAGGGAATGCTTTCAATTTGTCTCCTTTTAGAATGATGTTGGCCTGGGGCTTAGCATAGATAGCTTTTATAATGTTGAGATATGTTCCTGTTATCCTTAGTTTTTCTAGTGTTTTGAACATGAATCAGTACTCTATTTTGTTGAATGCTTTTCATGAATTTATCGAGATGATCATATGCTTTTTAAAATCTTTAAGTCTATTGATGTGAGGAATTACACGGATTGATTTCCTTATGTTGAAACAACCTTGCATCACTGGAAAGAAGCCCACTTGATCATAGTGCACTATCTTTTTGATATGTTTTTGTATTTTATTTGCCAGGATTTTATTGAAAATTTTTGCATCTATGTTCATTAGAGACATTGGTTTGAAGTTTTCTTTCTTTGCCTGGTTTTGAAATCAGGGGGATATTAGCCTTATAGAATGAGTTTGAAAGTGCTCCTTCTTTTTCTATTTCCTGAAATAAATTGAAGAGTATTGGTATTAGTTTTTCTTTAAATGTCTTGTAGAACCCAGCTGTGTATCCATCTGGTCCTGGGCTTTTCTTGGTTGGTAGGCTTCTGATGGCATCTTCTATTTTGATGCTTGAAAGTGATCTGTTTAAATTATGTATATCATCCTAATTCAATCTGGGCAAATCATACAACTCTAGAAACTTGTCAATGCCTTTGATATTTTCTGTTTTATTGGCATACAATTTTTCAAAATAATTTCCAATTATCTTCTATATTTCTGTAGTGATACTTCCTTTTTCATCATATATCTTAGTAATTTGAGTTTTCTCTCTCCTTCTCTTCATTAACATGGCTAAGGGTCTGTCAATTTTATTTACTTTTCAAAGAGTCAACTTTTTGTTTTGTCAAATTTTTCAATTGCTTCTTTTGTTTCAATTTCATTGATTTCAGCTCTGATTTTAATAATTTCCTATTTTCTAATGCTTTTGGTGTTGATTTTTTCTTCTTTTCCTAGGGCTTTGAGATGTAATGTGAAGTCATTTATTTGTTGTCTTTTTCTTCTTTTAAGGAATGATCTCCATGCAATGAACTTTCCTCTTAGAATTACCTATTTCATAGTGTCCCAGAGATTTTGATATGTTGTTTCTATGTTCTCATTCACCTCTAAGAACCTTTAAACTCCTCCTTGATGTCTTTTGCAACCCATTGTTCATTCAGTAGCATATTATTTGATATCCAGGTGTTGAAGAAGCTTTTATTTTTTATTTTATCATTGATTTCTAATTTCATTCCTTTATGATCTGATAGAATGCAGTGTAGTATCTCTACTTTTTTATATTTGCTAAGAGTTGCTTTGTGGCATAATATATGGTCTATTTTAGAGAAGGATCCATATGCTGCTGAGAAGAAAGTGTATTCGTTCACTGAAGGATGAAATATTCTACATATATCAGTTAAATCTAAGTTATTGATTGTATTGCTGAGTTCTATAGCTTCTTTGTTCAGCTTTTGTTTGGACAATCTATCCAGTGTTGAAAAAGGTGTGTTAAAGTCACCCAGAATTATTGTGTTGCGGTCTGTTTGACTCTTGAACTTAAGAAGAGTTTGTTTGATTAAAGTAGACACTCCATTGTTTGGGACATATAAATTTATTATTGTTATGTATTTTTGATAAATGGTTCCCATAAGCAGTATGAAATGTCCTTCTTTATCCCCTCTGATTAACTTTAACTTGAAGTCTACTTTATTTGATATGAGGATGGAAACCCCTGCTTGCTTCGGCAGTCCATGTGTATATGCATTTTCCTATGAGATGAGTCTCTTGGAGGCAGCATATTTTGGGATCTTTTTTTTTTTTTTAAATTCAATCTGTCAGTCTATGTCTTTAGATTGGTGGTTTATATTCCCAGCCTTTTTTGTTTGTTTTTTGGTAACTTGACTTGGTTTCTCCTTTGATTAGTTTTTCATTTAGTGTTAATACCTCCCTTTGCTGGTTTTCATTGTTGTTTTTCAATTCCTCTTCATGGAATATATTGCCAAGGATGTTCTGTAGGGCAGGTTTTTAAGTTGTAAATTCTTTTAACTTTTGTTTATCGTGGAAGGTTTTTATTTCATCATTAAATCTAAAGCTTAATTTTGCTGAATATAAGATTCTTTGTTGGCATCCATTTTCTTTCAGGGCTTGATATATTTTGTTCCAGGATCTTCTAGCTTTCAGCGTCTGGGTTGAAAAATCTGCACATACTCTAATTGATTTCCCCTTATATATAATTTGATTCTTTTCTTTTGTGGTGTTTAATATTCTCTCCTTATTGTGTATGTTGGGCATTTTCATTATAATTTGCCTTGGTGTGGATCTGTTGTGATTTTGTATATTTGGAGTCCTGTAAGCCTCTTCAATTTGGTTTTCCGATTCATTCTTCATGTTTGGAAAATTTTCTGATATTATTTCATTGAATAGATTGGTCATTCCTTTGGTTTGGACCTCTATGCCTTCCTCTACATTTGGCCTTTTTATGTTATCCCATATTTCTTGAATGTTATGCTCATGGTTTCTTACCATTTTCATTGTGTAGTCTACATTCTTTTCAAGATTATATATTTTGTCTTCATTGTCTGAGGTCCTGTCTTCCAAGTGGTCTAATATGTTGGTGATGCTTTCAGTTGAGTTTTTAATTTGGTTTATTGTTTCTTTCATTTCAAGGATTTCTATTTTTTTAAGAACCTCTATCTCCCTATTGAAGTAATCTTTTGCTTCCTGTATTTGTTTATGTAGTCCTTTTTGAAATGATCTTTTGCTGCCTGTATTTGCTCTCTTATATCATCCCTTAATTCACAGAACATTTTAATCATGTACATTCTTCTCTGTAATTTCTTCTGCTGTTCTTGCCATGGTTTCTAGTAATGTGGTATCTTAATATGTTTGGGCACTTTCTTCCCTTGTCTTTTCATATGGCTTGTGTGTCTTCCCTTCTAGCACTGTGAATCCGAGGCATCATCGTTTTTTACCCTATAGGCTTATAGTGCCCCTGTTGGATCCAATACCTCTCCTTTGAATTGAAGGACAATGTTATCAGATCCCAATATAAACAGTATATACCTTAAAAACAAATGTTTGGTATTAAGACGTTTACAGTTTGGTCACAATGTACAAAAATGGTGAATTCAGTTATTATCTACAACATATTCAGTAGGTTTGTAAAAGGGTTTACAGTTTCTGATAATGGACAAAGAACCAGGGGTGAGAAAAAGGACGATATGCTAAAGAGATAGGAAGTGAAAATATATTTTATATCTTAGAAAGTGTGAAAAAGAAATCTAAACAGGAACTTTAGTAGCAGGAGAAGGAAGAGGAAGTAATTTGGGGTAGGCAAGTAAGTGGGAATACAGTAGAGTACATAAAACAAACACTCCTATATATTGAGAAAAATTTAAAATGTTAAAATAGTAGAAATTGGTGGGATAAAAGAAAAAAATATATATGTACAACACAGCTGTAATATCCTATTCAGACATCCCAGTCCTCAAAATTCTACTTCATGCAGAGTATTTGGTTTCACATATGTTGGGGATGTGAGGGTAGGAGAATAGAGAAGGGTGGAGGGGAGAATCTTGAAGGAAGAAACAGGGTTGTTTTGGTTGGAAACCCCTATCTTTCCTACTTCCTTTCTCATCCAATAGATGGGGTAGTCTGTTGTTAGCTGGTATCTCCACCCTCAGGGTGGTAAAGTTGCCTGGTAGCAACTGCTGGGGAGAGGGGGTAATTAGAAACTGGGTACCTGGCCAGCTGGAGTTCCAAACTGGGTGTTGCCCCCCACAGAAGAGGGTGATGAAGGTGACCCAAGATGGAGGCACCTGCTTTCAGCGGTGGACTATTGGGAAGCATGGCCAGTGGACTGTCGATAGTGTGTGGTGGGAGCTGAGCAATGGCTGCTGGAGGATGAGTTCAGAGAAGAGCTCCTGCAGTGTGTGGCCATTGGGTGACTTCAGCCTGTGTGAAGTTCTTAGTGTAGGCAGGCCACTGAGTGCAGCAGCGGAGATACTGCAGAGTCCCAAGATGGTGGTGACCAAGGGAGCCCTGCGTTGGTAGATGGGGGTCCACACGGGAGTGGTAACCAGAGTTCCTGTGTGTGGGAAGCTGCTGGGTGGTTGATGATTTCTGCTTGGGTGGGTGGCCGATAATTCTGCGCAGGTGTTGATGATGCCCACTTGGGTACCTGATCATCCTCTGAAAGGGCAAGTAGTTGGGAGACCTACTCTGATGCTGAGGCCTGGAGCCCTGGATGGGCACAGTGGCTGTGATTCCCATGCAGGAGCAGGAATATCTATCTCAGAGAAGCAGTATTCTCACAACTTGAGTCCCAGGTAATGGAGCGACACAGAATGCTGCCTCCCTCTGGCCTGCCATCTTGGACTCCCTCTAGTTTTTAATTTTTATGTAGGCAAATTTAATGATCTTTTCCTTTGGGTTTTTGTTGTCATCTTTCTCAGATGTATTACTCTCCAGACATCTGGTATTCAAATTTAATTTCTTCTGTTAGGGTTTCAGTTTCATTTTGATTCCCTGTCAAATTATTCTGCATTTTTCCAGGGCATGGATGTTATAAAGTATAAAATAAATTTATACTTTAGGTACAAATTTAGATTCTTTGTTATTTTTTAAATTATAAAACAATTATTACATATACAACTGCAATGCACTAATTAAGGTAACAATAATAATTGGGCTGGGATTGTGGCTCAGCGGTAGAGTGCTCGCCTAGCACAGGCAGGACCCAGGTTCGATTCTCAGCACCACATAAAAATAAAGGCATTGTGTTGCGGCCATCTACAAAAAGGATTCTCTCTCTCTCTCTCTCTCTCTCTCTCTCTCTATCTCTCTCTCTTAAAAAAAGGTAACAATAATAAACAGTAAACTTGTAGAGCAGAGCAAAGGATTAGGGAAGAAAGCAAGGGAGGGAAAGAGAAGGTCCTGGGGAATAAAACTGATCAAATTAGGTACATGTATGAATATGGCATAATGAAGCCCATAATTATGTATAATTATAATGCACCAATAAAAATTATTATAAAACTTTCTTTAAAGAATCTTTTCCCTGGATTTTTATGTATATTATGATATTATGTTTTGTATCTGGAACCAAAAAGCTCATGTATTGAAAACTTTGTGCAAGTGCAACAATGTCTAGAGGTAGAATTTTTGGGAAATGACAAGCTCTGACCTCATAAGTGGATTAATCAATTTGAACGATTAATAATTTGAATGAATACTGGGAGGTGGTAGAAACTATAGGCAGGGGAGTCTTGGTTGGAGGAAGTAGGTAACTAAGGAGTGTTCCCTCAGGAACCATATCTTGTCCCTGACCCCCACGCCATTTCCCTGCTGCCAAGAGGTAAGTGGCTTTCTACTGCCACACCCTTCTACCATGACATTCTTTCAGGATCACCTCAGACCCAAAGCAATGGAGCCAGCTGCCTAAAATAAAATATGGAAAGCATCTGTTATACTCCCGTGGAATCATTTCAGAGAAAAAGATTAGCTTTTATCATTTAAAATTGCATAAGTTCTATCTTTAAATACATGATATTTTAATTTGTTAAAATTATTTATACCAGATACTAATGACACAAAAAACTGATTTCCTTTAAAAATATAAATATTTTAAAAGGACCTATTTTGTTTAATTTCTGGTTCTAACATTTCTAAATGATAATACATGTGAAATGGAAAAAAAATTTAACTGACAGAATTTTAAAGAATGGGTTTTCAATGCTATTCCATGATCTGGTGTTATAATGGCATAGACTCAGACTCTGTGAAATGTAATAATAGTAACTCTTGGTCTCTCCTCACTACCCGCCAAAGAAATTCTCATTAAATAGCTCCAAGATATTTGGGCACTGGGTTGTGTCATGTTTTCTCATACTCCCTTTCACAACTCCCCTCCCTAAAGAAATGGCTCCCATTCTTCCTAAGAGTTGACTTCTTCACTTGGGCTCTAGATTCTGCATGTTCTTGCCCCAGGGATGCTTTGCTCCCACTCTCATCTCCCCCCTCAATAGACTTATGGTTTTATTTTATCTTTGGCTTAATATCTCACACTCTACTAACTCCTTCAAATGTTCACAAGTCTCTCATTTTAAAAAAATACTTTTTTGCCTCTATTCCTTTCTAGCTATTACTTTATCTCACATAATATTTATCTCGCTCCCCTGTTCTTTGTTCAAATGAGGGTCTAAACCTCCTGCTTTTATTTCCTTGATATCATATAATGAGGCTTCTTTCCTGTCTCCTTCAAGCCAGATCCAGAGGTTCTTTATCATTCTTCTTTACTCTTCTGTTGCAGTTTGTCCTTGAAGTTTGTTTGCTTGATTTCTATGCATCCTGCCATGCTGGTACTTTTCATAACTTTTTGGATCTTTTTGGCCCTAGACTCCTAAAAAATGCTTCTTGACCCCCAAAAAAGAGGACTTCAAGTATGCCAACAAGAGACAAATTCTCCTCCACACACAATTCTTGAAGATCACTCATTCTTCTAACTTCCATTGAATGATATATGAATCTTTACAATCTTATTCTGAATATTTACCCACATTATTACATATTAATTAGATATTTACTCTTAAATCACCCATAATGAGAATCAAAGTGCTGAAAAATGTTATTTTCCCTGTAAACAGGATCTTCATACAGAAACAAAGAAAACCCTTGTATTTTATTATTATTAAAACCTATCACTAATAAGTAACATTCAAAGTTTTTGTTTGTGTTTTCTTTTTTGGTACTAAGGATTTAACCCAAGGCTGCTTTGCCACTGAGTCAGATCCACAGCCCTTTTTATTTTAATTTTATTTTTTGAGACAGGGTCTCACTAAGTTGCTTAGGGCCTCACTAAATTGTTGAGGCTGCCTTTAAACTTGTAATCCTCCTGCCTCAGCCTCCTGAGTTACCGGATTATAGGCATGTGACATCATGCCTGGCTCATTTGAAGTATTTTTAAAGTAAAATAAGACATCAAGTTTGAAATACGCATGAAAATGAATTTAGCCAATATCATGAAGATAGGAGAAAAGTATACCAGAAGTAATTTTGGTAACCAATCTTTGAAAATGAAAAAATATTTAAACATATCAACAAAAGTATACATGAAAATAAACTTTATGAATACTGAAAAAAACAAATTCATAAATTTACATGTATTTCCAACAAATCTTTATTCTTTCAATTACATTTTTCTGTTTCATTGGTTCATTACATATTCTGAATATCATGATGTGCAAAATTATGAAAAATCAGTACCATGATATTTTTTAACAGAAAAAAAAACTTCAAACTCGGAGTAAATTTTCATTTTATAGATTTTATTAACATGCTAAAATGTAAATTTTGATTGAAACACAAAATATATTAAATGTCACATTCTAAAGTCAGGTGCAAAATCAAGAATGATACTTCTAAGAGAAATATGTAAAAACCACATTCCTCTTATTAAATACTGCATCATCTTGATGTTAAGGGTAGGAGAGTCAGTATTTAGATCTTAATACCATAATTTTGAGAGCAAATTTTGGGGAGACATTCTGAGCATGGGAAACCTTATGTATGGGTTTGTAAGTACCTGTTCCCTACCTCTCAGTTTAATGTATAGCCCCCAAAGTTTTATAGAAATATGGTGAAATAAAGTTTGCTGTTTTCCTAGAAAATTTAAAAAATGAGGTAGTGGCTAGCTATTCAATTGCTCTAGGAAAAAACTGTGTGATAGACTAAGTTTATACTTCCTGAATTTCTTTGATCAAAGAATGCACATTGCCCATGTGCCACATGTGGGTCATGTTTAAGAGAGTACTGGTGAGAGATTATCTTAAATCTGCTCCAAGAGAGCCACCTCCAGAGGAAGTGAAACTTCAGGTGTTCTTATACACATACAGACTGAGAAGGTAGTGGCTAGCATGAATCAAGATAGGTGTCCCATTGTTAAACAGACATAAAGTAAAGAGACATAAACAATTCAAAAGGATAGGGAGGAAAGTGCCCCCAAAATGAAGAATCAACTTTAATCATCAGTCCAATTTAAGACAATACCAGCCAGGTAAAAACTTTCTTGCTCTTTTATGTCTTCTTTACCACTATACTCCTGAGGGGTCAGAAACTGCTGCTAGAACACTGGATCTCAAACAGAGGTAGATGCAGAAGATAGAAAAAAAAAGAGTTGCAGCTGACTCTGTCCTTATTCCCCACATGCAGGAAACTAGACTCTAAGCTGGAGGATAGAACCTCAATTTTTTTTTGAGAGAGAGAGAGAGAGAGAGAATTTTTTTAATATTTATTTTTCAGTTTTCGGTGGACACAACATCTTTATTTTATATTTTTTTGTGGTGCTGAGGATCAAACCCAGTGCCCCGCGCATGCCAGGCGAGCGTGCTACCACTTGAGCCACGTCCCCAGCCCAAGAACCTCAATTTTAAACCAAAGTCACAGTTTGACTATTACACTGAACTGCCAGACTTAATGAATACTAAGCTGAGACTGTATAATAAAAGACCATAGGTCTTTCTACTACTTAAAAATGATGTGAAAAGCCATGAATTATGAGATCTACTCAGGGCCTAGGGAAAGTTGGATCCACTGAAGGGAAAGAAATTTATTGTTAGTTACCACAGATTGAGTTTGTCTCCATTCAAAGGCTATATATGCATACACATATGTACATATATGTGCACACACATATTGTGAAATGCATATAAAACTGCATTATGGTGCAAAATTTTCAAATTTTATATAATAAATTTTGTATTTCAAATTTTAGTTAAGATACCTCAAAATATGATGTATTTCTATTTCAAAGATTTAAAGCTCAAAAAGATTAAATATGACAATTTATAAAATAATTCGTTATTAAATATCAACTTCATTAGAAACAAAAAGAATTAAATTGGGATTCAATGGATAAATTATGTTGATTGATGAAATAAACATATTAAAGTTGCAGTTTAAAGAATATTTATGAAGGCAAGTACTCAAAATAAGTAAAACTAAGGAGTAGTTTTTTAAAAGATTAAAAATAATTTAAACAGGCAATGCATATGAAAAATATTATAAAGAATCAAAAGTTTTTTCATGTTTTTAAGATTCCCAAGTTCCCCATCCATTCAAAGCTATCAGCTTTCCCATCCATCTCAGCAAAATGATTTATAATCCCATCACAGAACCTAATTTCCTTTTACCAAGTCTATGGCATGCACTGCAATCAAGTAAGGAAACAATTCATTAGACAGGCTTACAGTGGGACTTGTTTGTATTACCCACACTTTACAAGAATTAATTTAAGGAGATGCAAAATAAAAAGGCAAATCATGGAAAAATTGATAGTTAAATATTCAAAACATACAAAGCTATGCACTTTGTGATATAGTGGAGATAGCAACCTAGAACAGTTGTTACAGAATACTTTTTTTACATTTATAATTTTATCAACAATTCCATGCCTCAGAAAAAAGAAAACATTTAATATAACAGTTTAAACACCAATAAAAAATGAATAAATCACTTACTGATTTATTCTTGTAACAATTTTCAAAAGGGCTCTGCTGTGTACTTACAACCTTTATGGATATAACAAACTTTTATTAGCTAATCCTGTTTTCTTACATTGAACAAGTTTGGGACAATATCTTTTCTTGACTACTTCAATATTTATATGTACTGTCATTAACCTTCCTTCTTTCTCCTTTCGTTTTTTTTTTTTTTTTTTTACTTATCTATGCATGTTCCACTGATGTTTCTACAACAGAGAAAAAGAACATGTGTACAGGTTCTTCCATTTCCCTATGTAAATTTCTCAATGGGCAGAAACAACATCATATTCATATTTGCTCAAAGCTTTATAGTTATTAAGATTCCAAACACACCCCAATGGTCGCACCTTCTATGTCCTTGCCAAAATAATTGCCTGCATTATAACACTGAGCTTCTCTATCAATAATATTTTCTTATCCTGACTTTTATTTATCCAAGCAATGCACATAAAAGATTTTACAAAGAAGGTCAGTGTGTCAACCAATCATTCACTCTGGAAAATTCCTATGACCCTTTGCCACAGCCCCATAGACTGGCCCCCAAATCCCAGGTCTGAAATCATTACAGCTCAAGCCCAAGTATGTCTATCAGAAAGGCATTCTGCACTATATAACAAATGGACGGTCTCTGTCAACCTCAAATCCTAAATATCTGTTTTATGAAGCAGATAAATGCATTCATAATTACATTTATACTCCTATATCTGTAAATCTAGATATATAGATTCAAATATGAACAGAAAATTAACTTCTCCTATTTCCCCTTTATATTTTATAAGTTTCTCTGCCCTTGTTTTAAAAAAAAAGATTCCAGCTTTAGTTGAGCTTTAGTGAATTTATGTGGAACACGTGGTCAGTACAGACTTTTAAAACAGATGTTATGATTACTGTATATTATTTTGTATATTAAAAGTGTCAATTTAGAGTTAGAAAGCAGTTATAGTCCCAGATCCTAAAAGATTGTGTATATATCACTATCTTATTATAAACATTCTTGTTCTTACAATTTATTTACCTTTTCGGGGGGCGGTACTTAGAATTAAACTCAGGGCCTTAAACAGGCAAGGCAAATGATCTAGTATTGCACAATTCCTCCAGTCCTAAATCCTATAACTTTTTTTAAATTATTTTATCTAATCTAATTAGTTATATATGACTGCAGAATGCAATTCAATTCATATTACACTAATAGAGCACAATTTTTCAAAAACCTACAACTTTTGTTTAAAAGACTTCATGGTAGGGCTTGTATTATTCTAAGTTTCTTAAGTGTTTCACATATTTTTACAAATCTATTCACACTAACTTCCAGCTCAAGAATCTAAATCTGACACTGAATGGCCCATTTGATAAACTTAACAACCTTAACACTGTTAGACAATTATCATCTCTTTTAAAAAGATAAATGTAGAGGATGGGATGATGATGAATTAGAGAAAGGGAGTACTTTTCAAGTGCTCCACAATTCAAGATTCAAGCAGTAGGAGTGTTGCTTCTCAGCAAGGTGGGTTACTGAAGAAATTCACTGAAATATATAATCAGACAGTAAAATAATCATAGACACAGAAATTTGGAAGCTCTGAACATAGAACAAGAAACAAAATGTTAGAGACACACCAGCTTTGCTGATGGCAAAGGTGCAAGTACTGCCAGTTCACTGCAGAGGGGAGGAGTAACAGGCACAAAAATAGAGAAACAGCAAAAATATTTGATATGGGACAACCCGTGGAATAAAGGAGGAGGCATGTCTTAACTGATCCAGAGACAACAGGGCAAGCTGATGATTAAAAACTGCTCAGAAGAGGATATACAATCAATCAACAAATACATGAAAAAATGCTCACCATCTCTAGCAATCAAGAGAAATACAAAATAAAACTACTCTAAGATACCATCTCACTCCAATAAGAATGGCAACCATTATGAAGTCAAACAACAATAAGTGCTGGCAAGGATGCGGGGGGAAAAGGTACACTCATACATTGCTGGTGGGACTTCAAATTGGTGCGGCCAATTTGGAAAGCAGTATGTAGATTCCTTGGAAAGCTGGGAATGGAATCACCATTTGACCCATCTATTCCCCTTCTCGGACTATACCTAAAAGACCTAAAAAAAGCATACTACAAGGACACAGCAACATCAATGTTTATAGCAGCACAATTCACAATAGCTAGACTGTGGAAACAACCTAGATGTACTTCAATAGATAAATGGATTAAAAAATGTGGTATTTATACACAATGGAATATTACTCAGCACTAAAAAATAACAAGATCATGGCATTTGCAGGGAAATGGATGGCATTAGAGCAAATTATGCTAAGTGAAGTTAGCCAATCCCTAAAAAACAAATGCCAAATGTCTTCTCTGATATAAGGGGGGTGACCCAAAATGGGATAGGGAGGAAGAGCATGAGAAGAAGATTACCACTAAATAGGGAAGAGAGGTGGGAGGGAAAAGGAGGGAGAAGGGGAGTTGCACGGAAGATGGAAGGAGACCCTCATCGTTATACTGATAATGATGAAAATGTGAGGGGGAAAAAAGTGTGTCACATTAGATTGGATAGAGAGAAATGATGGGAGGGGAGGGAAGGGGAAGGGGGGATAGGAAGGGCAGCAGAATAGAATAGACATTATGATTGCTGTATGTATATAGGTTACTCTATGACCAGTGTGATTCTGCAATCTGTACAATCAGAAAAATGAGAAATTATACCCCAATTGATTCAAATGTATGAATTGCCAAGATCATTGTAATGTCATGTGTAGCTAATGAAAAAAAAACTGCTCAGAATCTCTCAGTAGGAGGGAGTAGAGGCAGGAGCCATTTGCAAGTGGCAGTTAGCAGTGACAGGAAAATGAGAGTTCATAAAAAGCCTGTCCCAGCAAACACCTGCCATGGGGTACAGTGTGTGCCTGGTCTAGCACGAATGAAACAGGCAAACAGGATTGTGCACAGGGGACTCAGGCTGGGGAGAAAGGGTTTGCTTTGGTTGATGTTATATTTCTTTGTTTTTAACTTTGTTTTTGCTCCTCTTACTACCACTTTTTCACTTTCTTCCCCTCTAATAGCCAAATTCTCTTGTTCGTTCTTCCACTGTTTCTTTATTACTTTTATTTTTTGTTCCCTCTTTATAGCTGTCACCTGCTACCTCTCCTGCTTCCACTGTTTTTTTTTAATATTTCAAACTATCTCTTGCCTTCCTACCTCATTTTCTCTTCTCTTAAGAAATTGTGATTTTAATATCTTCTGAACTTTTAGTTTACATAATTCCAGCTTCCCCACCACTCATGTTGTTGTGGTTATTAATAAGATGGACATTGTAGTTGACACCTACTGTTTAAGGCCAGATCTAGCTCATAGATGATTACTGTTGGTGCTGATGTTAAATACTGACTCCACTATTCCTCTTTGTGTGGCAGTTGGTGTTACAGCTATCATAGTAGGCACAAGTCATGTAAGGTGGTATACTGGTATCTAACATGAATGTTATTGCTTATTCCACCCCTTTCCAAGATGGCCTGGGAAGTTATTGGGATAGGACAAGTTCACAGTGTAGAGATCCTGCTAGTACGCTACACTCACAACTCAGTCAAGTGACAGTGAACCTTGCTCAGACAAGAAACAGCCCTATTTGATCTCCAACAAAACTTTAATGCATAAAATTCAGGAGACACAAACCCCAAACAAAGACCAGACTGAAAGCATGAACAACTAGAAATCGAGGAATATAAGTCCAAGACTTCTGAAAACATGAAGAACATTTTCAGTGAAATAAGAGCAGAAAATATTCCAAACATTAGAAATCAGATGGACATACACATAAAGGAGTTATATAGAACTCCAAAGGGATAGAATCAAAAAAGAACTTCTCCAAGGGACATCATAATGAAAATGCCTAAAACATATTTTAAGGAAAGAATATTAAGCTAGAAAGAAAAATATCAGGTCACATTTATGGTAAACCAATAAGACTCACTTCTGACATCTCAACTCAGACCCTAAAAGCAAGAAAACAATTGCCTGTGAAGAGGGTTATATCTAGAAAAGCTATACCTTTTAGAATCAAAAAAGAAATAGAAAATTTTCAAAAAAGAAGTAAAAGAACATGACCACTAAGTAAGAACTACAAAAAATACTTAAAGATATATTATACACAGAAGAGAGAGAGAGAGAGAGAGAGAGAGAGAGAGAGCTCCCAAATGGATGAAGCTCTCTAGAAGACCTTTCATCTAAATATCTAAATGAAAATTAAGATTAAGTTAAATATAGAAAATACAAGAAAATGGCAAGAAATAACATCTATCTATAATAGCGCTGAGTGTAAATGGTCTCAACTCTCCAATTAAAAGACATAGATTGGCAGAATGGATTTAAAAAATTAGATCCACATATATGCTGTTTTTAAGAGACTTGTCTCATAGGCAAAGACATCCATAGGCTGTAAGTAAAAGGAAAGAAAAAAAAATATTCCATGCAAGTGAATCTGAAAACAAGCAAGAGTAGCTAGCTATTCTCATATTTGACAGAGCAGATTTCAAGCAAAAATTGATCAGAAGAGACACAGAAGTTCACTACACACTAGCAAAGGGAACAATCCAACAAGAAAATAAAACAATAGTAAATTTTCATTCCTTAAATGCTGATACATCTAATTACATGAAACAAAGACTTCTTGACATTAAATCCCAGATGGATCCTAGCACAATAATATGGGATGATTTCAACATTCAATAGATAGACATTAAAATCAACAGTTTGTTTCAACCTAAATAATACTACAAATCAAGTGGATCTAACAGAAATCTACAGAATATTTTGCCCCAAAACAGCTCAATTCTTCTTCTTCTCAGCAGCTAATGGAAACTTTCCAAAATAAACTATATTCTAGGTCACAATGTAGGTCTTATATCATATGTACATCTTATCATATCATAAAGGAATAAAATTAGAAATTAACAGCAAGAAGAAATATAGAAACCACATAAATACATGGAGATTGAGCAACCCTCTTTTAAATGGGCAATGGATCATAGACGAAATGAAAGAAATTTAAAAATTCTTAGAAACAAATTAAAACAGAGATACAACAAATGAACATCTCTGGGACAGTATGAAGGGTATTCTAAGAAGAAAGTTTGAAGCACTGAGTACCTACATTAAAAAAAATAAAAACAGAAAAAAGCCTAATAAATCATCTTATCATACCTCACAGCCCTCGAAAAGGAAGAACTAACTCAAAATTTAGCAAATGACAGGAAATAACTAACGTCAGAGCCAATATTAATGGACTTGAAAATTTAAAAAAATAATACAAAGAATCAGTGAAACAAAGAGTTGGTTCTTTTAAAAGATAAACAAGACTGATAAACCCTTAGCCAAACTAACCAAAAGAATGAGAGAAAAGAACCAAATCAACAAAATTAGAGATGAAAAGGAGATATCATCACAGATGCTTCTGAAATTCAAAAGATCATTATAAACAACTTTGAAAATTTATACTCCAATAAACTTGAAACCCAGAAGATACTGACAAATTTCTAGACACATACAACCAAGTCAAATTATGAAGATGAAGAAAACCAACACAAACTAATAGCAAGTAATGATACTGAAGCAGAAATTAAAAGCTTCTAACAGAAAAGTCCATGACCAGATGGAGTCTCAGGTAATTTCTACCAGACCTTTAAAGAACCAATGCCACGTCTAATAAAATGATTCCATTAAACAGTAAAGGAGGAAACACTGCCAAATTCATTCTATGAAGCCAGTATAATCCTGATGCCAAAATCAGACAAAGACATATAAAGGAAAGAAAATTACCGATCAATATCCTTGAAGAACATAGATGCAAAACTCCTCAATAAAATTTAGCAAACCACATTCAAAAACACATTAAGAGGGGCTGGGGTTGAGGCTCAGTGGTAGAGCACTTGCCTTGCACACATGAGGCACTGGGTTTGATCCTCAGCACTACATACAATAAATAAATAAGTAAAACAAAATATTGTGTCTATGTTCAACTAAAAAAATTAAAAAGCACATCAAGAAGACAGTGTACCATGATCAAGTGGGTTTTATCCAAGGGATGCAGGTTTGGTTCAACATACACAAATCAAAAAATGCAATTCACCACATAAATAGAATTAAGGACAAGAATAATGTAATGATCTCAATAGATGCAGAAAGGCCTTAAAAAATACCAATTCATGTCAAAAACTCTAGAGAAAGTAGCGATAGAAGGAATTAATCTCAACATTATACAGGCTATATAAAACAAACACAAAGCCAAAATCTTACTGAATAGAGAAAGCATTTACTCTAAAATCAGGAACAAGACAAGGCTGTCCACTCTCCCTACTCCAACTTGATATAGTTCTTGCAACTCTACCCAGAGCAATAATAATAATAAAAGAATGTAATGCAAATAGGAAAATAAGTCAAATTATCTCTCTCTCTGCTGATTGATACGAAAAACCCAAAAAACTCCACCAGAAGCCTTCTAGAGCTGATAACATATTCAGCAAAGTAACAGGATACAAAATCAACATTCATAATTCAATAGCTTTCCTAGACTCCAGTAATGAATATGCCAAGAAATAAAGCAGGAAAGCTATCCCAATCACAATAATCTCAAAAAATAAAATACAATACATGAGAATAGATCTGACCAAGGAGGTGAAAGGCCTCTACAACAAAAATTATAGAACACTGAATGAAGAAATTCAAGAAGGCCTTAAAAGATGGATAGGCAGAATTAATATTGTCAAAATGACCATATAACCAGAAGTGTTATATAATTCAGTAAAATCCTCATCAAAATACTAGTGACATTCTTCACAGAACCAGAATAAAAACAGTTTTACAATTCATTTGGAACAATAAGAGACTCAAATAGGCAAAGCAACCCTAAGGAATATTGGAGGCATTACAATATCTGCTCTGAAATTATACTTCAGGGCTATCATAGCAAAAACAGCATGGTGTTGGCATCAAAAAAGACATGAAGACCAGTAGAACAGAATAGAATTCATAGAGAAAAACCCACATAGATACAGGCATCTGACACTTCACAAAGGTGCCAAAAACACGCTGGAGAAAAGAGACTTTACAACAAATAATGCTGGGAAAACTGGATAAATTAATATGTACAATAATAAAAATAGATTCCTCTCACCTTACAAAAGAGCCAAGTAAAATGGATCAAAGACCTAGGGATCAAGACAGAAATTTTGCAGATTCCAGGAAAAAAAAAAAACACAGGCTAAACACTCCAACATATTGAAGCAGGTGCAACTTCCTTCACAAGACCCCTAAAGCCCAAGAAATAAGTGGGACAGCATCAACTTTAGAAGCTTTTGCACAGCAAGGGAAACAATTAAGATTGTGATGAGACAGCCTACAGAAAGGGAGAAAATTTTGCTAGCTACTCCTCTGATTAATATTCAGAATATATAAAGAATTCAAAAAACTTCTCTCTCTCTCTCTCTCTCTCTCTCTCTCTCTCTCTCTCTCTCTCACACACACACACACACACACACACACACACACACACACACACATCAAAACCAATAATTCAACCAAAAAATGGGCAAAAGACTAAACAGACAATTCTCAAAAGAAGAAATATAAATAACAAATATATTAAAAAAAGTTCAACATTCCTAGTAATCTGGCAAATGTAAATCAAAACTACAATGAGATTTCATCTTGCTTCAGTCAGAACAGCAATCATCAAGAATATAAATAACAAATTCTGGCAAGGATGTGGCTGAAAATGTTATCTTATACATTGTTAGTGGGGCTACAAAGTAGTAAACCATTTTGGAAAGCAGTCTGGAGTTTCCTCAAAAGTCTAGGAATGGAACTACTATATGACTCAGCTATCCAACTTCTTTATATTTATCCAAAATAACTAAATTTAGCATAACAATGATACAAGCATTTCAATGTTTGTAGCAGTACAATTCACAATAGCCATGTTATAAAACCAGCCCAGATGTCTGTCAACAGAAGAAAGAATAAAGAAAATGTGGTATATATGGACAATGGAGTCTTGGTCATAAAGAAGAATGAAATCATTGCATTTTTTGGTAAATGGATGAAACTGGAGAACATCATGCTAAGTAAAATATGTCAAGGGTTGAATTCTTCTCTCATATGTAGAAGCCAGAGCTAACTATGGGAAGAAAAGTTGAGGGTGGGAGGATGATTTCACAAAAGCAGAGGAAAGATGGAGCTGAAGAAGACAATTGAGGTGAAGGAAAGAGGGATGGAAAAAGGAAGGATCTACAGAATGAAACTAACAAAATTATTCATGTATATATATGCATATACATATGAATATACCACATTGAATTCCACCTTTATGTAATACATACAGTGCCAATTTTAAAATAAATAAAAGGAAGACTAGTAGAATAGAGCAAGGAGAATGGAGGAGAGGAGGGAAAGAGGAAGCACTGGGCTCTGAAATTGAGCAAATTATATTCCATGCATATATTATTATGTCAAAATGAACCCTACTATTATGTATAACTAAAATGCACTAATAAAAACATTTTTAAAAAAAGATAATGAGGGTTAGGAGTGTAGCTCAATAGTAGATTACCTGCCTAGTTTGCATAAGGTCCTAGGTTTGATACTCTGTATTTTGTGTGTGTATGTGTGTGTGCGTGTGCATGTGCATACTGCACAATTGCCTGCTCTTCATACAAATCAAGAATATCAATATAAAGGTACCTAGACAAATTATAAGGTACAAATTCCACCAAGGAAATTTTTTATCATTTCTCCTGGCCAGTAAGGTTCAATGTAAGTTTAATTATGCTTCCAGCATGTTTATAATTTCAGAATTGCCAGTCTATGTTCCCAAACTCATTTCTCCATGTTTTTCAATAAGAATTCAGTATCCCGAGGGAAGTGCCTCAAATGGAAAAATACTCATCAGAACAAAAAAAAAGTATTAGAAGATTTACTGTGAGAGCCTCTAGAGCTATATGCACTCCAAAATAACTTTGGTTATAAGTTGAGTCCATTACATTTATATATGGACTCAAACATTTTCAGTGGCATTACTATAGTAAATTTGCCAATTGAAACTGTATGAGTTAAAAGTCCTTGCAAAAATTTACCCAGAAACACATAATAAAAGGTGAAACAAAACATGTCTGAATACTTTAAATATTAGTGGTCTTAACAGCTATGTATTCAAATTCATAACATGACAGGTTTTATATTGGACACTCCCTAGGTATAAGAATACTTGAATCTCACAGAAAACCAGTTTACAGATAAAGGAGCTAAAGCTTAGCCAGCCAGACAAGGGCAAGATCACATAAACAAATAAATTGTAAGGAAATATGGATTCAAACCAAGGCAGTCTGATGCCAGACTCCTCTGTTAGTTTCTAAAATACATTGTTTTCACAAATCATCCTAATATACAGATTCTGTTTTATAAGAAATCATTCTGGAAATTAAACACCTTTTAATTTTATAATACTAAGCTTCTTTAATGTTGTATAACAGTAATTGTTCTCTTTGCTCCTTTGATAGTTTAGCATCTTAACTCTTTGTCCCAAGATGACCTACCATTCCCTGGATAGAAAGTAGGGCATCTTAATTATCATAACCACCTCAGAACACAGAATTATAGGAAGAAATATCTTTGCAGGGAGTAGGTCTTTAAAATATCTAGGCTTTTTTCTAATCAACTCAATTACACATTTACTCCTTTTAAGAAGAATAGGATGACATGAAACTAAAAAGCAGTAAAATCAAAGCTGACAAATAGACTAGTGAAATTAAAGTATCTTTAAGCTGCATTCATATATGGAATATACAATTAATATATGTTAAGAACAAAATAAATAAATAAAGTCTCTTGATCCTGCTGCAGAGATCAGCCAATACATCCAACAAAATTTGCCTGAAAAATGGGATCAAAAGAGAGAAATAATAATAAACCCAGATCTTTAAATGCTTCATGTGTTTAGATACATTATACTGTTTATTATTAAATGGTGATATTCTCTATGAAGGGAATTTCAGAAAATGCAAGTTCATTCTAGGAAACTCCAGATCCAGATTATATAAGAAGTTCTTTGCCAGAGCAGAAAAGCTGGCCAATGCTTTGCATTTTGGTTCTTGCTTGGTAGTGGCAAATTCTCTGATGAATCACCTCCCAACATAATTTAACTTTTCTCCTCTTATTCTCACTTCTTTCATACTTTAGTAGAGAAGCAGTGACAATGATGGTGTCCTCCCTCAACTATCACAGGAGGAAAGCCTTTCATATCTGCTTTAAATGACCAGCTCTGAAAAAATAGTAAGTCCACCAGGCATGTTATTGGTAATGTCAGTCCATCCATCTATCTTAAGAGTGTTGGCATTTAAAATTAAGAAGAGGCTGGTTTATAGATAAGACAAGCAGAAAAAGTGAGCTTTACAATTTGCATAACAAGACAGAAATTCTAGTCTGTTTTACCACTTTCTGTCTTTCATTCAATCATTCAACTGGCTAAGCCAGGAAAAACATAAATTCTTCCTGTGATATATTTGCAAAGTCTTAGCTCTAGGATGTAGTAGGAAAAGAAAACAACATAATAAACTTAAGCATTATTAATGTTTTCTGACTGTTTGAATGCATATATACTGCAGCTGATTTGATTCGCCAATTTTGAGGTAAGAGTAAATCTTTCCCTTTTAAGATCTGTTTTCCAATAAAACCTTATTTAAAATAATGAGTGGAATCAAACTATTTTGAATAAAAGTCTGAGTTACAAAGCGAATAAATGACTTATCCAGTCTACAAGGTTAGCAGCAAGGTTAAAATTAGAAAGAATATGACTAGTGATTTCGTACTTGATATACTTGCCTTATAATATGCTAACAACTATTGGTAAATAAGCAGAGCAAAAATGTAGTACTGTTGTGTAGCAAGTAGATGAAGAGTTCTGTGTGTGTATGTGTGTGTGTGTGTGTGTGTTTGTGTGTGTGTGTGTTGCTGAGTATGGAACCACCCAGGACTCATGCATGCTACAAAAGTGCTCTATCACTGAGCTATGCTCCAGCCTCTTTGCAGACTTCCTAAGTTTAAGAAAATGGTATTTCACAGAAGCAAATTCAAACAGAGACATATTCTGCTAAGATCCAGTGATGGTAGGTATTGATGACCAGTAATATTTTCATCCGTACCTTGAACCCTAGTACTAACCTTTCAGTTGCCAATATATTTTCTTTTAAAAACTAAATTTCATATCACTCTGTATATTATGGAAGCAAATGATAAAACTATGAGAAATTTACACATCTACCAAAATTATTAAAATATATGGACATATAAAATAACTTTCTAATCCCCACAAATGCAGTGAAAAATAAATATATCTAGTTTAGAAATATACTCAGCAAACTCATGGGTCATTTGGTGGTTGATGATCCAATCTGTTGGGTATATTTTGGGTTCCTTGCTTCTTTTTTTTCTCTCCAGATGCTTCTTTTTTCTGATTTTGGTGTTATTAGATCTTCAACAGAGTATGGAAGAGGAAAAATTTGTGAAACTCAAATCATTCAGTTTTGCCTCGTTGAGGCTATTACAAATGGCAAAATTATAAACAAAGAGTTGTATTATTTTCTTTTTTATAAGATTACATTATCTGTTACATATCACCACCGCCTTCCATGAACAATCACCAACTACCTCTTAGAGTTATTTTGTGTACCTTGTCAGTTATATATTTGATCCTGGAATTCTGAATTTGTCCTTACAAAAAACGGCAATGCAATTATAAGTAAGGTTTCACCATTTTCTTTTAAGCTTAAAAAATATATATATTCAAGGGGGCTGGGATTGTGGCTCAGCGGTAGAGTGCTTGCCTAGCACTGGCGAGACCCGGGTTTGATCCTCAGCACCACATAAAAATAAAGACATTGTATTGTGTCCATCTGCACCTAAAAAATAAATATTTAAAAATATTTTTTTTCAAGAAAAAGGCTATAGGTATTATTGGAAAAAACAATTTGATTAAAAGTCAAGTAAAAAGAGGGGCGAATAAGTATAAAAATGAGATAAGGAAAAAGTAAGTTATATAATAAGAAGCACTGAGATGAAGGTGGCATGGTTGAAGGACAGAATTAAAGTGTGTATATGCACATGGATGCGCCGCATACACACACGCACACACACACACCACAAAATATTAAAAGAAGTTTCCATTCACATTTGTTATGCTATGGTAACACCAATCTTCACAAAGTAAGAGTATCAGAACTTCATGGGGAGCAACACAATGACTAATTTACATGGCTGAAATCTGAGGTAGTCAAATGATAATTTTAAGCCCTAAGCATCCTGATTTGATGAGAAGAAAGTTAGGAGAATCATTTACCTTACATCAAGCCTCATGTGTATTGTCAGCATGTACTGCAAATCTCTTTCCTCAGGTCACTTCCACCTGGAGTCTTGGTGTCAGCACCTCTGCTCCTTGGTCTGTAAGTTGGACTGGCTATATTCAAAGAAATTTAACAACACTCCCTAACTCAGAATGACAAGAAACCAACAGAACCATTTAGATTCTCAATTAAAATACCTTTACTTTTTCAATACAAGTTCTCTGTAACTTCAAATACTTTTGTGAATTTATTTTTCCTTCATCAAAGAACACTTAAATTTCATGTTAATACGCTCTCCACGAATGTCAATTGTCACATTTACTTTTCGTTAATTATTTTAAAAACAGAAAAAAAAACATTCTTAAGCAGCATCATAAAATGTAAAAAGCAAGGTGTCATAAATAACAATCTCTTTTTTTCTTTTTATCTTTGAACCAGGGATTAAATCCAGGGCACTGGATTAACCACTGAGCCACATTCCCAGCCCTTTTTTACATTTTATTTAGAGACAAGGTCTCCCTGAGTTGCTTTGAATTCAAGATCCTTTTACCTCAGTCTCCGGAGCCACTGGAATTACAGGTGTGTATCACCACGCCAGGCTAATAACAATCTCTTAAAGATAGAATAAGCCAATGATGTAAGCCTTGTGTTGAGGTGGAGATAAGGTAATCAAAAATTATGTACAACTATTCATTTTATTTCTGTATAAAAAAGAGATTAAAAGACTGCAAGTAAAATTTTAAAGTCATTCACTATCCAAAATCATTTCTTTTTAGAATAGAATAAATTATCAGATATTATAAACTATCTCACACTACATTTTTAAATATATGTATCAGGTTTCTGTTTCAAAAGTCCTCTCATTCCTCTACATACCCACACACATACTAACATAAAAGTCAAAAGTCTTATGAATATGTCTGCATTAGCATGAATCCAGGTGTGAAAAAGGACCCATTAGAGAATTAAACACAACTACCTCACAGGAAAAAGAAACTAAAGGGATGGTAAGAAAAGACAAAATAATTAATTTTTTATAGGCACAAATTTGGTTTAAAAATACTAAAAAGGGTGTGTCACTTTCATTTAAAAAGTGAAACTTTAAAAGGAAGAAACAAAATCATAAAAGTTCTAGAAACAATTGATTTATATTCTTTTCACAGGAAAGGCAGTACATGAAACCCTGAAGTCAGAATAAAAAAAATATACACAATGATCTAAAAAATTAATTCCACTACATTAAAGGTGAAAAACAAATAAACATAAAGAAATATTTCCACTGGCTATGATAAAAGACTAAGTTTTGTAATTTGCATAGTATGTACAAATCAAGAAAAATAAACATCTAATAACACTTAAGAATAGAGAAAGCTATAAACAAGAAGATCACGACAGAAAGAAATAGTAAGGAAACATGATCAATCTCATTCCCCAAAAAAGAAATGCAAATCAAAAAGCAATGGATATATGAACCAAGCAGACAGAATAGAAACCAGAAAGAAGTCAACTTTTTGACCAATTGATTTTTGTCAAGGGTGTCAAAACCATTTAATAGGATAAATAAATAAAATTCTCTTTAATAAATAAAACTGGGACAACTGGCTATCTGTATGCATAAGAATGAAATCAGATCCCTGCTTTGCAACATATACAAAAATTAACTCAAACTGGTTCAAAGATAGAAAATAAGAACTAAAATTATAAAACTTTAAAAAGTAAACACAGAAATCTTTATAATTTTCTCCAATAGTTTGGATTTGGAATGTTCCCCAAAGGTTCACGTATTAAAGGTTTAGTACACAGACTGGTTTGCTATTGAGAAGTGATGGAACCTTTAAGAGGTAGAGCCTAGTAGGACCTTCTACATCATCAAGGGCATGTCCTCAATAAGAATTGTGGGACCCCAGTCCCTTCCTCTTCCTTTTCACGATCATCCCAACTATGAAATAAATGGCTTGGCTTTGCTGAGAGCTCCCCCTCATGATATATTGCTTTATTACAGGCTCAAAATCAATGTGTCTGTCTAACCACAAAACTGAAACTTCCAAAATTGTGAGCCAAAATAAATCTTTCCTCTAAGTTGATTATCTCAGGTACTTTGTGACAGTAATGGAAGGCTGACTAGCACACTTTGGATTTGGCAATAGATGTTTAGACATTATTCCAAAAGCATTAACACCAAAAACAAAAATAGATAAATTGGACAAAGGGACAAAGCCATATGTATATGGCTTTTGCTTACCATGTTTGAAAATAGAAAAAGTTATATAATAGGCACACAAGTAGCGAAGAGAAAAAACAAGAATTTTCATATTACATTGCTGTGACTATAAAGAGAGGCATCCAGTTTTCTTATTTTTTTATTACCAAATCATGGGTATACATAGAAGTTGGGTTAATTTTGACAAAAAAACATACATGCATGGCATTTGATTTACTCCATTCCAGTTCCAATGCCCCCCTTTCCCTCCTATATTTCCTCCTCCTATTCTCCTTCCTCTATTCTACTGATCTTTCTTTCACTCATTTATTTTGATCAGTACTTTCTACATATACATATAGGTGAAATTCCCTATGGTATATTTATATAAGCACAAAACAGAATTTTGTTATATTGAATACACATTTTCTCTCCTTCTCCATCCCACTTTCCTGCCTCTTAAACTTAATCTCCTACTTCTACTCCATTGATTACTCCACTGATTTTCCCTGTACCTTTATGATATCCTATCCCTCCCCAAACTTCTTAAATTTATTTTGGTCTAGCTTTCACAAATAGGAGAGAATATTCGACCCTTGATTTCTGAGTCTGGCTTACTTCACTTAACATGATGTTATCCATTTCAATTTGATGCTAGCCAACACCTCACTCTACCAATATGAATTTCCCTTACACTTTCCAGTGGACTCTAAGATATAACTCTAAATATTTTCATTATATAACTTTTTTGATAGTAAAGAACTGGAAACACTCTAAAATTGTCCATAATTTAATAAATGTTAGTACAACCACATATGGTACACATAGAAGTAATGTTTTATAGTCATATATATTATTATACAATAAAATATCTCAAAAAGGTTAGGCTTAAAAAAGTAAGATGCAGAGACAAATTATGTATATATGTATGTATGTATGTGTGTATAACATATATGTAATTATTCCAGTTATTATGTTCTTGTTCCTTGTATGTATATATAAGCAAGCTTTATACATGTAAAGAAGAAGAAAGAAATCTTTTATTTTATACTTTTTTGACCATGTATATAGATCGCTTTGCTTTTAATTTAATCAATCTTTACAAAATTTTTTTGTTATTTACTCTAACATCTGACAATCATGAGTAATTTTTGTCTAACTTTGAATACTTTCATTCATTAAAAATAACTAATTAGTATCACTCAGATCTTGAATGTCCCTCAAAAACTCATATGTGAAAGAATTTATCTTCAACCTATGGTGCTATTGAAAAGCAGTGGAACCTTTAGAAGGTAAGACCTAGTGAAAGGAAGTGGTGTGCTCTTGAAGGAAATATTGGGATCCTGGCCCCTAATCTTCCTCTTTCTTTGCTTCCTAAACACCATAAAGTGAGCAAGTTGCTCCACCATGAGCTCCCTGCTATGGTACAATGCCTTACCACATGTCAAAAGCAATAAAGTCAACTGACTGTGAACTAGAACCTCTGAATCTGTGAGCAAAACTAAACCTTTCCTCTTTTTAAGTTGATTATCTAAGGTATTTTTTACAGTAGTATAAGACTGACAAACTAATAAATTTCCCTATCATTTGAATAATGATACTTTGCAATTAAATTATCACCACGTCTCTGATCTAATGAGAGCATAGACTCTCAATTTCCAAATTCCTCTTGGAACAAAGAATAAATAGTTCACAGATATAGTTGGTTTAATCTTTGAAATCTTTCAGCATCTAGAAGTCTTATACTCTTAGTTGTGATTATATGTAGGTTGTAATTGATAATTCAGCCCCTCTGACACAAACATAGAATAGAAATTAATCTCCCAAAAGATACTAAAGGAATAATCAGAGTAACAACTAAAGGAATAATCAGAGTATTTATGGAAATGTAGGCTAGCAAAACTATTTTATTTTTTACCTCCAGTATTTATATCAACACCAGATTTTTTTACATAAATAAAGATAGCCTTCTTTTCTTGAGGGAGTACAACTTTTTTCCATTGATAATTTGTTGATAAAATCTGTTGTATATACCTTTATTCTGAGCTTGCATCTTTTATTCCAAATGATATAAAAAGTGGCAAGTCATATTCTTCTTGACGGTAGGTTTGATTTTTTTTTTCCCAAAGGCAAAATGTTATTCTATAAGAGAAGCTACCAGAAACCAAAGCACAACTAGAACTACCAATTATATGAAATATGGGTCTTTTCCATGTGCAACTAGTAATACAGTTCTTAAACCAATTCTGAATTAGTTGTCACAGAAATGACTTACCAGAGACAGTAAAATCTGAGTACAGACTTTCAAGGTAATAGTATGGACTTATCAATACTGATATGTCTCTAAAAACATCATTATTTTGAAATCACACATATATTCTGAAACCAAGAGAGTGTGTATATGAGAAGTCATTCTCCTGATCCTTATCTGTAAAGAGTTAAATGCTTTTTAAAGTAACCAGATGCTCTGTCGTGCTCTAAGCTCTTGTTATCAGGCAGAAGAAGTTATATTGACCCCACATCACAAACTCCAATTTTCATTCCACCTCTTATCTAATCTATCAGAAACATTTGACAAAATAATCAGTCCCCTAGCTTCTTATGTCATTTTATTTACAGCTTTGAAGGGTCATTATTTTTCTTCTAATTCTCTTTCTGCCTCATGGGTTACTCTTGCTCAATGTCCATTTCTGGTCATTCCACATCTACCTGATCTCTAGATAATGGCAGAACCCCAGACTCAGGTCTCTATTCTTTTCTATCTATACTCATTCATTATATGATCTTCTCTAATATCCTTCCTTTATTGACGTATTTATGCTGCTAACTCCCAAAATTATATAACCAGGCCCAACTTTCTACTTGCCATCTTAGATATCCAATATAGCTATCTCAAACTTCATATATGCAACCCATGCTCTTAATTTCCATACTAACATCTGTTCTAGCTACAAATTACCCCTTTTCATTAAGTTGCACCTCTACTTTTCCAAAAATCTCAGAACCATTCTCAGCTCCTTCCTTCTCTTTCCTCACATCTTTTATTCCAAATGATACAAAAAATGGCATCTTTTATTCCAAATGATATAAAAAATGGCAAGTCATGGAACCAATCTAGATGCCCTTCAGTAGGTGAATGGATAGTGAAAATTTGGTATATACACAATGGAACATTACTTAGCATTAAAAGAGAATGAAATCATGGCATTTGGAGGTAAATGGATGAAATTGGAGAATATAATGCTAAGTGAAGCAAGCCAATCTCAAAAACCAAAGGCCCAATGTTTTCTTTGATATGAGGATGCAGATGTATAATGACAATGGGCTGGAGGAGCATGGAAAGAATGAAGAAACTTTAGGTAGGGCAAAGGGGAGGGAGGGGAAAGAAGTGGGTAAGGGGGAAGGAAAGATGATGGAATGAGTTAGACATCATTACCCTAAGTACATGTATAAGACACAGTGTGAAAATACTTTGTGTACAACCAGTGTCTTGAAAACCTGTGCTCTATATGTGTGATATGAAATGAATTGCATTCTGCCATCATATATAACAAATCAGAATTAAAAATAAAATAAAAATTTTAAAAAGCATTGTTCCATATTTTAATTTATTGATAGTATATAAAAATATAACATTATTATAATACCTGTCAGTATTTTAGTTGTTGTTACTGCATTTCTTCTCACTATTTTGATTTTTCTTTAAGAAGCTTTTAGGAACTTATTCTATACCTGATACTGATAATTTGAGGATTATATTCAAGATGGCATTCAGAATTTTAACAAAGTACCTTTCAATTAAAAAAAGAGAGGGCCAAAAGAAGGCAGAAAATTGTCTCCCATAGCTATATTTTAATATCATAAGTTGAATATTAATTCTTTATTTTTACATATATTACATCAATTTTGGAAAAGATTGTAAATATCTTATTACCATGAATAACATATATTATAAAAAGACATATCCAACCTAAATATAAGAAAGGTAAGTCTCTACGTGATATAAATGAAACATATATTTAGGATGATAAACAAAGCTAAAGCTATACTACATCACTAAGAATCAGGATTTTATAGTTGGAAACTAAAACTTTCAAATATGTAAGGATACATTCTGATAACATGCCCACATATACAGGGAAATGGAAACTGAATTACCTGCATAAAGCAATTTCTGAAACTTAGTTTAGAAAAACTCACTCCACTTTTGCAGAGAATCAGCAAGAAAGCTGACCAGGGATATGATTAGAAGACCCATCCACAAGAAATTAGAATCCCACTGTCTATTATACACATAAGTATGGGGTCCACGTCACAGTGCACTCATGGCATAGGGACTCCAAATGAAAAATTTACTAGAAATCTGGTATCGAATCTGGATATATTTATAGTTCCTAAAAAATCAAATTAAAACTAGCTAATAGAATACTTCTTTAACTCCCAACACACAGGACTCCAATAGTAAACAATCTATATTGATAATGAGCAAAGTAAAAATAAATAGTCACACAAATAAGTGAATTGTGAATGAATGAGAGAATTTATACCCTAAGAAATAAAAATGAAATGATCTGAATATTAGTATGTGTTTAAAATGTCATTTTAGGGCTGGAGCTGTAGCTCAGTGGTAGAGCACTTGCCTAGCATGGGTTCAATTCTCAGTACTACATAAAGATAAATAAATAAAATAAAGGTATTGTGTCCATTTATACAAAATAAATAAAATGTCATTTTAAAGGGCATATAAATCAAGAATATAGACATATGTAAAGGAGAATTTCAAGAACTGAAAAACAAGAAATGAAAAATCTCAAAGAAAGAACAGGTAGAATTATATAACTTGGACTCAGCTAAAGAAAGATATGAGGCAACATGTAAGGAAAAAAGATCAAAATTATGTGATTTGGGATACATGAATGAAAAGATGTACCATTTATCTAATTGGAGTACTAATAGATACGAAAATAGAGTTGTAGAAGCAATTTTTAGAAAATATTGCTCATACTTTTCCAAACATTTTTTAAAAGAATCCTTAGATTGAAGAAATGGTGAATATGTTTATATTTACACAAATATAGGTTATGAACATATGAATCCACATATAGACACATTGTAATGAAATCCCCAAACACCAAAGACAAAAGGAAAATGGAGACTGTTACAGAGATAACAATTAAACTGACAACAGACTTCCCATCAGCAACAAATGCTGCCAGATAATGTCAGCTAGAATTCCAAACCCACAATTCCATACTAGGAATTCAAATTGTTAATGAGTGAAGAAGAAATTTTTTAAAATTTTACACATACATAGATTGAAGTTGATTACTGCAGACTCTCACTGAAACTCAATTTTGATAATGGGGAAGGAATTTGATGCAAGAAAAAATACATATCATTTGAATTGAAAATGAAACAGTGATTTGAAAAAAATTAGAAATGCTTACTGGAAATAAGTAAAAAATAAAGTAGATCTAATATATTGAACAATATGACAATTGAGGCAAAAAGACAGAGAGACCTAAAGTATTAATGATGTGTCTACTCCAGGCTTTGTTAATCATTTAAGGATGGAAATTCCCAAACTAGTAGAGGCAATGTGCAAAAGAGGAACTAGATGAGCATACACCAAATTCATAAATGCAGTAGACTCTGCAAAGTTTGGAAGAACCATGAGACCAAGGGGGTAACAAAGGGACTTTTTTTTAAATCTTTAATGTCATTTTTAATCTTAAGAATTTTGAGCTAAAATATAAATATATTAATTATTTATGTTGAGTAATCAATATTTCTCAATTTTATTCTAATATTTTAATATTTTTAAAATGTTAAACTCAAAGTTGCAGATGTAGACTCTATTTTTTTAATTATAAAAAAGATTACTACCATGTCTCAATCAAAGAATATAAGAGTATTTTGATTTGAAATCTCATAAATCCTCAAGAGTTGTATGGACTAGAAAAGTTCTAATCTTCAGTTTATTTCTCAATCTTAAATGAATATGATGTCAAACTGTTTTCCAAGTTTCAACCATTTTACAAGAAATGACTAGTACAATGTTACACCTTGACTTTGAAACTGGGACATAAGCACAAGCAAATCAGAGAAAGCATGATTTAATTTCAAAAGTACATGGGTTTCTTTTCAGAGCCAAAAGAAAGAAACAAAAGGAGGAAGAGAGAAAGGGAGGAAGGGAAGGGAAGGAAGGAAAGGAAAGAGAAGAGTATAAAATGTGTATTTCCAGGGCTGGGATTGTGGCTCAGTGGCAGAGTGCTTGCCCAGCATGTGTGAGGTACTGGGTTTGATTCTCAGCACCATGTATAAATAAATAAAACAAAGGTACATTGACAACTAAAAAAAAAATTGTAAAAAATGTGTATTTCCAAGTAGAAATGAAAAAGTTCACAGGGAACTTGCTTGGGTATACTAAATAACTTGGTCCTTATCTTCGACTGAGCCTCCCAGTTTAAAACTTTAACATATCAGTGGGTTAATTGACACAGCTAGTCCATGAGCAATACATCAGTTTAATAAAAACAATAGTACCATAAATATTATTTTTCTTATATTATTTTCCTTTCCAGGGAAAAAGAAAAGTTAAACTTATAAAGGATAGGGCAATTCCAAATTGCTATATTGTTCATGCACTTGTAAATGAGGTCTGCAGCTTCTAAAACCAAAATAGAGTGCGAATGTCCCAGTAAATCTGCATCAGATGTGCTTCAGGTTGAAAGGAAATTATACCAAATTCAAGTAGTTAAATGAATCGTGAAAAAAGTGTAATTTACACAGATAGACCATGTTATGCAATTGCTCTACTTGTAGAAGTCTATGTATAGAGCAAAACAACTCCCTTAGTATTTCCAAAAATATATGTAGTTGGTTGTTCCTCTACAGCTGGATGAGGCATTTCTTTATAATATCTTTTAAGGCATTTTAAGGCAGAAAAATGAGTTATGTTAGTCATAAAGGGAGGTAATATAGTTTAACATGCAAAGAAGGTGCTCAGGAGACTATTGCCTGGTGTTTGAATCATGGCCCTCCAACTCGCTATGTGAGCTTGTGCATGTTTCTTAACCACTATGTGCTTCTGTTTTATAATCTACAAAATGAGGATGTATATGTGTGTGTATATATGTGCATGTGTGTATGTGAGTGCACGCATGTGGAAATAAATGTCATTATTCAAAATATTTAAAGGTATAATCAACATCTCTTTCATCTTTTAAGAACTGTAATTGAAATATTTTCTAGTATGTAATTTAAGAACTGTAATTGAAATATTTTCTAGTATGATTTTAGGCTCTAAATTAAAATATACAGTTGTTCATAATATAAATTTTATCCCTTCTACATATGAAAATATTAGTCTAGAGATGTAACTTCATATAGACTTAAATAACTAGATACCTTTTTAAATCTGCCTAGAGCAATATAACTCCTCTGTTTATACAGCCCTATTACCAAGTTCCAAGTATCAATTATACAGTGCAAGTTTCTCATATTTAAAAAAAAGACTAAAAATTAAAAATTGATTAAAAAATAACTATTCTTACCTACATTTGATTTTCAAGCATTATAACTAGTTTATTCTGATTCATTAAAATAGCAAATATTTAAGTGCTCTTGCATATCCAAAATAATGAGCAGACACATGAAGCAATATTGGAGGTGATGAGTAATGCTGATCTCCCAAAGGAAGGGAGAGGCAGCTGTATCCACTTTGGTAGTGTTAGGCATTTTGACAAGAATGCAGCCAAATGACAAGGTCTAAAAATTTGTTTGTGGGTATGTTTGTTCATTTGTGAAGGGTGTGTATGTGCATGCATGCATGCATGTGTGTGTATACAGAAAGAAATACAATTGTGATTGTATGTGTATGGGCAAAAGACAAAAAAAAAAAAACCAGAAAAATAGAAGCAATCCAATCTGCAGATAAACCAGAGGTATAATAATATAGTACATGGAACACAAAACATTACTAAAAACCCATTGAGATCTTAAATCATCTAAAATAATTGAATTGATTATATAAAGTGATATTTAATTTAACACAGCTTTCTACTTTTGTTTGAAAGTATCACCATCTTCCTTTAGGAAATATGTACTTACTGGAAAAATACATATAATAGGAATAACTAAATTTTAAATTATGAATTTCACAAAGTACCATTCAGAGACTTAATTCTAGGATTCAGTAAGGGCAATCTTCAATAAGACCTTTAATAATGTGGCCAGATATTCCTACTGCTCACTTATACAGGGTTCTTGAGCTAACAATGTCACATGCACTATGTCATTACCTTCAGCCTCTGGTAAAGTTCCACCATAATAACATCTGATCAGCATCATCAAGAACATATACTGAATGCTTACCATGCGCCAGAAACTACTCTAAGTACTTCCAGTGAATTAATTTATATAATCTTCACAATAACTTTGGAAGCAGGTACAATTATCAATTATCGTGCCTATTTTATTAATGATTGGTAAATGAGACATGAGAAGGTTGAATATCATGCCTAAAGTCATACAACTAGGAAGGGATAGCATCAGGATTTCAACCTAGGCAGCATGGCTATGGAATTCAGACTCTTAACCATCATACATACACTACAGGAAAAAAAGTATAGGATAGAGAAAGAAGAGCAATCTCTTAAAAGATGACCACTATATCCTTTCTAGAGAAATGAAACAGTCTCTTAGTTTCTCAGTTTCTGCCCTTGCCTCTTTAGTTCACCACATAGCAGTCAGGAAAATCTTTTTTAAATGTAAATTAGATATCACATCTTTGTGATCAAAACTTTACAATTACTTCCCATCACACTTAGAATAAACTTAAGTTTTTACCATATCATAGAAAGCTCCTATATTAACATGATCTTGCCTTTGCTTACTCATGAAACTTACTGCCTACTGCTTTCCCCCAAAGCTTGGTTAGTCCTAAGTACAATGGCCATCTTCTGTTTTTCAAAAATGCCAAACATGCTCATGCCTGAGAGCCTTTGTATTTACTGTTCCCTCTAATGCTATTACTCTTCTGTCAAGTATACTCTTACAGTTTGCTACCTACTTTCATTTAGGTCAGACTGCACCTCCCTAGAGAGCCCATTTCTGACCACTTTTTTTTTCAAAAACACTCTTCCCACTTAAAGTTCACCTTACCCTATTTAATATTTCTTTATAGTACTTAATAGTAATTGAAGTTATATTGCATTTATGTATTTAACTTTTATCTGTTACTAGACTGTGAGCTCTATGAAGAGAGAAAATGTGTCTTAATTTACCACCAAAACCATATTTCTAGACCAGGCACTTGGTACTTATCTAATAAATAAATAAATAAATAAATAAATAATATACAGTGTATTACTTTTACAATGAAGTTAAATTAATTTTTAGGACTCTTCTTTTCCTCCATTTTCTATACCTAAGAAAATGTGATAAGACATGACAATGAAAAAAAGGGAAAAAGAGAAAAATTTTAAAAGGAGACATGATATAACAGATTATCAATCACTGAAAAAATGTCACACTAATAACCATTAAATACATGAAGAGTTTTCTGAGAAGAAATAAAACCAGTTGTTCTTCAAAATATAGTGAAAGCCAAATAAAAAGAAATGAAGTTATTGCATCTTGTATGTTCACTTAAGACACTAATGAAGACATTTTGACAGTTTTTCAAAACAGATTTACCGAACCAGATATTTAAGATGCCCAAAGTCAATCTTCATATAAGTTCTCCAAACCCTCACAACCTCTTCAAAGAAAGGGAAAAATTAAGTATTTCATTTATCTCAAACTGAGCATGACCCACCACACTAATAAGATAAATTAAATCTTACAATAGGACAACTTTTTGTTCCTTTGTCCTACATTGGTTGCATAGATATCTGGAATGAAAGATCAAGAAGACAACTAGAATGAAATGGACCTCCACTACAGTAGACTTAACAATAGATGGCTGTTCCTGCATTTCTTTAGCTTTTACAAATGGAGCAAATAGAATACAGTTGATGAATAAGCAGAAATACCATACCTTCTATTACCATGAAGGATTTAAAATAATATACAAGGGATAGGTAACTTTGAGAAAGTTTTAAACTGTGAAATACTTCTACTTATCATATGTAATAACTACTACAAAGACATTTGATAACTGTTATTTATCAAGTTTTAAAATAAAAATATAAAAATACTAATGTATAATTTTAATTTAAGGAGTAATTAAATATATTTAAAAATATGACATTATTACCTATTTTTATTAGTTAATTTTATTCTGCATTGATTTAGAAATTTATGTAAGAGTGTGAATTACAAATCTTATACCTCTTGAGCAAAAATTTCCATTAAAAATTTAGACCAGTACAGGGGCTAGGGATGTGGATCAATGGTAGAACACTTGCCTAGCATATGTGAGGCACTGGGTTCAATCCCTGGCATCATACAAAAATAAAAACAAATAAATAAAGGTATTGTGTCCATCTACAAATAAAAAAATATTTTTTAAAAAATTTAAGCCAGTACAAATACAGAAATGTTGCAATATTTCCCAAAAAGCTTAACTTTTAAAAAGAGCAGGAATTTGGAATATAAATAGTATGTGTATGTTTTTTTTAAAACTTAAACAATTTTAGAAGGATATAATAAAGTAATTCTTGGAACAAAAGATTTGCTACTGAGAGTCAATTAAAAATGCCTGGGAAATTCAGGAATTACATAAATATAATTTCAAAATTGCTTAAAATTAAGTATTAATTCAGTGGGAATAACTGAAAAGAATGTATTGACAATCTGATGTACATGAGTTTATTGTTCATTTATTTTGGTGGTGCTGAGAATTGAATCCAAGGGTTCAAGCATACTCAGCATGTACTCTATCACTGTGCATTCTCCCAGTCCATTACTTTTCTACTGATACATGTTTAGTGAGTTTGATTATTGCCTTATTCTTTTTAAAAAAACAAAAGAGGAATTTTTTTTCTTAACCTTTATTTTATTGTTGTGTGGTACTGAGGATTGAACCCAGTGCCTCATGCATACTAGGCGAGCACTCTATCACTAAGCCACAACCCCAGCCCCTATTGCCTTATTCTTAATAGTGAAATTTTAGATTCACAGAAAAACTGATCAGAAAGCATAGATTCCCACAAACTTCCTGTCCTTGGCTCAAAGTTGCTTTAATTGTTAACATCTTGCATTGGCATGGTACATTTGTTATTGGTGAATCAATATTGAACAATATTAATTGAAGTCCACAATTTATACTAGGATTCACTCATTGTTTTGTACAGTTCTACAGGTTTTGCCAAATCTATAATGACTTACATTGACTATTATTATATCATACAGAATAGTTTTACTGCCCTAACAATGCCACACACTCACCTCTTTATCATTCCCCTCTCATTTTCACTGTTTGTAGAATGTTATAGAATTGGAATAAGTATATACTGCCTTTGCAGACTGGCTTTATTTCAGTTGGTATTGTGCATGTTCTTCTATGGCTTTTTAAGGCTTGATAGTCTTCTCTTTATATCACTAAATAATAGTCCATAGCAAAAATGTACCACAGTTTATGTGTACATTTTCTATTAAAGGACAATTTGGTTACTTCCACTTTCACAATTTACATTTGGGATATATTGGATATATATAGTTGAAGCAATATTGATACCATTCTTTACATTTAAATTAATTCTAAAAGCAAAGGAAATTTCAAAGCCCTGTACCAACAGATCCCCTCCCAAAAAAAAAAAAAACCCTAAAGTTGTCATCAAAATCCTAGCAACATTATATCCTTATAAATACTTAGTTGAAAAGATCCTGTGTATACCAACAGCTACCATCACCAAGACTTCTGACCAGGTACCATACCCCACTGCTCTGTCATTGATCCTATAGAACCTCTAAGGTTCTCTACTAAGGGGAAGGTCAACATTTCCAGTACTACTAGACCACATAACTCTCCTCTGTTCATTCCTTGATGCTTAGGCATTTCCCAGGACATGAAGCTTCTATATCCACAACTCACCTGAACAACTAATCAACAATATTTTCTCTCACTTCTACCCTAACCATAAGCATACAGTCTATCCACCATTACCAAACTTCCCCCTGATATTCACATGCCAGAGAAACACACACAAAAAAGCATCCAACATTAGAGTGGTTTCAGAAAATTAAGAAGTAACAGCCACCATTAGAATACTATTTTCAGCAACATTATGGTTTAGAATAAGTCTTTGTAAATCTGTAAACCTGCCATTTATAACAATAATTTTATTTGCTATTGTTGTTCGGGGTTTTTTGTTTTGTTTAGAAAAAGCATTCTAAGTTTCTAACAATTAACTTAAAACAACACTTTGGATCACCTAAGTTTGAGACCACTTGCTTTTTACACTAACATACAAAATTGAAATCAATATCCATATGGAATCCATAACAAAAGCTTGTATTTTGAAATATTGATTAATTAGTCTGTTACAATTATACTGAAATCAAGTACTTTCTAATTTAGCATCCTACATTTGCAATTTGACTGACATAAATAAGGTTGTATTAAAGGCTTAAAAGGTGATACTGATCTAAAGATTACAAGTGTTGTATTTCAAATTAAACTGTTTTAGTATTTTTTACAATACACAGGAGGCTGTGGGAATCAAATTTGAAAACCTAAGTACACTTAAAAAGACGAATATACTTTTTCAAAATGAATAACCACACATTAATATATATCATAGAAAAAAAGAATAAATGTCAGAGCAAGCTATTAGATGAATCAGATTTTATTGTTCCCATAATTTGTCTCATGTGTTTTTTAATTTTTTTAATTTTTTTATGTTTTTTATTTTTTTTATTGGTTGTTCACAACATTACAAAGCTCTTGACATATCATATTTCATATATTAGATTGAAGTGGGTTATGAACTCCCAATTTTACCCCAAATGCAGATTGCAGAATCACGTCGGTTACACCTCCACAATTTTACATAATGCCCTATTAGTAACTGTTGTATTCTGCTACCTTTCCTATCCCCAACTATCCGCCCTCCCCTCCCCTCCCATCTTCTCTCTCTACCCCATCTACTGTAATTCATTTCTCTCCTTGTTTATTTTCCCATTCCCCTCACAACCTCTTATATGCAATGTTGTATAGCAATGAGGGTCTCCCTTCATTTCCATGCAATTTCCCTTTTCTCTCCCTTTCCCTCCCATCTCATGTCTCTGTTTAATGTTAATCTTCCTCCTGCTCTTCCTCCATGCTCTGTTCATAGTTGCTCTCATTATATCAAAGAAGACATTTGATATTTGTTTTTTAGGGATTGGCTAGCTTCACTAAGCATAATCTGCTCTAGTGCCATCCATTTCCCTGCAAATTCCATGATTTTGTCATTTTTTAGTGCTGTGTAATATTCCATGGTGTATAAATTCCACATTTTTTTTATCCATTCATCTATTGAAGGGCATCTGGGTTGGTTCCACAGTCTAGCTATTGTTAATTGTACTGCTATGAACATCGATGTGGCAGTATCCCTGTAGCATGCTCTTTTAAGGTCTTCAGGGAATAGTCCGAGAAGAGCAATAGCTGGGTCAAATGGTGGTTCCATTCCCAGCTTTCCCAGGAATCTCCATACTGCTTTCCAAATTGGCCGCACCAATTTGCAGTCCCACCAGCAATGTACAAGTGTACACTTTTCTCCACATCCTCGCCAGCACTTGCTGTTGTTTGACTTCATACTGGCTGCCAATCTTAGTGGAGTGAGATGGTATCTTAGGGTGGTTTTGATTTGCATTTCTCTGACTGCTAGAGATGGTGAGCATTTTTTCATGTACTTGTTGATTGATTGCATGTCCTCCTCTGAGAAGTGTCTGTTCAGGTCCTTGGCCCATTTGTTGATTGGGTTATTTGTTATCTTATTGTCTAATTTTTTGAGTTCTTTGTATACTCTGGATATCAGGGCTCTATCTGAAGTGTGAGGAGTAAAAATTTGTTCCCATGATGTAGGCTCCCTATTTACCTCTCTTATTGTTTCTCTTGCTGAGAAAAAAAACTTTTTAGTTTAAGTAATTCCCAGTTGTTGATTCTTGTTATTATGCCTTTTATTATCAGGGGCCTGTGGTTTTCAAATGCCACTGTTTTGGATAGCTGTCTGTAGAGTTGTTACCATGGTGCTTAGATCCTGTAAACTAGCCATCCTACCTGATATTATATTCCAGTGAGTGCTGTGCTTGCTGCTCAGCATTTCACATTGCATCTGATTTCCTGGGATTAAATTCCAGATGTTATTTTGTAGCTTGCCATCTGCCTGTTTGGGGGAAGTTTCTTTCATAGGTCAGATGTGTGTTTATCAACATTTTCAAATCTCATTTATTAGATCTCCACTTGTTGGTATTTTTTTCTCTAATGGTAGAATAATTTGTTTTCCTTAGAATAATCTCAGGGTAAAGCACATAATTCAAGCTTAAAAAACTACATCAAATTTATTTCACTGGTGTATTTTATTAGCTTGGAATATTACAGAAAAAATGTACATATTTTCTTCTGCTTTGAAAGGGCAAATTTAAATCAGGAGGCTTTTAGTGTGTAAACACAACTACTTTAAAAAAACACATGAGGGATTCCAACATGGCGGCGGGCTCGGAGAGATCAAGTCTCTGACCTCTTCAGCTGTGCGGGCATAGGGAGTCATAAACAATCTAAATTCTGGATCACTAGGCAATGCTGAGCTGACGTGGATCTGGGGCGAACAGTCTGGGCCTCTCAGAACACACACTGAGCCCGGATCGGCTGAATTCAGGAACCCGTTCGCCTGCTTCCCGCAGACAAACAGCTGTGACTAAGCACTAATCCATCCGGCTGAAACAACTGGTCAGCCCTTCTGATCCTACGGAGGTAAATGCCACCGAGCCTTCATAAGTAGTGGCCACAGGTTTGAAACGGGGCTTGGGAGAGACAGTAAGGACCCACCTGTTGCATTGGTCACCAGGCAAAGGGAAACGAATTGTCGCCATTTGCAAGAGATACCACCATGGCAGAGAACCGACGTCACCAGACTGCGGCGGAGGAGATAACTTCATTGAAACCTGCGGCTACAGGTATGTAATTCTCTAGCCTTCCCTCTCCACACATCGGGGAAACCTTAAGGGCCCCTCCCAGCTCTCCCGTAAGGGCCCCTCCCAGCTCTCCCGTAAGGGCCCCTCCCAGCTCTCAAGTGAGCGCGATAGCCAGACCGAGGGAATCAGACATGGCATGGGACCTGCGGCGCTGAACTCCCAGCTACCGCTCCCACCAGTGCTGACATCTGAGGTCTCTTGCACCAGCTACCGGGGGCGTGGCTACCAGAGGGCAAGTAAAATTCGTTGAGGATTCTTAGCCCCTAACTTCTACAAACTTAGGGTCTGAGGGAATGGCAAACAGGGAGAGTGTGCCCAGTCGTTCATGAAAACAGGGCTCCCGGGAGCAGCAGACCTGGCGTGTAGCCAGTATTGTGGTGAGCGGCACCCGTGAGAGGGGCCTGGCTAGAGGAAAAGTGGGGAAGTGACTAGACACAAGAGGAGGCCCTAGGCACTCAGGATTGGAGACTCGCCCAGTCTGGGAGGAAGAGCTGCTGCACAGTGATTGGTTCCCGCGTAATGACAGGAGAAGCTTGGCCTTGTGGGCACAGCGCCACCAACTGAAAGAGAAGTTAATCAAACTCTAAGACTGCATTTATTAGTTTTTTTTTTCTCTTTTTTTTTGATTTGGGTTTTTTCTTTCATTTTCATTTTTCTTTCTTGTTATTTTTTAAATTTTTTTTTCAATTTTTAAAAAATTTTTTTTCTAATTTTAATTTTAATTTTTTTTATTATTTTTTTAAATTTTTTTCTTTTTTTATTTCCTATTTTTTTCTTCTTTTGTCTTTTCATTTCTTTTCAATTTTCTTATTCCCCCTTCCTTGAATTCTACCTTGTTACTCTCATTGTCTTTAGTGACTTCTTCCCTTCCCTTCTAATACCTTTCCTCCCAAGCATCAAATAAATTTATAGGAGTAAACAGTAACTCAGCAGTCAAACAGAACAAGAAGTAACATGAGCAGCTTGAAAAAGCAAAGAAGAAAAGGAGTACAAACAATGCAGGACAGCCTAAATATTCAGGAGGACCTAGAGTCATCAGAAAAATGGTCATATAAAGAACTCAAGGAATACCTTAGACAGATGGAATGGAACCTTAAAGAGGATACGAGACAGCAAATTCAAGCAGCGAAAGAACACATTGAGAATGAATTACATGAACAGATAAAAGAAGAAGTTAAGCATCTTTATCAGGAGATAGACTTTATAAAAAATAATCAAACAATAATTCTAGAAATGAAGGAAACGATAAACCAAATTAAAAACTCAATTGAGAGTATCACTAACAGAGTGGAGCAAGTAGAAGCCAGAACATCAGATAATGAAGACAAAATATATCATCTTGAAAAGAGTCTAGCCAACTCAGAAAGGCTGGTAAAAAATCACGAGAAAAACATCCAAGAGATATGGGAAAACATAAAAAAACCAAACTTACGAGTCATCGGGATAGAGGAAGGTACAGAGATTCAAACCAAGGGAATGAGTAACCTGCTAAATGAAATAATTACAGAAAACTTTCCAGAAATAAAAAAGGAAACGGATATACAAATTGTAGATGCATACAGGACACCGAACACACAAAATCACAGTAGACCAACGCCAAGACACATTGTTATGAAGATAGCCAATATACAGAACAAAGAGAAAATATTAAAAGCTACAAGAGAAAGGAGGCAGATTACATTCAGGGGTAAACCAATAAGGTTGCAACTCTTTAAGAAGAATTGTTTGAATCCATTTGTCAGTGGCCGGTGGTGGATGTGAAATCACTGTGGCATTTATGTCCCATTCAATTCACTGAAAAGAATGATATATAGTTGTATTCTAAAATGTCAATATTACATTCTTTACAACTATTTTCACTTATGAAAACGCCAAGACACATTGTTATGTAGATATCCAATATACAGAACAAAGAGAAAATATTAAAAGCTACAAGAGAAAGGAGGCAGATTACATTCAGGGGTAAACCAATAAGGTTAACAACGGATTTTTTATCACAGACGCTGAAAGCAAGAAGGTCATGGAACAATGTATTTCAAACACTGAAAGACAATGGATGCCAACCAAGAATTCTGTATCCAGCAAAATTAAGCTTCAGGTATGACAACGAAATAAAAATCTTTCATGATAAACAAAAGTTAAAAGAATTTGCAGCCAGAAAACCAGCATTGCAAAGAATTTTGAGCAAAACACTACACGAGGAAGAAATGAAAAACAATAACCAAAACCATCAGTGAGAAGTGCCTCAGAAATGACAGAGGGTGGGGGGAAAGCTAATCATGGAGAAACAAACTAAATTAAAAAAAAAAGATAAATAATCAAACATGGCTGGCAGTACAAACCATATATCAATAGTAACTCTAAACGTTACTGGCTTAAACTCTCCAATAAAGCGACATAGGCTGGTATCATGGATTAAAAAAACAAATCCAACAATATGCTGCCTCCAGGAGACACATCTGATTGGAAAAGACATACACAGGCTGAAGGTGAAAGGATGGGAAAAAATATACCACGCACACGGTCCTCGTAAGCAAGCAGGGGTGGCCATCCTCATATCGAATAAAATCGACTTCAAGACTAAGTTAATCAAAAGGGATAAGGAAGGACATTATATACTGTTAAAAGGAACCATTCACCAACAAGACATAACAATTATCAATATTTATGCACCAAATAATGGTGCTGCGACAGTCATAAAACAAATTCTCCTCAAGTTTAAGAATCAAATAGACCACAACACAATAATTATGGGTGATATCAACACATCTCTCTAACCATTGGAGAGATCCTCCAAACAAAAGTTGAATAAACAAACTATAGAACTCAATACCACAATCAATAAACTAGACTTAACTGACATATATAGAATATATCAACCATTATCAAATGGATATACTTTTTTTCTCAGCAGCACATGGATCCTTCTCAAAAATAGACCATATATTATGCCATAGGGTAACCCTCAGTAAATATAAAGGGGTGGAGATAATACCATGCATTTTATCTGATCATAATGCAATGAAACTGGAAATCAATCATAAAAGAAGGAAGGAAAAATCCTACATCACATGGAAAATGAACAATATGTTACTGAATGATCAATGGGTTATAGAAGACATAAAGGAGGAAATAAAAAAATTCTTAGAGATAAATGAAAATACAGACACAACATATCGGAATCTACGGGACACAATGAAAGCAGTTTTAAGAGGGAAATTCATCGCCTGGAGGTCATTCCTCAAAAAAAGAAAAAACCAACAAATAAATGAGCTCACATTTCATCTCAAAGCCCTTGAAAAGAAAGAGCAACACAACAGCAAATGTAGCAGAAGGCAAGAAATAATTAAAATCAGAGCAGAAATCAATGAAATTGAAACAAAAGAAACTATTGAAAAAATTAACAAAAGTTGGTTCTTCAAAAAAATAAATAAGATCGACAGACCTTTAGCCATGCTAACAAAGAGAAGAAGAGAGAGAACTCAAATTACTAACATACAGGATGAAAAAGGCAATATCACAACAGATGCTACAGAAATACAGAAGACAATTAGAAATTATTTTGAAAACCTATATTCCAATAAAATAGAAGATAGTTAAGACATCGATAAATTTCTTAAGTCATATGATTTGCCCAGACTGAGTCAGGAGGATACACACAATTTGAACAGACCAATATCAATGGATGAAATTGAAGAAGCAATCAAAAGACTACCAACCAAGAAAAGCCCAGGACCGGATGGGTATACAGCGGAGTTTTACAAAACCTTTAAAGAAGAATTAATACCAATACTTTTCAAGTTATTTCAGGAAATAGAAAAAGAGGGAGCTCTTCCAAATTCATTCTATGAGGCCAACATCACCCTGATTCCGAAACCAGACAAAGACACCTCAAAGAAAGAAAACTACAGACCAATATCTCTAATGAACCTAGATGCAAAAATCCTCAATAAAATTCTGGTGAATCGAATACAAAAACACATCAAAAAACTTGTGCACCATGATCAAGTAGGATTCATCCCTGGGATGCAAGGATGGTTCAATATACGGAAATCAATAAATGTTATTCACCACATCAATAGACTTAAAGATAAGAACCATATGATCATCTCGATAGATGCAGAAAAAGCATTCGACAAAGTACAGCATCCCTTTATGTTCAAAACATTAGAAAAACTAGGGATAACAGGAACTTACCTTGACATTGTAAAAGCTATCTATGCTAAGCCTCAGGCTAGCATCATTCTGAATGGAGAAAAGTTGAAGGCATTCCCTCTAAAATCTGGAACAAGACAGGGATGCCCTCTCTCACCACTTCTACTTAATTTAGTCCTTGAAATACTAGCCAGAGCAATTAGACAGACAAAAGTAATTAAAGGCATAAAAATAGGAAAAGAGGAACTTAAATTATCACTATTTTCGGATGACATGATTCTATACCTAGAAGACCCAAAAGAGTCTACAAAAAAACTACTAGAACTAATAAATGAATTCAGCAAAGTGGCAGGATATAAAATCAACATGCATAAATCAAAGGCATTTCTGTATATCAGCGACAAAACTTCTGAAACGGAAATGAGGAAAAATACTCCATTCATAATATCCTCAAAAAAAAATAAAATACTTGGGAATCAACCTAACAAAAGAGGTGAAAGATTTATACAATGAAAACTACAGAATCCTAAAAAGAGAAGTAGAAGAAGATCTTAGAAGATGGAAAAATATACCCTGTTCATGGATAGGCAGAACTAACATCATCAAAATGGCGATATTACCAAAAGTTCTCTATAGGTTTAATGCAATGCCAATCAAAATCCCAAAGGCATTTCTTGCAGAAATAGATAAAGCAATCATGAAATTCAAATGGAAAAATAAAAGACCCTGAATAGCAAAAGCAATTCTAAGCAGGAAGTGTGAATCAGGTGGTATAGTGATACCAGATTTCAAACTATTTTACAGAGCAATAGTGACAAAAACAGCATGGTACTGGTACCAAAACAGGCGGGTGGACCAATGGTATAGTATAGAGGACACAGAGACTAATCCACAAAGTTACAACTATCTTATATTTGATAAAGGGGCTAAAAGCATGCAATGGAGGAAGGATAGCATCTTCAACAAATGGTGTTGGGAAAACTGGAAATCCATATGCAACAAAATGAAACTGAATCCCTTTCTCTCGCCATGCACAAAAGTTAACTCAAAATGGATCAAGGAACTTGATATCAAATTAGAGACTCTGCGTCTGATAGAAGTAAAAGTTGGCTGCCATCTACATATTGTGGGGTCGGGCTCCAAATTCCTTAATAGGACACCCATAGCACAAGAGTTAATAACAAGAATCAACAACTGGGACTTACTTATACTAAAAAGTTTTTTCTCAGCAAGAGAAACAATAAGAGAGGTAAATAGGGAGCCTACATCATGGGAACAAATTTTTACTCCTCACACTTCAGATAGAGCCCTAATATCCAGAGTATACAAAGAACTCAAAAAATTAGACAATAAGATAACAAATAACCCAATCAACAAATGGGCCAAGGACCTGAACAGACACTTCTCAGAGGAGGACATGCAATCAATCAACAAGTACATGAAAAAATGCTCACCATCTCTAGCAGTCAGAGAAATGCAAATCAAAACCACCCTAAGATACCATCTCACTCCACTAAGATTGGCAGCCAGTATGAAGTCAAACAACAGCAAGTGCTGGCGAGGATGTGGAGAAAAGTGTACACTTGTACATTGCTGGTGGGACTGCAAATTGGTGCGGCCAATTTGGAAAGCAGTATGGAGATTCCTGGGAAAGCTGGGAATGGAACCACCATTTGACCCAGCTATTGCTCTTCTCGGACTATTCCCTGAAGACCTTAAAAGAGCATGCTACAGGGATACTGCCACATCGATGTTCATAGCAGTACAATTCACAATAGCTAGACTGTGGAACCAATCCAGATGCCCTTCAATAGATGAATGGATAAAAAAAATGTGGAATTTATACACCATGGAATATTACACAGCATTAAAAAATGACAAAATCATGGAATTTGCAGGGAAATGGATGGCACTAGAGCAGATTATGCTTAGTGAAGCTAGCCAATCCCTAAAAAACAAATATCAAATGTCTTCTTTGATATAATGAGAGCAACTATGAACAGAGCATGGAGGAAGAGCAGGAAGAAAAGATTAACATTAAACAGAGACATGAGATGGGAGGGAAAGGGAGAGAAAAGGGAAATTGCATGGAAATGAAGGGAGACCCTCATTGCTATACAACATTGCATATAAGAGGTTGTGAGGGGAATGGGAAAATAAACAAGGAGAGAAATGAATTACAGTAGATGGGGTAGAGAGAGAAGATGGGAGGGGAGGGGAGGGCGGATAGTTGGGGATAGGAAAGGTAGCAGAATACAACAGTTACTAATATGGCATTATGTAAAAATGTGGAGGTGTAACCGATGTGATTCTGCAATCTGTATTTGGGGTAAAAATGGGAGTTCACAACCCACTTGAATCTAATGTATGAAATATGATATGTCAAGAGCTTTGTAATGTTTTGAACAACCAATAAAGAAAAAAAAGGCATAATGGTGCAAAGTAAGAGCATTGGTCCATAGGTCATAAGTTCCACACACATTCAATAATCAAAAGAAAGGCAGTATATTTAATAATTAGTCCTCCACACAAAACTGTTGAGAGAACAAAGAATACAGGAGCAGTTTTACAATAAATGAACTCAAACCAAAAAATATATGTACATATGACAAATCAGACACTATATTCTGTTAAAACTGTTAGTAAAGACAAGAAGAATCTAAAATTTGTAATAAAAAAATCTAGAAGCCAAATAACTTCTAGATAATATGCAAAACTAAAGAAAAGAGATTACTTTACCAAGACACTAATGGTCCCATAAGAATTACTAGTTCCTGACTCAGATCAGGAATCTTCAGGGTAAGTTAATTGTGCAGAAGATTGGAATCAAGGTAGAACATAGGGTTCCAGGAACAGACTAATGACACAATGTCTGCAAATGACACAAATGTTATCAAGACTGAGGCTAACAGTATAGTCAGATAGACACAAAGTGTCAGCAAGACCAGCCATAAAAGTAGACTTAAAACAGTTGGCATGAACAAAATCAGAACAGAAGTGAACAATGAAGGTGTATGGCCCAGGGCTGAGGCACCATATAAGCTTACATCTGCTGTGAGATTCAAGGTAAATTCCTAGAACAAGATCCTATGGCGGTTAATTTTATATGGCAACTTGGCTAGGCCATGACACCTACATATTTGGTCTTTGAATGTATTTTTTTTAGGAGATATTAACCTTTAAATCAGTAGACTTCCAGTAAAGCTGATTACTCTCCCTAATGCAGGTGGACTTCATCTAATCAACTGAAGGCCTTAATAGGAAAAGGCTCACCCCTCCCCAAAAGGGGAATTCTGCCATCAGACTGCCTAAAAGTGCAATTCTTCCTCCATATCTCCATCCTACTGGCCTTTCCTTCTGGTTTTGGTTTTATCAAGACTCCACAGTGATGTGAGTCAATTTCTTAATACAAATATCTCTGTATACACACATCCTATTGGTTATTTCTCTGTAGAATTCTGACTAATGCAGTCCCAATACCAAGAATTTGGAGCAAATTCTTTCTACATAGTCCTCACCTCCCCAAGATGGGTTTCCTAGAGCTATTATCCAATTGCTCAAGGAAAAAGGACCTTGCCTTCTTCATCTTTGTCTCCTATACCATATGACGATAAGGTCTGACATATAGTCAATAATCAATAAGCCATTTCAGACATATCTGAAATTAAGATTCATGTACTTTCTGGCCCATACAATCCCTCAAGACTGCCCACAGTGCTGAGTCTTTCCACCTATTCTTTATGTTAGCAAACAAAATCTATACAAATATCTGAGCATCTAAATATCACTTGTCCTTCTTGCTTCTTTTTGTGGCTCGAAAAGGTAAATTTACTTTTGAGACATTAAAAGGGCTTAATTTAATAATTTCTAGATAAACTGAAATATGCTTTCCAAAATACTTCTTAATTTCTTTCAAATAGCCAACAGCTGAATTACAGAGAAAAAACTCTATTCCTTCAATCTAAGAACTAGAATAAGTTAGGCAATGACATCAAACAATAATACAATACAATACCTTTTATAGAACATCTATTATTTACCAAACAATCTTTGTCAGCCCCTTTAATATGCATGATTTCAAAACAGCACTATAACTGTGTTTTACAAATAAAGACACTGAAACAGAAAAAAATTAAAGTTTACATAGAAAAGTGGGATTAGAATCAATTTCCTCATTGCAAAGCCCATTCATACACCATTAATAAACTTACAGCAAAATTTAATTTCACTCTCATCAAAGGATGAAAAGAATTAGTATTATTGTTTGGCAGCTAATATAAAATGTGTCCTAAAGTGACAATATCTATATCATCTAAACAAATAGAAACGTTTATCAGAACATTGCTGTGTAACATACCTGGCAAAATCAGCTAAAATAATAGATTAAGTGCAGAATGAAAATTAAATGCCCTCATTTCAAAAGCTTTTAATAGTTTAGGCAGAGATATCATTATACCTGCTTCCAGCATGGTCAAAAAATAATAACTGTAAACTCTGAAGGAAAAAAATTTTTTTAACTACCTGAAAACTTTGGAGAATTTATACGAGCAGAGAGAAACTGAACCTGTGTTGGCACCTAGAAGAAGAGGATGTCCTAGGTGGTCTCCCTGCTTTGCTTTGCTTTGCTTTGTTCTGTTTTGTTTTGTTTTGTTTGTATGCTATTGAGCTGCAAACAGTTTTCATAGTCCCTATGCAGGGAGCTAAAACTGCAATACATATATGATCATAAGCTCCCTTCAGATACTAAGGGGAAAAATTGAAAAAAATACATTAATATGACCATGATCATGACTTAAGAATTTCTCAAACTGTGGAGTATTTTCTTTAAAAATAACAAAGACTTTAATAAACACAATTTTAAAGTCAACTAACTCACATACTTTAATTAATCTCTATTTATGCCTTAACTCTGGCCTATTTTAAATAATAAATATCTATCTTATTTTTTTTATATTTCCCCTAAAGCCAAACCATCTTAAGATAAGGAAGGCATGTAGGTGCACAAAATACCAATTAGTAGCAGGCACAATGAAATTTTCTTGGAACTGGATGATAATCATATTCCCATTAAATATACTTCCTTTTATTAATAACTTCTTTTAATCTTCACTTTTCAGCCTTCTTAATGTAATATTAATTTGAAGAGAAGAATGATAGGAGAAAAATAAAGAAAACTTTTAATTTACTTTTGAAATAACAGTTTATCTTAATAATCATAATCATAGATTTCAATTAATTTTAAATGCAATAGTTTATTTTGACTGCCAAAGAAAAGTTTTAAACCCATATTGTTCCTGAGCTCTTCCAAACTAGAAAGAGTTGATTACTAAATGTTATAATTAATAAAAATGAGTCAAAGGGATAATCAATCCTTATCATTCCATCATCATCATTCAAAGCTATATCCCCAGTAAGATACACCAATTTTCACAAAACTATTTTGTTCCAAAAAGGCTCCATGCTATGTTATGCTTGGGTTTAAATTTATTCTGAGGTCTTGCTACCAGGAAGCAACTACGAATCCTAGGAATCTTACACTTGACTTTTTATTTGGTTGATTGTTTCTTCAGTTACTAGAAGTTCAGAGTTAACTGTGAGGCCCATCTCTAGCAATTGTGCAGCTTTATGCCATGGAAGACTTTGTGCTAATCTTCCCATTTGCTGAAACTAGTTTGGGAATTTCATTTGAAAGATTGAAACTTACTATAGTGAAGTATGAAAATATGACATCTGTATGATATAATTTGCAAACTGAAAGTGTTGATTCATATTTATCAATGCTAATATTAACGTACTAAATATAATATTTGTGTGTTAATTAATGGGAGCATAAATTAAGTGTGTGGTTACAAAATATAAGAAAATACTCATTCTGTTCAGCTTCCTAGTTCTCTGGTAAAATTCACATACTCATTCTGTTGTGATGGTGAGGAATACCAGCAGCATCCTCTAATTAGTCATGGTTTTCTCATGTAGAATTCAGAGCTTCTGGTCAGTTCATGAGTAATCCAAATGCCATGCTGAGTTTACAAACTGCGTTTGAGTAACACTCTAGCTCTTCCTATGAGCTCAGGCCCACACCAGATTATTTATATTTATTCAACTTAGTACTCTTGATCTTAAGAACTATGTGTTTTTACCCCAATTTTAGAAGCAATGATTACAAAAATCAAGTCACAAGCTCAATGTGACTCAGATACAATAACAGCTGAGACCCATATCAGACTTCTTGACTCCAAATTCTGTGTTCTTTATACCACTCAATCGCTACCTAGAAAATTCATACTTCATACACTAGCAAAAATTCAAAAGCTGAATTTATTCTTGTTGAAGCATTGTAGAAGGTACAATAATTTAGGTAAAATTATGTTAGTGCTACCAGCTGGGAACTGTATCCTAAGGTATCATGAGAAGTTCCTTTTATTGATGAAAAAGTAATCAAGAGGAATTGAGATCTAATCTTGCTGTGTCATCTTTCCCCTTAAGAAAAATAATAAAAGGAAGTTTATTGTAACCATGAAACTCCTCTCTAAAAACCAGTCCCACTTTCAAGGACTTATTTAAATTGGTAGAACTCTGACAATTTTATCCAGAGTTGGTGGTGTTAATCTGTAGACTATTTAAATACTATGTGTTTAACTAAATATCAATAGGGTTTTGAACAGTAAAGATATATGAAGTCTGGTATAACTCCTATACTAATTCCATTGGAATACAGATCCACCTTTATCCAAAACCCTTGAAGCAATGTGTTTTAGAATGTTAAAATGTGTATATTCACATGCATATATGTGCATTTAGAAGGCAACACTATAAATATTTCATAAATTAAGTGACATTCTGAAGCTTGCAGAGTCCCAGAAGGAAGTAGGTGTCCAAAGTAGAATAATATGAGAAAAATTTATCCAAGGCACTACTACCATAGAGAAATCAAGGATAACTTTGATAGCTGGGAAACCAGAAGCTTGTACTGCAGTGACTAATATGACTTCTGGGCCAGAAGACTAAAGAAAGGGAACCTTTACTAAAAGCTAGAGACTAAGAAGTTTGTGAGGACCCTTCAATCAGGAGACATGCTTGGATGGCTCCTCATGAAGGGAGCCTCAGTCTTCTCCTTCACTCCAGTTCCTTGCCAATGATTTCTACTGACCAAGCTAATGGGAAAGCAGACAACAGGAAGGCTAAATACATAAATACAGACTGTAAAAGGCCAGACTTCCAGGTACATAGATAGGTGACTCTAGAACCTGACTTGCTAAGGACTCTTTCATGCTTCATTACTTTCCATTACTCATCTTATAAAACTACAAAATTGGTATGGACCTTGAACACAGAGTATCATTTAAAAAGTCTTGACTAAAAATACAATCACAAACATTTCCTTCTCTTTACAAGATGCACTTTACTTGGTGTTCTCAGAGTTAATGTTTCCATAGTTGCTCAGAGTCTACAATCACCTAGTCATCTGAAAAAAAATATTTTCATAGATGTCAAGCAGCATTGAAATTTAGAATTTCTTTTCCTTTGACTGAGTTCTACTCTTACTGGTCTTATTGAACACAAGATATGACTTTAGATTGCATTTTGCACACTGAAAATTTAATCGCATTCCAATTTCAATAATTACAGGAGATAGAAAATAAAATATTGTGACTACAATTATATTCCCACTGATATAAAAAATATGCAACATAGTTACTTCAAACCCACAAGCCACCAGGAGTCCAATTGCTAATCTTGAGTTAATATGAAAGTTCTTCTCAGCACATGCTATAGAAAAGCTCCATCCCTTCAAACCTGCTTCCAGCTAGGTAAGTATATTACCAGCTTTCTTCTCTGTAGGTTGTCCACACAGAGAAGACCAGCAAGAAGTGTATTCAAAGTACCAATGAATAAGGCATTCGGCCTCTAACTTCCTTTCTCTCACTGGATGTCTATATTTGGTTCCTACTCTGAGCTTCTTATCTTGATTCTACCCCTGCCTTAGCCCAGCTACTATCTTCCTGGTATTTTCTCTGATCCAACTTACTATAGTATTTACTCCTAATCTGCAAAGCCAAGCTTGATTTATCTTTACTGGTCCTAGAATTGTTTTATGATTGTTAGCTTATAATTTTACAATTTGATAACAAGTACTGAATATAAAAAATGGATTTAGTGATTCTGGATATGTGGCAAATGGCATATGTGGCTGGGCCTGGTGATGTACACCCATAATTTCAGGTACAAGGGAGACTGAGGCAGAAGTATGGCAAGTTGGAGGCTAGCATAGACAATTTAGCAAGACTCCATCTTAAAATTTAATAAATAAATAAGGGTGGCCAAGGATGTGGTTCAGTGGTAGATGTTTGTCTAACATGGATATGGTACTGGGCTTGATCCCCAATACTGAAAGGGGGAAAAGGCAAATGTGTATAATTTAGCTGATTGAAATCTATTACTTATCTTTCCCCACTTTTAAGTCATAGGAACTGTGAAGAAAGGCAAGGTCACCAATTTTATTTTTTTTTCAAAATACTGTACAATAAACTTGTATTTATCAGAATTGCTGGAGAGTGAAGTCTGAATAATGAGATAGAAATTGAGATATATAGTTCTTTTTCCTGGGCACAATATAGATTACATATCTCAAACTCTTTTCAGGTTGTAGAACTGAATTGTAGCCAACAGAAAGTTAACAAGTGAAATGCTCCTTAGTCTAAAACTTCCCATCCTCTTTTCCTCTTAGTCTGGCTGAGATAAAGACAGTGCTAGTCTGAATTTGGAAGCCACATGCTAATGATGGTAATCTTCCCTATTTGAGTTCCTAAGTGGTCACAGGTAGAAGGGCCAACTAGTAACCTAATTTCCTTTCTTCCAGTAGGTATTACATGTGTGACAAATAAATTGCTGTATTCAAGTCACTTTGTTTCTGTTCAAGACTATTTGTTTCACAGATAGCACAAACCTAATTAATATCTCTGAGGATATAGAGGAAAAAAACAAACTCAAACTCAATTTCTCTTACTGTGCTCTCACCATATGCTTCTGACACCAGACAACCAACACTACAGCAACAGACACCAACTTGAGTGTCCTCTAATTCAATTCAATTCTGAGGCTATCTGGAGATAGTGTCAGATCCCCAGGTTGAAGGCATAGTCCCCAAGATTGCCCCTCAACCCAAAACTCCAGATGCCATTCACAAGCCCATTGTCTTACCCTGCTTCTGACCAATCAGCTATGAATCAGAGTCCCTACAACCTGATTCTCTGGTTGAAATAATTTACTAGAATGGCACACAGAACTCAGAGAAACAAGTTTACCAGTTCGTTATAAAGGATATTACACAGGACACAAATGAGGTGGTACATAGAGTCAGATATGTGAGAAAGGACACAGAGTTTCTATGCCCTCTTCCAGCACCCCAGTTTCCAGGGTATCCAAATATCTGCATTCTGTTCTTTTGGGGTTTTATGGAGGCTTCATTACATAGGCATGATTATATCACTGGCCTTTGGCTATCAACCTTTATCTCCTCTCCCCTTTCCAGAGATGGAGGGTGGGACTGAAAATCCCAACCTTCAATCCTCTTTTATTCTTCCATATAACCAAACTCCATGCTGAATTTGCATTGGAGCTGTGAGTCATCAGTTGGCACACAAAAAGTTTTCACTTTAGAATTTCCAAGGATATTAGAAGTTGAATACTAGAAAAAGAGGAGGGAGAACTATAAATGGTCAACAAATATATGAAAAAAATGTTCAATATCTCCAGCAATTAGAGAAATGCAAATTAAAACTACACGTCTTAATCTCTTTAGTCAGAATGGCAATTATCAAGAATATAAGTAACAATATATGCTAGCAATGATGCGGGAGAAAAGGTCCACTGATACATTGTTAGGGGGGCTGCAAATTGTTGCAACCACTCTGATCTGGAGAGTCCCCAAAAAGCTTAGAATGGAACCACCATTTGACCCAGTTATCCCACTCCTAGGTTTAGTACCCAAAGGACTTAAAATCAGCATGCTATAATAACACAGCCACATCAATGTTTATTGCAGCTCAATTCACAATATCTAAGCTATGGAACCAATGTGGGTGCTCTTCAGCAGATGAATGGATAAAGAAAATATGGCATATATATACAATGTAATATTACTTAGCCATAAAGAAGAAAGAAATTATGGCATTTTCTGGTAAATGGATGGAAGTGGAGAATATCATGCTAAGTGAAATAAGTCAGTCCCAAAACACCAAAGGTCAAATGTTTTCTCTGATAGGTGGATACTAACAGAAAATGGGAGATGGGGGGAATAGACGTTCATTGGATTAGAAAAGGGGGAATGAAGAGAAGGGAGGTGGAATGGAATTAGGAAAGACAGTAGAATGAATTGGACATAACTTTCCTATGTTCATATATGAATACACAACCAGTAAAACTCCACATCATGTAAAACCACAAGAATGGGATCCTAATTAGAATAAGTTATATCCTTTGTATGTATGTACGTATGTATAATATGTCAAAATATACTCTACTGTCATTTATATTTGAAAGGAACAAATAAAAAAACCTCTAGGTCTAAAAAGCTAGAATAACAAAGCAATCCTGAGAAGTATATAACTCTAATCTTCATTCTCAGACCAATAGGAGATGCTATATAAACTCTGTATTAGAATTCCACTATCACAAGTTTGCCAGTTGCTAATACAGATGAATATTTTGTAATCTATTAAGTCATTTTCTATGGGATAGTAGTCAATATGATAACAGTTGTAGTACAAAGAAAGCAAATCTGAAAAACAAAACAAGATAGATGTTTCACCCTCCACAATGTAAGTGGGCTAAAATAATCAGACCCCTTGTATGAAACAAAACTCAAATGTTTGGTATCTGATATTGTACTCAAGGTTAGAAAATTGGACAACCAGCAGTAAAAATAACCTTGTAAACCTTAGTGATAAAATGTACATGATACTGAGGCCATGCATAGTCTTTATCCTTGTCACCACATGCACTTTACTTCTGAGCACCACTAAGCAGACATATTCATAGAAAGACAGCTCATGCATCTTAATATTAAACAGTTTCAATTGAGTGTTCACTTTAAATACAACTATTTTTGGTTTCTGAGCCAATTCTGAGAGTTTCAATCTCACACAGTCTCCCCTAAATTCTCTATTCGGCATCTGCCAGTCTTGTTCCCAGAAATCAATACAGAGCCTGGCCTCAGGCTGTCTTTCTTTTCAAGCTAAGTGGACAATAAGAGGTACTGCTTGAAGTTATACGCCCTGGAAGGTTTTGTTGTTGTTATTATTTTTTTCTTCTTGAACATCCTTTACTGCCACTGATGACAGAGACTGTAATGGTGTAGCAGTTCATTTCTGATTCATACCTGAAGAGTTTTCAGAGTTATCTATAATTCTTTATCCTCAATCAAGTTTTTATAAGGAGTTTCACATAAAATACTCTTGTGAGTGAAAACAAGGTTGGCAATGTAGCAAGTACTGCTGTCAGAATATCACAGACGCAATTTAAACTGTTCTTTAAAAGTTCCTATAATTTCTATCTATTTCCAAAACAAAATTTCATTGATTTAGAACATCATTTTCCCTTTCTTCTTCCCTTTTGTTACTTAAAAGGTGACCTTCCCATTTGTGCTTTTCATTCTATTCTTTCCTTCTATTTCACCTGATGAACCACTTAGTACCCAGCATATTTCCCAAATTTCTCTCCACAATTTTCCAAGTTACCCAGCAGATATCTTAGACTTGATTCCACAAATATTGAAAATCTCTTCTTGTTATACAATCTATTCAATTAATAACGTTTTCGGGCTGAGGATGTGGCTCAAGCGGTAGCGCAATCGCCTGGCATGCGTGCAGCCCGGGTTCAATCCTCAGCACCACATACAAACAAAGATGTTGTGTCCGACGAAAACTAAAAAAATAAATAGAAAATTCTCTCTCTCTCTCTCTCTCTCTCTCTCTCTCTCTCTCTCTCTTAAAAAAATAATAATGTTTTTAATCCTGATTAACAAGCAAGAATTTCCTGGTAAAACAGATATCATGGTAATGCAGCAACTTAGAAATATGACTTTTTATTGGTAATCTATAAAGAATAAGGGATTATCTCTATCATCCATCCCTACCTTTTTGAGAGGCCTAAAATGGATAAAAAACAAATATATCTTAACTAAGGTACTGATTTAAAAAAAAAAAAGATTTGTAAGAATGTTTATAAGAAGATAGTGGGAAAAGAAAGAGCAGCTAACTAATTCAACTGAATAAAATTTAATGAACATGGCAAACAAAATACTAGCCAACAGAAACCTTGGAGAACTACCAGAAGAAACAAAATCCATCTGGGTAAAATAGCAAAAACAAATTTATTGTTAAAAAAAAAGGGTACCTGGTATAAGGTTTATGCTTAATAAATATTTCTTGAATTTTTTTCATACACCAAAACAATCTTGTAATTGTTCTTCAAACTTTAAAGTACATCAAAATCATCAAAAGTGCTGGTTAAAAGACAAACTGGCCACATCTTCAGAGTTTCTGACTCATCTATTCTAAAGTGGAACCAAATAATTTGCATTTTTAACAAGTTCCCAGTCAATAATCAGTACTCTTGAACAAGGTTCCTGATCAACAACACTGTCAATCAGTAGTGGCATGGGCTGGGCACAGTGGTGCATGCCTGTAATACCAGTGGCTGGCTGGGGAGGCTGAGGCAGGAGGATCTTGAATTCAAGGACAGCCTCAGCAATTTAGCAAGGCCTTAAGCAACTTAGTGCCCCAGCCTTTTTTATATCTTACTTAATGTCTTTAAGTAAGATATAAAAAGGGATGGGGATGTTGCTCAGTGGTTAAGCAACCCTGGGTTCAATCCCAGACCAAAAAAACAGTGGCACATTTGACATTTTGGGCCAGGTCTGTGGAGGGCTGCCCTATATTATAAGATATTTAGCAGCATCCCTCATCTCTACCTATCAAATATCAATAGTGCCCAGGCCCCCAAGACATTGCCATATGTCTCCTAAGGGGACAAAATTACTCCTGGTGGAGAACCAGTGCTCTAGATTACCCAGATTACCTTTGGGGTGTTTATTTACTTAATAGACATAGTTGCTCCTATATACACTGTGATTAATATTTTAGCACAATATTATATGATAATTCACAAGTTATCCTGATAAATAAAATGGAAAGATGTGGCTGAATACAAAAACAAATTTAAAAACTTTAAAAAAAAGAATTACAAGACTTTATCTGTTTACTATTAAGTTCAAGGATTTTAATTAATAGATGTATAGCACAAAGACCACTCAAACCTGTATTGTTTTAAACTATTTTCTCCTAGAAAGGAATATAAAAGGGGCTGTATTCCTTATAATAACAATAAAATAAGCATAACTACCTGAGTATAATCTATTCTATTTATATTATATTATAGTATAGTATATCTATTTATAATCTATAAAGTATTCCAGAGGTATTTCCATAGAAAGAGGGAAAGATTATTGAGAACACTTAATAATGTATCTTTGGGCACCAGAAAATTAAATAATACCATAGCCTGTATTCCTGTTCCAGATAGTAAATCATATTTACTTTTCTTCTGAGATAAAGTCTGGATTATATACCTAGTTACATCATTATCTATAATTTCTACTTCTTGAAGAAATTCTTCCCTCTTTTCAGAATTATGTAGGTCCTATTGTCATTTCTGTGAGAGTCCACATTTCTCAAAGAAAAAGAAATAATTTATTAGACATACCAACTTTGTTTTAACAATGTTCCACCAAATATCCGGGTACTTTTAAACTTCTGTCTCCTTTAGATACACGTCTGCTCTATGAGCTCCTCAGGAGCCAAGAATCCATTCCTCTCTGCACTAGGTAGCCTGCATAATACTCACATTATTGTAGCATTTCAGTTTTTCCTCTGTTTTCATTCTTGTTAACATGTCCTTACTACCCTTTTATCCTCAAGATCTAGAGGCTCTACCTCCCTTCAAACTACTGTGTTCTTTTGAACAATGAAAAAAATAAGCAAGAGTAAGTTATAAAAAAGACATAATTATGTGGAGTCATTAATTATATTGTCTTCAATGTGCCAAAGACTGCAATTATTTCAGTGAAAATTTCTTATAGAGTAAAAAAAACCAAAGAATAGGAAAATAAACTATAAAACAGGTCTTTTTATTCTGATATAATGAAATTTCCAAATTACTCTTGTATTTCAGAAAATATTATACAAATTGGGTGTGGATCAGATCTTGTTAAACAACCAGCTTCAACACTACTAAATCTAGGTTATAAACAAACCTCACAGATAAGTCACTGAATTTGGATTATAGGCATTTTTAACTACATCTTTTGAGTGGAGAAAGTGAAAAGTCTTATTTAAGACTGCCAAATCACTGTATTTATATTAGTTTTCCAAAGATCTAATGTGCAACTAAGATATAAATAAGGGTTACCAAATCATGAATACAATATTATGAACAGAAAAACTACTTCAGGAGATCAAAGATTTCCATTTCTATTATTTTGGGAATGCTAATATATTATTTGGGAGTCTCAGTATTATGGTCAAATATTTTGATAAACATTTGTATTAGGTTAAACTATTCTTCAAGTATAAAATCACAAATTATTAACAACATATATGTATGTATATATTGTTTTTTAAAAAAAAATATGCTTTTTTAACATTTTTATTTATATATTGTTAAATTTAACACACACACACAAACACACACACACATATATATATACCCATCTACTTCCAGATTTTTCGTGTGTGTGTGTGGTGCTGCAGATTGAACCCAGGGCCTTGTGCATGTAAGACAGGCACTCTACCAACTGAGCTATATCCCCAGCCCCTACTTTCAGATTTTGATATTTTTTTCCTACACATTGATTTTCTTTTTTTTATTCTTTTTTTTATTGGTTGTTCAAAATATTACAAAGCTCTTGACATATCATATTTCATACATTAGATTCAAGTGGGTTGTGAACTCCCATTTTTACCCCAATTACAGATTGCAGAATCAAGTCAGTTATACCTCCACAATTTTACATGATGCCATATTAGTGACTGTTGTATTCTGCTACCTTTCCTATCCTCAACTATCCCCCCTCCCCTCCCCTCCCTTCTTCTCTCTCTACTCCATCTACTACAGTTCATTTCTCTCCTTGTTTTTTTTCCCATTCCCCTCACAACCACTTATATGTAATTTTGTGTAACAATGAGGGTCTCCTTCCATTTCCATGCAATTTCCCTTTTCTCTCCCTTTCCCTCCCACCTCATGTTTCTGTTTAATGTTAGTCTTTTCCTCCTGCTCTTCCTCCCTGCTCTGTTCTTAGCTGCTCTCTTTATATCAAAGAAGACATTTGGCATTTGTTTTTTAGGGATTGGCTAGCTTCACTTAGCATAATCTGCTCTAATGCCATCCATTTCCCTGCAAATTCCATGATTTTGTCATTTTTTAGTGCTGAGTAATACTCCATTGTGTATAAATGCCACATTTTTTTTTTTATCCATTCATCTATTGAAGGGCATCTGGGTTGGTTCCACAGTCTAGCTATTGTGAATTGTGCTGCTAACACATTGATTTTCTAATGACAACATCTTTACTGACTCTATTTGTATTTGATCACTCAATACCATTTCTTATGCTTTTAAATGATAAGCAAAACAATTACCAAAAAAAAAAAAAAATACCTAAGAGGCAATGCAGAAAGAATTCTTAAAAATCATATTATGTGCACATATTAATATCACAGGGAACTTGACCTTTATGCACAGATGGAATAACCAATTAAATGTAAATAAACACGAGAGCAAAATGAAGTCTACTTGAATAGAGGAAGGAGAACAGGAAAGGAGAGGGAGGACGGGAGGCAAAAGGGTAAAGGAAAAGGCAGGGGATTGTGAACTGAAATCAAATTCCATGAATATATGAGTTTGTCAAGATGAATCCAATTAGTATGTATAATTATGAAGGTCTAACAAAAAAATAGCTCTGACATTTAGGAATACTGTTTGCTCTCCATCAGAACATCTTTTATATCAGGAGACTTTATAGATGTTATCAGTTTAAAATTACATTATGAGAACTAGAAGTCTAGGAATAATATACTATCCTCAGTGAACTTCAAAAACCAAGGAATTAGACACTAGTTTTCCTTTCTGAGGTTTGTTTATAAAAGTAAAAAATAAACTTTTTAAAACATAAGAATATGAAAAGTAATGAGGTAAACTGTAGTTTATTGATATTAACTCAATTCTCAATTTCTGATTTTCAGAAGTTGATTATGTATTTTATGGACTATCCAAGACCTTTCTTCCAAGTTTTAATCAATTTATTGAAAGAAAAGAATGAGACTTAACTTATTTTTCTACCAGCATGTAATTCTGATACATAGCTCACAGTATAACAAAAATACATTACACATTGATTAAATATTAAACATCAAAAAATGTTTAAAAAAAAGATAGAGGAAAAGATAATTTAACACTTATCTAAGAAAGGCAAGGAAGTTCTAAATAGAAGCAATCACAAAAGAGGTAAAATTATGTTTTAAATGCATTAACAAAAACACCCTTTACAAGTTAAAAGAAATATTCAAAAATAAAAGGCAAATGGCTAGAAAAAGTACTTCCAGCAAATATAACAAAAGTTAATGCCTTATAAAAAGAATTTTTATAGAGGGTAAGACTAGAACTTAAAGAGAAAAACAGGCAAATAGGTATGGGTAATTAATTAACAAAATAGGAAATTCAAATACAAAAAGCAAATTCAAACAAAGGGGGAAAGTCCATATTTGCCTGTCAAATAAACAAATATTTGAAAATATAACATCAAAAAATGGTAATGGTTCATTAAATTATACGCAATTGAGTTGTTGAGGAAATATAATAAACTACTAAGAAAACTATTATGGTAAAATTTTTAAAATTTTGATGCAGTAATTTTTTTCTGGGAAACTATCCTAAGATAAAACCTTACATATGGGGGTGGGTAATGTTTTAATTATGATGTTTGCTCTCATGTTATTTATAATAATAAACCATGAAAAACTAATCTCAAGAATGGGTGGATAAGAAGGGTATAGTTAAATAAACCATGGCAAATTCAGTACTTTGCCATGTACCAGCATAGAAATCTTCAAGAGTCTACTTTCATTCTCTGAATTTAAGCTTCTTTTTAAAATACTTTTAGTAGTAGATGGACACAATACCTTTATTTTGTTTATTTAGTTGTTTTTTTTTTTAATGAGAATCAAACCTTATGTATGCTAGTGCCTTATGCATGCTAGGCAAGCATTCCACCACTGAGCCACAAACCCCAGCTCATGTATTTAAGCCTTTGTTTTCCATTTTTAAATAAGAAGAAAAATAGTACTTACTGCATGGAACAATTGTAAAGATTAAATAAATTAATACATGTATTAATTTGACAGTCTGACAGAGATAAACCCACAAAAATACAGTTATCTCATACTAGACAAAGGCGCCATAAACATACACTGGAGAAAAGATAGCCTCTTCAACAAATGGTGCTAGGAAAACTAGAAATCCATATGTGGTAGAATGAAATTAAGCCTTTATCTCTCACCCTACACAAAACGCAGTTTAAAGTAGATGAAGGACCTAAGTATTAGTTCAGAAACCCTGTACGTACTAGAAGAAAAGGTAGGCCCAACATTCCAACATACAGGATCAGGAAATGACTTCTTCAACAAGATCCCTCAAGCACAGATGTAAAATCAATAATCAATAAGTGGGATGGCATCAAACTGAAAATCTTCTTTATAGCAAAGGAAACAATCAAGAGCATGAAGAAAGAGCCTATAAAATGAGAGAAAATCTTTGCCACCTGTACCTCAGACAGAGCATTAATTTCCAGGATATATAAAGAACTGAAAGCACTTAACACAAAAATAAAAAAACAAACAACCCAATCAATAAATGGGCAAAGGAACTGAACAGACACTTCACAGAAGAAGAAATACAAATGGTCAACAAATATATGAAAAAATGTTCAACATCTCCAGCAATCAGAGAAATGCAAATTAAAATTACACTGAGATTACATCCCCTAGTTCCCTCCAGTCGGAACAGCAATTATTAAGAATGCAAATAACAGGGCCTGGAGATATAGCTCTTGGTAGAGGGTTTGCCTCACATGCACAAAGCCCTGGGTTCAATCCCCAGCACCACAAAAAAAAAAAAAAAGAAAGAAAGAAAAAATAATAAAGAAAGAAAATGCAAGTGACAACAAATGTCAGTAAAATATGGGGGGAAAGGTACACTGTACATTACTGGTGGGACTGCAAACTGGTGCAACCATTCTGGAAAGCAGTATATAAAGTCCTCAGAAAACCTGGAATAGAACCACCTTCTGACCCAGTCCCACTCCTCAGTATATACTCAAAGGAATTAAAATCAGCATATTACAGTGACACAGCCACATCAATGTTTACAGCAGCTCAATTCACAATAGCTAAGCTATGAAACCAACCTAGGTCCCTTCAAGAGAGAGATGAATGGGTAAAAAAATGTGGTATATATACACAATGGACTATTACTCAGTCATAAAGAAGAATTACTTTATAACATGTACCAGCAAATGGATACACCTGGAGACTATCATGCTAAGTGAAGTAAGCCAGTCCCAAAACACCAAGGTCAAAGGTTTTCTCTTATAGGTTGAAGCTAATCCACAATAAGGGATGGGGGTTAGGGGAAGAATAGAAGTACAGTAGATTAGACAATGTGGAAGGAACTGAAGGGAGAGAGGATAAGCAAAAGAAAGACAATGAATAAAATGAATCTGACATAGTTTTCCCATGTACTTATATGAAAACAATACAGTGAATCCCACCACCATGTACATTCCTAAGAATGAGACTTTAATTAGAATAAGATATAGTTCATGCCTGTATGATTATATCAAAATGAATTCTGCTGTCATATATAACTAAAAAGAACCAATAAAAATAATTTGACAGTCTAATATACAATTATTACTTTAAAACTGTATGCAGTCATTTAAAGTAAGAATGTGAAAAATGCTTATAATAGCACACTACATGAAAAAGTAACATACTATATATAACAGGTGCATAGCAACATATCAACCAGGCATTAAACAGAACTGTTCCAAAATATTAGCAGTGAAAAAAAAAGAAACAAACAAATATTTTGCTCAGGAATTAGGCAGCATAAATTAAAACTTTACCACATTTTAGGTATATATGCTATCCTCTCTGGCATAAAACTGGAAGTTAGTTTAATTGACTGAGCTAATTATTAGTTCTCATGAGCTAATAATTAACTATGCAACTGTCTAAACTGAAACCTTTTTTCCTGAAACACTCTTTTACAGATTCCAACTTCTTAAAAGTCTTTTACAGAGCTCTCTGTTGGCTGCCATCCAAGTTTTCTAGCAAAGGCTCTAAGTGCACAACCCTTGTCACTCATCCACATACAGCAAAGACAATGTCTATTTTAGTTAGATTTGCAATATTAGCAGACTGGCATCAATAGTTCCTGGAAAAAAAATCATCTATTTTAGGGAGGCAAAGGCTTTTGAATTCTAGTTCTGGTAAATAATTTTCAAAGTCACATTTTTGCTGAACAGAAGCTTCAGTGTCAACCAAGGGCCAAACATTGTACTTTTTTTTAAGAGGTAGGAAGGTTAACAAGCAGGAAGAGAGAGAAAGCAAGAAAAAGAAAAGTACAAAGCAAGGAAACAAGAGAGAGAAAGAAAAAGCAAGAAGAAATCTAAATTGCATTATGAGGCATAAAAGAAACCACTTTCAGCTTCAGAATGTATAAATAAAAGTAATTATGTTTGATGGTGACAGTTCCCATCATTGCAAGAGGAAAAAAATCCTCATTTCAGTCACTTATGAAGTGACTTTTGAAATGACAATATAAAAGACACTTTGGCTTCATAAATTCTCACAGATTAGTGTTTTAAGAACAGAGGGACAGAGAGGAAAAAGAAGGAAAGGAAAAAGATAAAGAGAAGAGAAAAGGAAAGCTAAGGCAGAGAGTAAAGTTGAGCATTGTCTGTTTCCAAGCTAGGAACGGAAACAACATATACTCCACTACAAAATATATATGGAAAAAGATTAGACTGCATTCATCAACAAAAAGTAGGGAAAAGTTCCATTTCTTTTAATGTTTTGTGTCCTTCTAATGAATAACTAGAGTTTAAATTCTGAAAGTGATAATATCAAGTTTCAAACTGAATAAAAAGAAACAGTGATACAGAAATAATGGATTGACTCTTGATTCATATGATTGGTCCATCAATGTAATATCTGGCTTTAAAGGCTCAGATTTTCAATTAGAAGAAATGTTAGGTTGTATAGTTCAGTCCACATCATTCCTCATTACTTTGCTTTTATAGGACTGTATACAAAGAGAAGAGAGTCAATAAACTTATTAGATATCAAATTACTAAGAGTCTCCTCCCTAATAACCAAATAAGAATTCTCTCTCTCTCTCTCTCTCTCTCTCTCTCTCTCTCTCTCTCTCTCTCTCTCTCTCTCTCTCTTTCTTTCTCCATCCTCAACACTTGCCTGTGAGTGCTCAAGCACACGTGCACAAAGGCACACTCCCCCATGCACACATCCAGACTCCAATAAAATTGTCATAAAGTAGGCAGAATACTGTTAGACAACACTACTCATCATTCTCCACACTGTGAAGTATAAAACAGATTAATAATCAAGCTTATTTAGCTATTACTTTTTTTGTAATGTGTCACTTCTAAAATTTGACTTACATCTTGCTACACGCATGCACACAATTTTTTTTTCTTGGTGCCAGGGATTGAACTCAGGGGCACTCGACTACTGAACCACATCTCCAGTCTTATTTTGTATTTTATTTAGAGACGGGGCTCACTGGGTCGCTTAATGCCTCACTGTTGCTGAGGCTGGCTTTGAACTCATGATCCTCCTGTCTCAGCCTCCCGAGCCTCTGGAATTACAGACTTGCACCACCACACTGGGCCTCATGCACACAATTTTAATGTTGTGCCCATGATGTTTAAAAGGCTGTCTCTGGTGCATGCCTACAACCCCAGCTGCTCCAGCAGCTGAGGCAAGAGGATCGAAAGTTCAAGGCTAGCCTCAGCAATTTAGCAAGGCCCTAAGCAACTTAGAGAGACTCTGTCTCAAAATAAAAAATGAAAAGATCTGGGGATGTGACTTAATGGTTAATTGCACCAAGGTTCAATCCCTTAAGTGGAGAGCAATATGGTAGGAAATTTTCTGTTGAAAGTGGCAAGTGGCATTTAAAAATTCACCTGCAAAATGTTATTATTACCTTCTGGAAAAGTAAGAATATTTCCAGTTAACCAGCAACATCTTTGCCCCACGATTAACCATAGTATATTTTTGCTCCTAAATCAACTGTTTTCCATTATCTAGGCTATCTTTCCCATTGATGCTCCTGACAGTTTAAACTTAAGAATGTAAAGAATGCAACTTAATGCTCACCAATAGAAGACCCAGTGAAAGCCCAGCACAGTAGCACACACCTGTAATCGCAGCAGCTCAGGAGGCTGGGGCAGGAGGATCATGAGTTCAAAGCCAGCCTCAGCAACTCAGCAAGGCCCTAAGTAACTCTGTGAGACACTGTTTCTAAGTAAAAAAATAAAATAAAATATATTAAAATGGGCTGGGGATGTGGCTCAGTAGTTAAATGACCCTAGGTTCAATCCCTGGGGAGGGAAGGAAGGAAGAGAGGGAGAGAGCGAGGTAGGGAGGGAGTGAGGGAGGAAATGAAATGAAGAAGGTGAATCTCATCTCCACTATGGAAAATGATTCAGTGTGTTTCAAATGCTAATATAAAGCTCATTTAACTGTTCATAGCACTTTTCTTCATTGTCATTCCCTTCCATGAATATGTATGACCTGGAGTTAACTATATGTTCTAGCAAGCAGAACCCTCAAAATGGAATTATTTCACAGTGGTCTTATATGTTGAGTGCACAGTATGTACTATCCACCTACTCCATCTGATTACAATGGGAGCAGCTGATGGTTTGGTATAGGGCACTGGCCCAAACTGGAGCCTTTCCCAGGTTCCAAGGACTTTGGGAGCAGAAAAGTCAAATTAGACTTTTTAGTCTTTCTCTAGTGTGAAAACTTTATAATGTAAAATTAAAAGCTGTCAGCAATCATTTTCTGAATGTAAAAAGACATTCTGCAGAGAAAGAGAAGTAGGAGACCCAAATAAATAAAGTCAAAATAAAAGAAACTCAGTCTCAAAGCATTTAAGTTTTTATTCCACAAACCTAGCTATATCTCTGTCCTCATCATGTTCTAATCATGCTGAAATCTACACCAGGATTCTTCTAAGTTCCTCCTTTTACTTAAGCCATTTGGAGTTGGATTACTGCTATTTACAATCAAGAGCTCAAACTAATGTACACATGTCTTTGGAACATTCTAAAGGAATGCTATCAAGTTATCTGATAATGAAAGAAGTAATGCATAGAAATACAAGGAAGAGATGACCTGGGGGAGAGAAGAGGAGGGGTAATCCAAGCACCTAAGCAGAGAATGGTCAGTGGAAATAAATGGAAAACAAGGTAACAAGAAGCATTTCCTGGACAAATGGCTTGGTATGCTAGCTTCTTTTTAAACTATCTTTGCAGCATTCTCTTTACGTATTTTTCTGCAACTGGTTCCTCCTATTTGCATTCTCCAACTAATACAAAATAAAGCTCATTTTTAGTAAAATATATATTCCCCATTCATATGCAAATCTTTCATTTTGAAATGGATAAATAAGAAGTTACTTCAAAAAAATAATTCAAGTTAAATTTAGGCTCAATTCCACAAAGCAGGGATTGCATTTCCTCCTTCATTGCAGACTAGATATGTTTTCATTTGCTTTTATGTTCTCGTTACCAAAGGATTGATAAGTAGGTTATATTTGGTAATATTCTCTCACGGAATTGCAAGTCTATTATGGTTTAGATATGAGTTGTCTCCCAAAAGCTCATGTGTGAGACAATGCAAGAATTTTCAGAGATGAAATGATTAGATTATGAGAGGTATGACCTAATCGGTGGATTAATCTACTGATACAGATTAGCTGGACAGTAACTACAGGCAGGTAAAGATGTGACTGGAGGCAGGTCACTGGGGGTGTCCTTTGGGGTTTATATTTTGTTCCTTATGAGAACAGGAACTGCTTCTGGTTGCCTTGTCCTGAGCTGCTTTCCTCCACCACACCCCTCCACCGTAATGTTGTGGCTCGCCGTGGGCCCAGGAATGTAGAGTTGACTTACCATGAACTGAACCTCTCAAACCATGAGCCAAAATAAACTTTTCCTCCTCTTCATTGTTCTTATCACATTTCTTGGTCACATCGATGAAAAAACTAACAAAAACAAGGTCTAATAATGCCAGATAAAGAATATCTCAAATTGGCTGATATGTATTCACTGGTTGATTATGTAATAAATGATGAGCTTTTTTAACATCTTGTAAATTCTCTATACACATCAAACCAAGCTTTCCTTTCCACTACTAACTAGTCCCACCTTTGTTCTGCTTTGAAATCACTCTTGTCTCAGCCAAAAGTTTTATTTCTCAGCCAAGTAGGTCCTCCTCTGGTTTCCAACTTTGTATCAGGCATAATCTCTGCTCCACCTGACTCAAGAAATGTCAGTTTAGTTCATTAGCCCATGTTTTGTTTTTTGATTTATTTTTCCTCCTGGAAAAACAAGTTCATTGTATACTTTATTTTATAATTACTAAAAATATCTGTTTAAAGAGTATAATTTTTCCACTTACAAATGACTCATACTTGTTAGACACAATTCAGAAAAGATGGAGTAAAACAATATACACCATGAAAAACAATGAGTGCATTTGGCACAGTCCCTCTTCCCTGAAATGTTTTTAGTTGTTATAAATAATATTTGTAACAGAAGAAGATATATGTTTGATCAACAAATATATGAATATATGTTCAACATCTGTAGTAATCAGAGAAATGCAAATCAAAACTACTCTAAGATTTCATCTCATTCCAGTCAGAATGGCAGTTATCAAGAGTACAGACAGCAATAAGTGTTGGTGAGGGTATAAGAGGAAAGGCACATTCATACATTGCTGGTGGGACTGCAAATTTGGTGCAACCAATAGGGGAAAGCTGTATAGAGATTCCTTAGAAAACTTGGAATGGAACCACTATTTGACCCAGCTATCCCACTGCTCGGTCTATACCCAAAGGACTTAAAATCATTTGCCCATTTTTTAAAAGTTTTCAGTGTTAAGTTTTTTGAGTTCTTCATATATTCTAGAAATTAATCCTCTGATAGAATAGTTAACAAAGATATTCTCTCATTATGTAGATTCTCTTCATACTGATAATTGTTTCCTTTGCTGTACAAGTTTTTTAGTTTGAGTCCATCCCATGTATTCATTCTAGGTATTAATTCCAGAGCTATAGAAGTCCTATTGAGGAAGTTGCTGCCTATGCCTATATGTTAGAGTATTTTCCCTGTTTTCCTCTAGCAGTTGCAAAGTTTCTGGCCCTATACCAAGGTATTTGATGTATTTTTAGTTGACCAATGTGCAGAGTAAGAGATAGGAATCTATTTTCATTCTTTTATATATGGACATCCATATATAAAACATCCAGTTTTTCTAGCACAATTTGTTAAGAGGCTAACTTTTCTTCAACATTAAATTTTTGGCAACTTTGTCAAGAATCAAATGACTACAGCTGTATAGACTTGTCTCTGTGTTCTATTCTGTTCCATAGATCTATATGTCTATTTTTATTTCTAACCACACCATTTTTGTTACTATAACTCTGTAATATAATTTGAAGTCAGGTATTGATCTTTACTCTTTTTTGCTCAGACTGGCTTTGGCTATTTGGATCTTTTGTTCTTTTCACCAATATAAATTTTAGGATTTCTTTTTCTAGTTCTAAGAAGAGTATTATAATTATTTTGATGGTGATTTCACAGACTCCATATATCACTTTTTGTAGTAGGCTCATTCTAACAACATTAATTCTCCCTACCCACAAATATGGGAGATCTTTCCGTCTTCTGGTATCTTCTTTGATTTCCTTGCTCAGCACTCTATAATTTTCCTTGTAGAAGTATTTCAACCCTTTGGTTAGATTTATTCCTAATTTTGTGATTTTGTGAATGAAACTGTTTTCCTGATTTCTTTTCTCAGCATATTAATTATTCGAATGTAAAAAAAGGTATCAATTATTGTACCTTAATTTTGCATCCTGCTACTTTGTTAAATTTGTTTATTAGCTCCAGAAGTCTTCTAGGGGAACTTTAGAATATTTTATATATAGGATCATATCACCTGCAAATAGGCACAATTTAATTTCTTTCTTTCCTATTCATATCCTTTTTATTTCTTTCTCTTGTCTAATTGTTCTGGCTCAAGTTCCAGGTGGTGTTAGAGGACTTCTTTGTCTTATTCCTGATTTTACAGGAAATGCTTTTGGGTTTTCCCTATTGAGTATGACTATGGCTTTGGATTATCATATATAGCCATTATCCTGTTAGGGTAATTTCTTTCTATTTCTACTTTCTTCATTGTTTTTATCATGAATGAATGCTGAATTTTGTCAGAGGTTTTTTGTTTTTTTTTTGCATCTATTGTCCTTGATTCTATTTAAGTGTTGTATTACATTTATAGCTTTGCATGTATGTTGAACCATCCTGTGTCTCTGAAATAAAACTAACTAAACCAATCTTTTTAATGCAATATTGAATATGATTTGCTAATACTTTATTAAGGATTTTTATTTTTACATCTATGTTAATCAAGAATATTGTTCTGTAGTTTTCTTTCCTTGATGTGTCCATAACTGGTTTTGGTATCAGAGTTATACAAGCTTTGTAAAATTAGTTTGGAAGTATTCCCTCCCTTGTTATTTCCTCAGATAATTTGAGGAGCATTGGTACTAGCTCCTCTTTAAAGATCTGGTAAAGTTCAGCTATTAATCCATTTGGTTCTGGGTTTTCTTTGTTGGAATGCTTTTCATCACTGCTTCAATCTCATTGCTTATTATTGATCTGTTTAGGTTTTCTCTAGCCTCTTGGTTCAATGTTGGTAGGTCATATGTGTCTAGAAATTTATCCCTTACTTCTATTTTTTGGAATGTTCTCATTTCATAGCATTCATAGTAATAAACTTTCCTCTTCAAACAACTTTTATTGTGTCTCAAAGATTTTGATATGCTGTGCTTCTATTCTCATTTGATTCTAAAAAATAGTTCACTGTAACTAGACAGTTAGGATAAGTATCTTCCTTAAGATGTCCCAACTAGAATGAATGTCAGAGCTTCCATTGGTTGCCAAGAAAAACGGACTTTCTTCTACCAGGTAAAAATGTATTGAGGAAATGATAGCTGGATTAGGCCAAGCTGAAGGTGCCAGGGGCCACAGTATAGATGAGGCTAATAGAAAAAAAAAAGGTAGAGCAGAAACAAATACAAAATACCCAATTCCTCACTGAAACCATTTAAACAACTGAATCAAGCTTATATGACAATAATTTCCTATGAATTCTTCACTCAAATGAGCCAGGAAGGATCATTTGCTTCAGCTCCTTTCAGTTGGGTATTTAGCCACTTCAAGAAGCAAGAATACTAAAGAATATAGCACTACTGGGTGTCATGGATTACATACCTGTAATTCCAGCAGCTGGGGAAAATAAGGTAAAAGGATCACAAGTTCAAAGCCAGTTTCAGCAACTTAGCAAGGTCCGAAGCAATTTAGTGAAACCTTGTCTCGAAATTAAATATAAGAAAGGGCTGGGGATGTCGCTCAGTGGTTCTGCGTCCCGGGTTCAATTTTTGATACCAAAAAAAGGTAATAAAAAATGTAATTTCATTGTAGAGGTCTTTAACATCTTTTATTAAATTGATTCCCAAGTTGTTGTTGTTGTTGTTGTTGCTGATGTTGTTGTTTTGAGGCTATTGAAAATAGGATAGTTCTCCTAATCTCTCTTTCACAGGATTCATCACTAATGTATAGAAATACATTTGATTTAAGGGTATTGATTTTCTATTCTGCTACTTTGTTGAATTCATTTATGAATTCTAGAAGTTTTCTGGTGGAGTTTTTTTAGATCCTCTAAGTACAGAATCATGTCATCAGCAAATAATTATAGTTTGAGTTCTTCTTTTCCTATTCATATCCTTTTAATTTCTTTCGTCTAATTTCTCTTGCTAGAGTTTCAAGGACTATGTGAAATAGAAGTGGTGAAAGAGGGCATCCCTGTCTTGCTCCAGTTTTTAGTTTCAATTTTTCTCCATTTAAAATGATGTTGGCCTTGGATTTAGCAGAGATTGCTTTCACAATGTTGAGATATGTTCCTGCTATTCTAGTTTTTTAACTGTTTTAAAAATGAAAAGGCACTGAATTTTGTCAAATGCTTTCTCTGCATCAATTGATATAATCATGTGATTCTTATCTTTAAGTCTATTGATGTGATAAATTATATTTATTGATTTCTGTATGTTGAACCAACCTTGCATCCCAGGAATGAACCCCACTTAATCATGGTGCACTATTTTTTAAATATGTTTTATGTGATTTGCCAGAATTTTATTGATAATTTTTGCATCTATATTCACCGGGGATATTGGTCTGAAATTTTCTTTCCTTGATGTGTTTCTGCCTGGTTTTGGTATCAGGATGATACTAGCTTCATAGAATGAGTTTGGAAGAGTTGCCTCCTTTTCTATTTCATGGAATAATTTGAAGAGTATTTGTATTAATTCTTCTTTGTAGGTCTTGTAGAACTCAGCTGTGAATCTGTCTGGTCCTGGGAATTTCTTGGTTTGTAGGCTTTTAATGGCATCTTCTGTTTGCTTAAAATTGATCTGTTTAAGTTGTATATGTCCTCTTGACTCAGTTTGGGTTGATCATATACCTCTAGAAATGTGTCAGTGTCTTCAAGGTTTTCTATTTTACTAGAGTATAAATATTCAAAATAGTTTCTAATTGTCTTCTGTATTTCAATAGTATCTATCATGATATTTCCTTTTTCATCATAAATTCTAGAATCTCCCATGCTCTTGGATAGACAAAATTAATATTGTCAAAATGGCCATACTACCCAAAGCGCTATACAGATTCAATGTGATTCCAATTAAAACCCCAATGTCATTCCTTATAGAAACAGAAAAAGCAATAATGAAATTCATTTGGAAAAATAAGAGACCCAGAATAGACAAAGCAATCCTTAGCAAGAAGAGTGAAGCAGAAGACATCACAATACCAGACCTTAAGCTAAACTACAAAGCTATAACAACAAAAATGGCATGTTATTGGCATAAAAATAGATGTATAGACCAATGGTTCAGAATAGAAGACACAGAGACAAACTCACATAAATACAGTTATCTCATAAAAGACAAAAGTGCCAAAAACACACATTGAAAAGATAGCCACTTCAACAAATGGTGCTGGGAAATCCACATGCAGCAAAATAAAACTAAACCCCTAACTCTCACCATGCTCAACTCAAAGTGGATCAAGGACCTAGGAATTGATCCTGTTCCTAATAGAAGAAAAAGTAGGCCCAAATCTTCATCACATCAGATTAGGTCCGAACTTCCTTAATAAAACTCTTAAAGTGCAAGAAATAAAACCGAGAATCAATAAATTAGATGGATTCAAGAATCAAATGAGATGAAATCAAACTTCTTCTCAGCAAAAGAAACAATCACTAAGGTGAAGAAAGATCCTGAATTTGGGGAACAAATTTTTGCCACACATATTAGTGCTCAGATAGAACACTAATCTCCAGGATTTATAAAGAACTCAAAAAACACCAAAAAAAAAAAAAAATAAAACCAATCAATAAATGGGCTAAGGAGCTGAACAGACACTTCTCAGAAGAAGATATATATTTGATCAACAAATATATTAAAAAAATGTTCAACATCTCTAGTAATGAGAGAAATGCAAATCAAAACTACTCTAAGATTTCATCTCACTCCAGTCAGAATGGCAGTTATCAAGAGTACAGACAACAGTGTTAGCGAGGATATGAGGGAAAGGCACACTCGTACATTGCTGGTGGGACTGCAAATTGGTGCAATCAATCTGGAAAGCATTATGGAGATTTCTTAGAAAACTTAGAATGGAACCACCATACCCTACTCCTCAGTCTATAAGACTTAACATCATCATACTATAGTAACACAGCCACATCAATGCTTAATAGCAGCTCAATTCACAATAGCTAAACTGTGGAACCAACCTAGACACCCTTCAATAGATGAATGTATAAAGAAACTATGGTATATATACACAATGGAATATTATTCAGCATTAAAAGAGAATGAAATTATGGCATTTTCAGGTAAATCAATGGAGTTGGAGAATATCATGCTAAGCAAAGTAAGTCAATCCCAAAAAACCAAAGGCTGAATGTTCTCTCTGATAAGTGAATGCTGATCCATAAGGCAGGGAGGTGGACAGTGTATGGAAAAAATGGAAGAACTTGGATTGGGCAAAGGGGAGGGAAAAGTGGGAAGCAATCATGGGGTCAGGAAAGATGGTGGAATCAAAAGGACATCATTACCCTGGGTACATGTATGACTGCAGATATGGTGTGACACTATATCATGTACAGCCAGAGAAATGAAAAGTTATGCTGCAATTTTGTACAATGAATCAAAATGCATTCTGCTGTCATATATACCTAATTAGAATAAATAAATAAATTTTAAAAATAAATTTTAAAAATTAAAAAAATAAAATAAGGTTCATTCTTATGGTTTCATAATGAATCCTATTCTTTAGTAAAGTGGGGCAGTGGATTTAAAAAAAAAAAACCTACACAAAGATGATAAAGTAAGTTTTTTGCCTTGACTGACCATGAAACTTAGGCCAGTAGTTTTCAGCAAACCTGTTCAAATTTTATACCAGAGTAACAAGTTTAAAGACAAACTTATAAAGGAATGAAGACTTCACAGACATTTTAGTTACATGTGTTCTGAAATTAGCATTGATAATCAAAAGTTGGTTGTACCTATAAAAGTTACTTTCTGTAAGTATACTGAATTATTCAGAAATTCAGCTCAAATATTGCATCTTCAAAAAATAATTTTAGATACCATGTTCAGAAGTCAGGGATGTGGTAAACTTCATTTACAAATTATGTGTCCTAGCTTCTCAAAAATAAATCCAGAGTTATTGGGTTAATACCAGCAACCTTAGAGATTATCACCATCCTCTTCATTTTTCAGAGGAAGAATTGATGCCTAAAGAAATTAAATGGTATATCCAGATCCAAAGAGTTCATAAGCACCAGGGTCTATACCAGACTCAGTCTCCTAATTTTAAGTTCACTGTCTATTTTGCCACATCAAGAGCCTGCTTTTTATGGAGGTTTTAGAGTCAAAGATAAGATTCTGTGTATGAAATCTCTTAATGCTGCTTAATGGAGCACTCTTGAGAGAACCTTTATGTAAATGTCTGGAAACCAAATGTCACTGGTTCAATTTCCAGTTAATATAGAGACTTTATTCATTGAACATTAACTGAAATGGTTTTTATGCTAATAGAGTTTGTTTTACCACAGATTTTCATAAAAACATCATCATGCACTTTAAAATACATGAAGCACTCTTACAATATAAGAATTCCCAAATCAAGATCTGACTTTCAGGATGATGTTTGTACAATTTTGGACTCATATATATTTCACTGTATTCATCAAAGCTGCCTTCTCTTTGTCTTCCAAAACCTCCCATAATGTCTGCATTCCAACATGGGCTTGACCTCAGCCAGCCTCATAGTATTGCTTGAAATCCTATACTGCTATTTCTTCCCTTTACTTGTATTGATTTTGTATGTATACACCAAATTTTAAATTCTAATAACCTCAATTACTCTAATTTTAACCCCATCTGAGAAGAAGATAGATAAACATAGGTAGAAGAAACCTAAAAGCTGTTCTAATTCTGCAATCTCAAACATTCACAAAAAGGCTTTGTTTTAAGGAACTGTGAGGGAAAAAAATTGGAAAAATGTTCAAATAGGTAAGAAACAAACAATTTTTAAACAGTAATACTTTTGGTAGGAATTGGATATCTTTGACGAAACAAGTACTTTTAAGTACTGATAAGTGCCAAGATTGATTTATCTTCTCAGAAATTTAGTTGGTTTAGTTTAATCTTTTTCTACACTTTCACATTTTAAGTATTCTAGTGAAACAACCAAAGCATGAAATAACCATAAACAATCTTGCATAATAATCTACCATGAAATTTCAATGAAATTACTGCAAATAAAAAATAAAGTTGTCAATGTAGCACCACAGCATGAAGCAATACATGTAAGCATTAGTACAAAAAAAAAAAAGCATTCATTCAGTTGAGTTACTGCCATTCTACGACTGAATGAAGCAGAGCAAAAGATGAATGTACAAAACAATCTACCGAATTAAGTGAAATGGAATGAGAAGTGCTTTAATTGGATAAAATTTAAGAGCTGAATTACAAATGCCACATAAATAAACAGCTCTAAATAATGTGTTTTTCCAGTTAAATAATGACTTTAATAAAACAGATGAAAATGTAGGCTGTGTTGTTTTTTCTGCCTGTCAGAATCTCATTAGCATTTCAATTTAAATTCTACAAGTGCACTCAAATCTCTCATTTGTACATCTGGCATAACTCAAAACACTGCCTTATTTGTTTAAAAAAAATTAAGGCAAATGAGCCAATTCACAATATCTTGCACTGGTATTTTAATAGGTGAAAACAATGTGGTTATTTTAGTGCTGCATAACAGCAGGGGTCTCCATATGAAGAAACTGAAAAGATTAAGGTAACACTTTCGAAGAAAATTTGGTTTTATAAGTAAATCCTTAAAGATGGAATTAAGAGCTAAAACTGTATTTAAACTATATACAGAATTAATATCTAAAATATTCTATCCACCTTTAGATTACATTTAGGAGTGGTATTTTAAAAAACAATTGATGAAGCAACAATTCCAAATAAATAAGCACTACTTTAAAGTTTTTGTGAAAATAGTTTTATTACACCATAATCAACAGCAAACAACAACATCAATAACAAAAAAAGATAAACATAGGTGAAAATTCTTCAAACTACCTATGCTTGGTAATGGTTTTAAATCAATAGTATACCTAAAAATCATGTAAAAATATTCTCAAACTGTATTTCCAAAGTTTAGTTCCAGAATTCTGATTATAAATAGGACCAGAAATGAGAATTTTTAACATATATCACAAATGATTTTGATGCAAGTGGTCTGTGGACCACAATTTAAGAAACATTAATGTGTAGGATAACATTCATATGCTTTAGAATTATAATTAAAAGTCTTTCACAATCTGGTTTTACTCTATCTCTTAATCTTTATTCCATAGGACAAACTACACAATTTAGTTAACCATCTTAGGACTGAGTACCAAAGGCTAGATCTGAACCTCCTAAATCCTTCATACTACAATTTGGGTAATATCAGTTAAAAACCTGTTTAGAACAGATAAAAGGGTCACAACATATGAACAAAAGATAAGAGTATTTGTCTTAAAGCTCAAATCAGACTAACCCTAAGTCAAATGTCCCAACAGGTAAGTAGAACACAAATAAACAAAGAACAGGTAGTACAGAGAGACTACTTGTTAAAGATTAATTAGATCCTACAAAGTTAACTTAATCCACTTAGGATTTCATCTTATAAAGGAACTTGGAAAAATATAAAGGTAAGCTATTTTATGCTACATTTAACAAAATTTAGTTATAATTGTAGCTATGTTAATTCTTATGTCAAAAAATAAACCAGCTCTATGTCTTTTGTTGATATTTCTGAAATTAATTCATTTGAATGTAATATAACATCTGTCAATTCATATTTAACACATAGAGATACTAACAAATATCTAACAGAAATATTCAAGAGTTTCATGTGTTTTCCAAAGGGTTTCTCTTAAGTTTGTTATTCCAATCAGTCTCTTTTGAGGCATCATCATAGCATTACCCTTGTCATTTTTCTCTGCTTCACTTATATACTATCAAATCTTTTACATGTGATTCAATAAATTCTCCAATATCACTTGCACTAACTTCATTAAATATATTTCTCAAAATTTTCTTATTTTTTATGTATTTATTTATGTATATATTTATTTATTTTTAGTACAGGGTTGAACCTAGAACCTTGTGCATGCTAAGCAAGTTACCACTGAGTCACATTCTCAACCCTTTTTTATTTTGAGACAGGGCCTCACTAAGTTGCCCAGGCTGGCCTTGAACTCACAATCCCCCCTATGCAAACTCCTAAGTAGCTGGGATTATGGGAATGTGCCACCATGCCCAGCTAATTTTCTACTTTTTATGGTCAATTCACATTGTACTCTTTAAGTTCTGAAATCATCAACTAAAAAGCATGGAGCCATTTGTCAAATTTCTTAATTAATAAGAGATATATTGACATGATAGGCAAAGATAGAAGTCACGTTCATCTGAGTGAAGGCTAATTTTATTTATGTCTACTTTTAACCAGGGAATATTTGCATGGCATGCTTACTTTAGTTCTCCATAGAACAAAGGAAGAAGTGGATTATTAAAATTTTGGTAATATTCTCTATGGAAATCCAAGAAAGTAATCAGCACTGAACACATATGTCAGAAGCAACTAGCAAACTCCATCAGGCTGAGCATCAAAAAGATCAAGGATAGAGTTATCCATGGTGGGGAAGAAAGGCTGGTAGGAGCATAGACATGGCTCTGTGTTGGGCTGCCAGTGAGGTGAGATATTCAGTGGCAAGTCAACTGTCAGGCAATTACAAAAAAGTTTTGAAAAATGCATTTGTGGTTTTAAAACACTAATATTTATACATTATAGTCTATGTATGCTAAGCAGTTTATATGCATTTATCATTTAATCTTCACAAAAACCCTACAAAGTAGGCAATATTATTATTATCATTTACAAGGTAGCAACTGAAGCTTAAATAGACTAGCCCTTTGAGCTAGCAATGAGCCAAGATGGAATTTGAACCCAGTGATTCAGACTTCAAAATTGATCCTCTGGATTAGTCTACTACAGACTTTTGTATTTTATATTGTTCTATTTTTTATTTTCTATTTTTACTATATTAAAGATTAAAGAAATGTATTAACTTTGCTTTAATGATCCATTATCTATCTTTTCATCACCAGAATCTAGTGGTATCTTACATACAGTGGACATTCAATAAATACTGCTTGAATTAAATTGTCTATAATTAAATTAATGTTGCATTTCAGAGCAGATGCACAACAACCAATTTGCCATTCCTTTGGGATTGTTTGCCTTGATGATTTCCAAGAATAGAGTGAGGAGAAATGTACCATTCTGTAGTTACATAGCATCTTTCTGAAAACTATGAAGGAGAGCATTTTAATACCTCAGAATAGATCTGAACATGAAAAACTTTCATAAAAGAAAACAATATTTTTCTAGATTAACATAGCTATTTTAATTGATGGTTTTCTGATATCTAGATAATAAAGCTATGATTTTTAAAAGTATTTATCATAAAGAAAAAGAGGTGAAACCGGGTACGCTGGTGCACACCTGTAATCCCATGGCTGAGGAGGCTGAGACAGGAGGATCTCAAGTTCAAAGACAGCCTTAGGAAGGGCGAGGCGCTGAGGAAGTCAGTGAAACCCTGTCCCTAAATAAAATAGAAAATAGGGCTGGGGATGTGGGTCAGTAGTCAAATGTCCCTGAGTTCAATCTCCAGTACCAAAAAAAAAAAAAGAAAGAAAAGAAAAAAGATAAGGAAATGAATAGTAGATTTAATCCATGTACTACAATGAATGGAATTCACTCAACAAATCATTCCTGAACATCTATTATGTCTGGCACAGTTCTAAGTACTGTGTATGTATATAAAAGATGCCTACATTTATGAAGCTTATATTCTAATGAGACGCAAGAAATAGTACACCAGTAAACAAATTAACCACATAGATTAAATTGTAAAACCTTGAAATGTGTGGTATGTGAAAAGAATGGCTACTCTAGCTAGACAAATTAGATAAGAGTGCTCTTTAGTATAAATCAGAAGAAGCCAGTCAATAAAAAGGCATGGAGAAGGGCAGTTCAGGCAAAAGACACTCTGAGAACAGAGTACAAAGTCTGTTTAATATAAAGGAATAGAAGAAAATGTTCTTTTTTTAAAAAAGCACATTAACTATAAGTGAAAAAGCACTTAATGGTATTAAAATAGTATTATAAGAAGCACTCATTCTTAATAGTATTTTTAAAACTAACATCTGTGGACCCTTACCTCACACCACATATGAAAATTAATGTAAGATAAATTAAAGATCTAAATGTCAAAGCTAAAACTATAAACTCTAAGAAAAAAACCTGATAATAAATCTTCATAATCCTGGAATAAGCAGTACCTTCTTTGGTGCAACCACTCTGAAAAGCAGCATGGAGATTCCTCAGAAAATTTAGAATGGAACCATAATTTGATCCAGTTTTCCCACTCTTCAGCAAATATCCAAAAGACTTAATATTAGCATACTATAGTGACACATCCATATCAATGTTTATAGCAACTCAATTCACAATAGCTAAGCTATGGCACCAATTTAGGTGAACTTCAACAGAAGAATGAATAAAGAAATTGTGGTACATATACACAATGGAATATTACTCAGCCATAAAGAAGAATGAAATTTTCTGATATTCGAGTGCTAACTCAAAATAGACAGCAGGTGGGGCAGAGGTTCACTGCACAGGACAGGGCAGAGTGAGGGAAAGAAGAGAGGATGGAAAAGGGAACAACAGTAGAATGAATCAGACATAACTTTCCTATGTTCATATATGAATACACAACCAGTGTAACTTCACATCATGTACAAACATAAGAATGGGAAGTTATACTCCATGGATATATGATGTGTCAAAATACATTCTACTGTCACATATAACTAAAAAGAATTTAAAACTTTTTAAAAATTAAAAAAAGCAATACCTTCTTATATATGACAGAAAAGGCACAAGCAATCATATTGAAAGAGATAAATTTGACTTTATTAAAACTAAAAACTTCAACTGATGTGATCAAAAATGTGAGAAGACAACATAAATAATAGGAAAAATATTTGCACATAATATATTAGATAAAAATCTAGTATTCAAAATAAAACAGAAATCAACAAGTCAATTATAAAAAGAACAAATAATCCAGAATAAATGGACAAAGAAATAGACAGTTTTCCAAAGATATACACTTAGTAGGCACATGAAAAGATGCTTACCATCCTTAGTCATTTCAGAAAATAGAAACCAAAAACACAGTGTGATAACCACTTTTCTAGGATGGTATCATTTTTTTTTAATTACAAGTATTGACGAGCTATTGAAATTCTCATCCATGGCTGTCAGGAATGTCAAATGATATGGCATCTGTGAAAAAACATTTGGAAGTTCATCAAAAAATTGTACACTTAGTTAACATATGACCCATCATTTCTACTCCTAAGTAACCAAGAGAATAAAAAAAAACTATATATAAACCTGCAGGAAAAATGTCATGAAAGAATTATTCATAATAGCCCCCAAATAGAAACCAAATGTCTAACAACTTATGAACAGATAAACAAATTGTGATAGCTCCAAACAATGAATCAGTATTTGGCCATCAGAAGGAAAAAAGTACTGATGCAGGCAACAATGTGTATGAATCTGTAGCACTATGCTCAGTGAAAGAAGCCAGACACAAAAGACCACAGATTATACAAGAAAGAAAAATTCCACTTATATGTAATGTTCAGAATAGCAAATCCATAGTGACTGAAAGTACACTACTGGTTGCTAGGAACTGAAGGAAAAGAAACAGGATGTGACAATGAAGGGGTAAAAGATTTCTAATGGGGAAATAAATGTTCTAGAATTAGTGGTAATAGCTGAACAATTGTATTAATATACTAAAAAACTCTAAAACATTTAAGATATGGATTTTGTTGTATATGAATCATATCTCATTTTTTTAAAAAATCTGAAGTAAAATAATAAGTAATAATAAGTACATAGCCAAAAGGGTCCCCCACCATTTTTTTCTCGACTTTGATTAAAAACATAGCCATGAAATAACAAAGTAACAAAATTTAATAATAAAAATCAATTCATTCTATAATTTTTGAAATTACAGAAAGCAAAGAGAAAGATCATTAATCTTTCTCTAAAATTTTTCAGGTAAATACAAGCCAAGATGCAATTAACATGAAACATCTATACTAAATTCATAATCTATTTAATTAATTAATTTAACTAATTTTTAAAAATCAAATGCTGCCAGGCACAGTGGTGCATGCCTGTAATCCCAGGGACTCAGGAGGCTGAGGCAGGAGGATTGCATGTTCAAAGCCATTCTCAGCAACTTGGCGAGGTACTTAGCAACTCAGAGAGATCCTGTCTCTAAATAAAATACAAAAAAGGGCTAGGGATGTATGGTCCAGTGTTTAAGCACCACTGGGTTCAATCCCCAGTACCAAAAAAAAAAAAAAATCAAACACTGACCACCCGATTTATGTTGAAATATTTTTCAGTCTCTAATTTCAAGCAATTTATTATTATTATTTTAAGAGAGCAGAAATTTAAGAAAATTTGCCTCTGCCTCTGACCTCTATACTAACATAAACCAGTATTATTTCAAACAGAAATAGAGAAATAAGAAGAATAAAGGGAAATAATAAAATATTAATTACCTCAACTTTCACTTTTCTATGGCAGCTTTATTACTTCATAATTATTCTTAGACTAGGGAGGGAAAATATAAAAGCCCTAACAACACCTGAGGCAATTTTAATAAATTGTTCACACATCATTTTTAAAAAGCAAACTGCATCAAAAGGATAAAACTAGACAAAAATCTTAGCAGCTGTACTCTTTATGACATCACTGAATAATATGCTACTTGACTTTATCCAAGTAGCTGGTTTGGGAGTAATAGCTCAAAGCTTTCAACACAGAATGGTAAGCAAAAGTAAATCTGGAATGATCAAAAGTATTTACCTAATGAACCAGAAACATATCTTCCAAAACATGCTCTCTATATTTGTTTCAAGTGGCAAGAATTTGGTTAAAATAAATAGGTGAATCTCCACCTTTCTTTTTCCTAATACTGATCCCTACCTACTTTGTGATACCCAATGACATTACAGCAAATAGACATTAAAAATTTCTAATTTGATTCATGGAGATAGGAAGTAGATTAGTGGTTACTAGAGGCTGGGAAGTAGGTAATGGAGAGTTCTGCTTAGTACATGTAGAATTTCATTTTGGAATGCTGAGCAAGTTGTACAGATAGTGGTAAGAGTTGGACAAAACAACATGAGTGAACTTAATTTCACATTTAAATTTACCAAAATGGTAAGTTTAATCTTATGTGTATTTTACCACAATTTTTAATAAAATTATTTGTTCCTTTTAGTTATAAATGACAGTAGAATGTATTTTTGATATATCATATGTACAAGGCTTCCCATTCTTGTGGTTGTACATGATATGTAGTTACACTGGTCACATATTCATTTATGAACATAGGAAAGTTATGTCCAATTCATTCTACTGTCTCTCCTATCCCCATACCCTCTTCCTTCCCTTCATTCCCTTTTGTCTAATCCAGCGAACTTCTATTCTTCCCTATCCCTCTACCCCACTTATTGTGTTAGCATCTGCAAATCAAAGAGAATATTCAGCATTTGGTTTGGGGGACTGGCTTATTTCACTTAGCATGATAGTTTTCACTTCCATCCATTTACTGGCAAATGCCATATTTTCATTCTTCTTTATAGCTGAATAACATTCCATTGTGTACATGTACATTTTCTTTATTCATTCATCTGTTGAAGGACACAACACAACAATATGATTTGGTAAATTTCATTCCATAGTACCTCCCATTAGACTATCTGTTCTTACTCAAGAATGTTGCCTTTTTTATTTTTGTAAATCTAATATAATCAAATAAACATTTGTTAAATGAAAAATTAATTAAACAATCAATGGCAAAATGGAGAATTCCAGGATCAGGGAAGCAGAATAATTTTTTTTCAGTAAACCAGGACCTCTCAGAAGCTAGGCAAGTGCTCTAGCACTGAGTGTTTACCTCGAGAAAAGAAACCAATTAACCATGCTAAGCACAGTAAAGTATAGTTAGTACACAAAAACTTAGATTATACAGCAAACAACATTATGTCTCTTGGCTCCTCTCCTACCAAAGGCAACCTCTTTATTTCAGTTTCTTAACATGCAAAAGTGTATCATAATAATGATATTAATGCCTAGCATGGTCATTGTCAAGATAATTGTAAAGCCCTTAAAACATTCACTGACCTGCTGGTGCATGCCAGGCTGAGGCAGGAGGATTACAAGTTTGACACCAGCCTTAGCAACTTAGTGAGACCCTAAACAACATAGTGAGAACCTGTCTCCAAATAAAAAGTAAAAAAAAAGGGGGGGGAATGGGGCTGGGAATATAGCTCAGTAGGTAAAGCATCTCTGAGTTCAATCCTCAATATATATAAAAAAAATTCCTGCTACATAATGAATGTTAGATAAATATTTACCATTAATTACAAAAGATAAAAATATATATTTCTGCCAGGTTCAATATTGAATATATGCCAAATTAAACATTGCTTATTTTTGTTTTGATTTGGTTTTGGAAGTACAGAGGAAAGTAAACAAGTGTTTCACTATTTTGGAGACAAACAAAATGAAATAATAGTTTGAGTCTGGGAGGTTTAGATAAAAGAAAGAAAAATTTAAAGGTTGTCAATTGTTGAAATAAATCATCCCCAGAGACAATTTTCATCAAGATGTTTAAACAGGGTAGATCCCCATCTGTTCAGAAAGGTTTTGGTGCAATCCTGCCAAAAAGCACAAGTTAAATTTTAAAGATTTTTTATGGTTGTTTGAAGTACGAACACCATAGAGAAGAGAAAAGAAAATATTTAAGAAATTCAAATGCAGATGTGGTTTTATCTGTCTCCTAAAATATGACTGTGTAGTCCAACTATTGAGCCTCTCTTGAAGTTTCTCTCTCTGTGTGAGTCACTTGGCACTGCTCTGATCCACAGCCAGGCTATATTAGAGCTTTCAGAGCCATAATCTGATGTCAGTCATTGACCTACATGGGAAGCCAGGGAGGCCATAAAAGCTAATCACCAAATATAGTTAATATCAATTCCTTCCCTCCTGTAGACTCCAGATATTCTCTAGTTAAGAGGTAGAAGTTCATCTTCCATTCCTTTATTTTTTGGGGACCCAATACTGCTTTGGCAATAAGAGAGAAAGACAGAAGTTACTGGAGAGGCTCTGATACTGTATGAAGAAAAGAGACCCAGCTTTTTTTTATATCCAAGTCAAGACTTCAGATGACTCCAGCCTCAGTCATCATCTGACTAAAGTTACAACAAAAGAAATGTCCACTTAAGCCAAAAAACAAATAAACAAAAATTAAAAATAAAATGAAACACAGAAGTGGGACAAAGATTATTGTTTTTAGTTTTTTTTTAGTTTTGAAATAATTTAAGACTTGCAAAAAGTTGCAAAACAATACAGAGTTCATAAAAAATCCTCTTCACCCAGCTTCCCCTAACATTAACAACTTATTTAAACATAGTAATATTATCAAAGCAAGGAAATTAAGATTGCACTGATAATATTAACTAAATTTTAGGCCTTATTCATATCATAACAATTTTTCCTTACATTCTTATTCCAAGAGTTGATACCGGATCCCACATTGCATGTAGTTATTAAATCTAAAGTGTCTTTCAAATTATAATGATTCTACAGTCTTTCTCTTGTCTTTTATGACCCTGACACTTTTGATAACTGGGCATTTATTTTGTAGAATGTGCTTTCATTTGGATTTGTTGATATTTCTCATGATTAGATTTGGGTTCTGAATTTGGGGTGAGAACTTATTTCATATTCTTCTCAGTGCATCATAGCAAGGGATACATGATATTGATATGTCTTTTTCCTTATTAATTTATTTGTTTGTTGGTTGGTTTGTTCCATGGGTCTCACTGTGTTTTCCAGTACAGCTTCAAACTTCTGAGTTCAAGTGATCTGCCTGCCTCAGCCTCCTGAGTAATTGGGGCTATAGATATACACTGCGGAGATTAGAAATTTAACAAAATTGGGTTACTGAATCTCAAAGAAAGTGTCCATAAGCTTTTGAAATGTGGGGAAAACCCATTAACCACTGCAACTCCTTGGCTCACTTGTTTATTAAATAAAAGAAATGCTGCAAGGAAAACAAGGGCAAAATTGTGTCATTCCACTCTGGCTCCACTTCTAATACAGCCCCCAGCAACTGTCCCTGTATAAATATTAATACTCCAAACCAACAGGTTGCTGTCTTTCCCTCTGGAGATAGTCCACATTCTCCCTTGAATGTGTATTCCTTGATTTATGCAAAGGCTTCCCCCTTGAGATTGCCCCCATTCTCTCTTTTCTATGCATCTACTTTCCTAAATAAACCTCTGTCTATGCCTTAGACTGGCATGAACAAAAATTCTTTTCCTTCACATATGCCAAGAGCCCCACTGCTCCTGAGTCAAGCTCCCCCTTCTATTCTTGAATCTTTCTTTGGAAATTGTCCTCTCCTATGACACTGTCACACCTTGGTTGATATGTCTTTTTGCTTTCACTTGGTTAAAGTGGTGTCTTCTGGGTTTATCCTGAAAGATTTGTCCATTGATTTTGCCTAATCAACAGTGATTGTTGTGATATTAGTCTAATAGTGATTTTATATTTCCCTCATTCCTTATATATTAATTAAAATTACTTATAAAAAAAAAGACTGTCCACAATCGCGAATTTATTCAATTATTTATGTTGATCAGTATGGATTTTTTAATTTTTTTATTTATATATGACAGTGGAATGCATTATAATTCTTATTACTCATATAGAGCACAGTTTTTCATATTCTTGTTCCAGGTGTTGATACCAGACCCCACGTTGCATATAGTTATTGAATCTCAAGTGTCCTTCTAATTATAATGATACCACAGTCTTTCTCTTGTCTTTCATGACTATGTAAATATACAAATTGGTATATTTACACCAATTTGTGTCTTCATACATGTATTTTGGATAATGATGTCCATCATATTTCACTGTCCTTGCTAATCCCCTGCCCCCCTCCCTTTCCTTCCCACCCCCCCATTCCCTATCTAGAATTCATCTAATCCTCCCATGCTCCTTCTCCCTACCTCACTATGAGTCAGCCTCCTTATTCCTTATATCAGAGAAAACATTTGGCATTTGTTTTTTGGGGATTGGCTAACTTCACTTGGCATTATCTTCTCTAACTCCATCCATTTACCTGCAAATGCCATCATTTTATTCTCTTTTATTGCTAAGTAATTTTCCATTGTGTATATATGCCACATTTTTTATCCATCCATCTTTTTTTATTATTTTTTATGATAAGTGGTATTTATTGTATATAGATTATTTCTATTTCTTTTTTGTAGTTTTAATGATTTTGTTTTTTTACACAACAGCAAAATGCATTACAATTCTTATTACACATATAGAGTACAATTTTTCATATCTTTATATATAGAGTATGTTCATGCCAATTCATACCTTTATACATATACTTTAGTTTTTTGCATTAAAATTTTTATTACACATATATACCACAATTTTTCATATCTCTGTATAGAAAGTATGTTGAGTCTTCATACATGTACTTTGGATAATGATGTCCATCACATTTCACCATCCTTGCTAATCCCCTGCCCACTCCCTTTCCCTCCCACCCCCTTCCCTATCTAGAGTTCATCTAATCCTCCCATGCTCCCTCTACTTACCTCACTATGAGTCAACCTCCTTGAGAGAAAACATTCGCCATTTGTTTTTTTGGGATTGGCTAACTTCACTTAATATTATCTTCTCCAACACTATCCATTTACTTGCAAAGGCTATGATTTTATTCTCTTTTATTGATGAGTAAAATTCCATTGTGTATATATGCCACATTTTTTTAATCCATTCATCCACTGAAGGACATCTAGATTGGCTCCACAGTTTAGCTATTGTGAATTGTGCTGCTATAAACATTAATGGGGCTATGTCCCTGTAGTATGCTGTTTTAAAATCCTTTGGATATAAACTGAGGAGAAGGATAGCTGGGTCAAATGGTGGTTCGATTCCAGATTTCTAAGGAATCTCCATACTGCTTTCCATATTGGCTGTATCAATTTGAAGTCCCACCAGAACTGTATGAGTGTTCCTTTTTCCCCACATCCTCACCAACAATTATTGTTGTTTGTATGCATAATAGCTGCCATTCTTATTGGAGTGAGAAGATATCTTAGAGTAGTTTTGATTTGCATTTCTCGGATTGCTAGAGATGATGAGCATTTTTTCATATATTTGTCAAATTGTATATCCTCTTCTGAGAAGTGTCTGTTCAGGTCCTTGGCCTGTTTTTTTGATTGGGTTATTTGTTTTTGTTTTTTGTTTTTTTGTTTTTTTTTGGGGGGGGGGCTTAGCTTTTTGAGTTCTTTATATACCCTAGAGATTAGTGCTCTATCTGATGTGTGAGGAGTAAAAATTTGCTCCCAGGATGTAGGCTCTCTTTTCACCTAAAAGATTGTTTCTTTTGCTTAGAAGAAACTTTTTAGTTTGATTCCATCATATTTATTGATTCTTGGTTTTAATTCTTGTACTACAGGAGTCTTATTAAGGAAGTTGGGGCCTAATCCCACGTGATAAAGATTAGGGCCTTAGGCGCTGGGGATGTGGCTCAAGCGGTAGCAAGCTTGCCTGGCATGTGTGCGGCCCGGGTTCGATCCTCAGCACCACATACAAACAAAGATGTTGTGTCTGCCGAAAACTAAAAAAAAAACAAATAAATATTAAAAAAAATTCTCTCTCTCTCTCAAAAAAAAATATCTTTATAAAAAAAATATTAGGGCCTACATTTTTTTCTATTAGACGCAGAGTCTCTGGTTTAACTCCTAGGTCCTTGATCCATTCTGAGTTAAGTTTTGTGCATGGTGAGAGAGAGGGGTTTAATTTCATTTTTTTTTTTTTGCATATGGATTTCCAGTTTTCCCAGCACCATTTTTTGAAGAGGCTATCTTTTCTCCAATCATATCTTTGGCACCCTTATGTAATATAAGATAATTGTAATTTTGTGGGTTAGTCTCTGTATCGTCTATTCTGAACCATTGGTCTACCAGTATGTTTTGGTGCCAATACCATGCTGTTTCTGTTACTATTGCTCTGTAGTATAGTTTAAGTTCTGGTATAGTGATGTCATCTGCTTAACTCTTCCTACTAAGGACTGCTTTAGCTATTCGAGTCTCTTATTTTTCCAGATGAATTTCATGATTGCTTTTTCTATTTCTATGAGGAATGACATTGGGATTTTGATCAGAATTGCATTAAATATGTATAGTGCTTTTTGTAGTGTGGACATTTTGATAATATTAATTCTGCCTATCCAAGAGCAAGGAAGATCTTTCCATCTTCTAAGGTCTTCTTTGATTTCTCTTTAGGATTCTGTAGTTTTCATTGTATAGATCTTTCACCTCTTTCATTAATTTGATTCCCAAGTATCTTATTTTTTTTTAGGTTATTGTGAATGGGGTAGTTTTCCTCATTTCCTTCTTAGAGGCTTTGTCACTGATATACAGAAATGCCTTTGATTTATGGGTGTTGATTTTATATCCTGCTACTTTGCTGAATTCATTTACTAGTTCTAGAAGTTTTCTGGTGGATTTTTTGGGTCTTCTAGGTATAAAATCATATCATTGGCAAATAATGCTAACTTGAGTTCTTTTTCTATGGATATCACTTTAATTTCTTTCATCTGTCTAATTGCTCTGGACAGTGTTTCAAGAACTATGTTGAATAGAAGTGGTGAAAAAGAACATCCTTGTCTTGTTCCAGTTTTTAGAGGGAATGTCTTCAATTTTTCTCCGTTTAGAATGATGTTGGTCTGAGTGTAGATAGCCTTTATGATGTTGAGGTAGGTTCATGTTATCCCTAGTTTTTCTAGTGTTTTGAACATGAAGGGGTGCTATATTTTGTCAAATGCTTTTTCTGTTCCTATTGAGATGATCTTATCTTTATTATCTATTGAGTTGATTCTTACCTTTATTACATTTATTGATTTCCATATATTGAACCAACCTTGTATCCCTGGGATGAATCCCACTTGATCACGGAGCCCAATCTTTTTGATATTTTTTGTATTTGATTTTCCAGAATTTTATTGAGAATTTTTGCATCTATGTTCACTAGAGATATTGGTCTGATGTTTTCTGTCTTTGATGTGTCTTTGCCTGGTTTGGGGATCAGGGTGATATTGGCCTCATAGAATGAGTTTGGAATTACTGCCTCTTTTTCTATTTCCTGAAATAAATCAAAGAGTATTGGTATTAGTTATTATTTAAAGGTCTTGTCGGACTTGGCTGTGTATCCATCTGCTCTTAGGCTTTTCTTGGTTGGTAAACTTCTGATGGCTTCTTCTATTTCTTCACTTGATCTTGCTCTGTTTAAATTGTGTATATCTTCCTGACACAATCTGGGCAAATCATATGACTTAAGAAATTTGTTGATGCCTTCAATGTCTTCTATTTTATTGGAGTATAAGATTTCAAAATAATTTCTAATTATCCTCTGTATTTCTGTAGTGTCTGTTGTGATATTTCCTTTTTCATCACATATGCTTGTAATTTGAGTTATCTCTCTCCTTCTCTTCTTTAGCATGGCTAAGGGTCTGTCAATTTTATTCATTTTTTCAAAGAACCAACTTTTTGTTTTGTCAATTTTTTCACTTGTTTCTTTTTATTTCGATTTCACTGATTTCAGCTCTAATTTTAATTATTTCTTGCCTTCTACTGCTTTTGCTGCTGATTTGTTCTTCTTTTTCTAGGGCTTTGAGATGTAGTGTGAGGTCATTTATTTGTTGACTTTTCCTTCTTTTAAGAAATGAACTCCATGCAATGAATTTTCCTCTTAGTACTGCTTTTATAGTGTCCAAGAGATTTCGATATGTTGTGTCTATGTTCTCCTTTACCTCTAAGAATTTTTAATCTTCCCCTTGATGTCTTCTATAACCCATTGTTCATTCAGTAGCACATTGTTTAGTCTCCAGGTGATGGGGAAATTTTTATTTTTTATTTTGTCATTGATTTCCAATTTAATTCCATATGATTTGATAAACTACATGGTAGTATCTGTTGTTTTTTGTATTTGCTAAGAGTTGCTTTGTGGCATAGTACATGGTCTATTTTAGAGAAAGATCCATGTGCTGCTGAGAAGAAAGTGTATCCACTTGATGCAGGTTGAAATATTCTAAATATGTCAGTTAAGTCTAAGTTATTGATTGTGTTATTGAGTTCTATAGTTTCTTTATTCAACTTTTGTTTGGAAGATCTATCCAGTGGTGACAGAGGTGTGTTAAAGTCACCCAAGATTATTGTGTTGTGGTCAATTTGACTCATGAACTTGAGAAGAGTTTGATGAACATGCTGCATCATTGTTTAGGGCATATATATTTATTATTGTTATGTCTTGTTGATGTATGGTTCCCTTGAGCAGTATGTAATGCCCATTTTTATCCCTTTTGATTAACTTGGCTTGAAGTCTACTTTATTTGATATGAGTATGGAAACCCCTGCTTGCTTCCACAGTGCATGTGAGTGGTATGATTTTTCCCAACATTTCACTTTCAGTCTTTGTATGTCTTTTCCTATCAGATGAGTCTCCTGGAGGCAGCATATTGTTGGGTCTTTTTTAATCCAATCTGCTAGCCTATGTCTTTTGATTGGTGAGTTTAAGCCATTAACATTTAAGGTTACTATTGAGACGTAGTTTGTATTTCCAGCCATATTTGTTTATTTTTGATATTTAACTTGACTTGATTTTCTTCTTTGATTAGTTTTTCCTTTAGTGTATTACCTTCCTCTGCTAATTTTCATTGTTGTTTTACATTTCCTCTTCATGAAATATTTTCCCAAGGATGTTTTGTACTGTCTTTTTTCTAGCTATAAATTCTTTTAACTTTTGTTAAAAGTTGCCCTCTAGCACTTTTGTTATCCTGGAAGGTTTTGATTTCATCTTCAATTCTAAAGCTTAATTTACTGGATAAAGATTCTTGGTTGGGCTTTTCCACTAGTTGTCTCTAGCCTACAGTCTCGCTGTCCGGAGCTTCCCATGCCCATGGATCAGCCAGTCGCACAAACAGTCAGGCACTTGGGGGTTCCGGTCGGGGAGATGGGGGGGCTGGGAGGTGGGGGGGGCAGGCAGGGGGAGTTCTTCCAGTTCCGGTTCTTTGTGCAGCTGCAGCACAGCTTCGGGAAGATGGCGGCTGGGAAGGTTTCCAGTCTGTGGCTCCCAGCAGTGGTGCCAGAGCCTCCGAAGGGGCGGGTGCAGCGGCTGCTCTGGGCCCAGGTGGAACTCCTGGACCTCCATGCTAATGGGCCCGGACCTCCATGCTAATGGGCCCGGCTCTGGGTCAAGGGCTACACCGCTCCCTGATGCCCAGAGCAACCTATACGAGACCAGATATGCTGCCAGGCAGCCAAATGATACCTCAGGGACCTTCCATGGGACCTCCTGGCTAGGGGGGGAAACCCTTCTGTCCAACCTGGCCTGGCCCAGTCAGGGATGGACCAGTCCCGCAAGAGACCTGCACCTCAGCAGATCCAGCAGGTCCAACAGCAGGCGGGCCAAAATCGAAACCACAATGCAAAGAAAAAAAAGATGGCTGACTAAATTCTACCTCAAAGGATTCCTGAACTGGTACCAGCATCCCAGGCCTATATGGATCTTCTGACTTTTGAAAGGAAACTGGACCAGACTATCATGAGGAAACGGCTAGATATCCAGGAGGCCTTGAAACATCCCATCAAGTCAGCCTTGTCCAAATATGATGCCACAAAACAAAAGAGGAAATTTTCTTCCTTTTTTAAGTCCTTAGTGATCGAATTGGACAAAGACTTGTATGGGCCAGACAACCATCTGGCAGAATGGCACAGGACTGCCACTACCCAGGAGACGAATGGCTTCCAGGTGAAGTGATCAGGAGATGTGAATGGATGGTGTACTGTCCTACTGATGCTGGATTATCGGCCTCCCCAGTTTAAATTAGACCCTTGTTTGGCTCAGCTCCTTGGCATTCACACCCAGACTCATCCAGTGATCATTCAAGCACTGTGGCAATACATTAAGACACATAAGCTCCAAGATCCTCACAAGCGGGAGTTTGTCATCTATGACAAGTACCTCCAGCAGATCTTTGAGTCTCAGCATATCAAGTTTTCAGAGATCCCTCAAAGGCTGCATGCCTTGCTTATGCCACCAGAACCCATTATCATTAATCACGTCATCAGTATTGATCCAAATGATCAGAAAAAGACAGCTTATTATGACATTGATGTGGAAGTGGATGATACCTTAAAGACTCAGATGAATTCTTTCCTGCTGTCCACCACCAGTCAACAGGAAATTGCTACTCTAGACAACAAGATTCACGAAACAATAGAAACTATCAACCAGCTGAAGACCTAGTAGGAGTTCATGCTGAGCTTCGCCAAATATCCTCAGGGTTTCATCAATGATTGGCTTCAGTCCCAGTGCTGGGACCTCAAGACCATGACTGATGTGGTGGGTAACCCAGAGGAGGAGCAACGAGCTGAGTTCTATGTCCAGCCTTGGGCTCAGGAGGCCGTGTGCCCATACTTTTACTCCAAGGTGCAGCAGAGACACAAGAATTAGAGAAGGCCTGGGAATCCGGACTACATAGGGCTTCTCCTACAGCCCTAATTTGGCTGCTCCAGTTATTTGTGCTGTGCTGTGCTGTCTGCTTCATAGCACCTGCCTTGGTCTTGCTTGGGGCCTTTCAGGGGATGCTGTTGGTTCAAGGACAACACCAGAATGAAGAGGGTCTCACATTTCTGTCTCACGAGACACCTCTTATCTTCTTCTCCCACCCCATCTCTTCCCACCCCACCGCTTCTCCTTGCCCCACAAAGTTCCTATGTGCCTCTATCCTCCCCTGGTCTACACAGGACCTCTAGATAGTGGTAGAGAGAGAACCTGTAGTGGTAATCAGTGCTCTGAATGGACTGGGCCTAAGGCAAGATGGTCTTTAATGGGACCAGCTAAACTGATCCTCCCTTTCAGAGACCCAGGAGTTGGGAATTGTAGCCCCCTCCTCCAAGACTCAGGCCTTGGGGTGCTCTAGAAGCTACTTTATTTTGGCCCTCCTAATCACAGAATCCAATTTCCTTCCTTCCCTCAACAGGTTTGGAGCAAACTCTCCCTTCACTTGTTGCCCTCTAGCACTAAAGGAACCCTGGCTCTTGGGCTCCACTGAGCCCCAGGTCAGTCCCCAGTCCTCTACCGTCTCAGTGCTTCTCTGACTCCTTAGTAGGGGTCTTCTTACATCAGTATTGGGATTTGTTCTTGAATTATTGCTCCCTCCTGCACACTCCTTATTACAATTTATTACAAGGTTCATTATAGCCTTTCCCTTTTCTTATAATTTCCTTCTCAAACAATGAAAAACCTATTTCTCTACCTAAAATGCATTTACTTATATAATTTAATAAACATAGATGGTAGTCACAGAATTAATAACCTATGCCCCTGGAAAATCATAATAAACAAGATAACAACATTTCAACATTCAAAGTACTGTTACTTAAGGCTAAAAGTTACCTAAGGCTGTTCATTGGTTCCCATGCTCTTCAGGATGGTTGTGTAGTCATTTTTAATACAAGTAGGTTCATTTTACCTTAACTGCACAAATACATTACCATATGTATTCATTTGGGGTCCCCTGCCCACAATCCTGATTGGTTTCAATTACTTATTTTATTTGATACATATATCATTACTGATTTTAAGAACTAAAGCTATATATACAGTAACTGTATAACTTGATTATCATCACCATTTTGTCCTTATTCTCCTTTATTTTCTTCCCATTCCTACTCATTACCTTTGGGTAATTCATTTAATCAGATTCTGGCTTATCACTGTTATATTTTTGGTACAAATGAGTAGAACACAAATGTACTTCTTTATATCTTCTTTCATATACAGATAGTGCCTTCTACTGTTTTGAATTTTGTTATTTTTTATTACTAAAATTTACTAATGATAAGTTCATAGAATTTCATATGTCTTTTTCCTGTTCTTCTATATTATTTTTTGGTATTCTGCCCCTCCATTTTTAAGAATTCTTTATGTATTAGGCATATCAATCACGTGTGGTAGATGTTGTGAACATTTTCTTCCACTTTGTGAAATGTCTTTTGATGTTTGTCATGGTGCTTTTGGCTATAACACTTTTAAAATGTTTTATGTATTCAAATTAATTAATATTTTCAATTACCACTTCTGGACTTTCAATAAGAATTAGAAAGATTTTACGTACAATAAGGTTAAGAGATAATTCACTTACATTTACTTCTAGTGCTTGTATGATTTCATTTTTTATACTTAGATGCCTAATCCATTACTTTGGAGTACAATATAAGATATGGTGTGAGATATCTTTTTCTGTAAAGTCATTAAATTTTCCCAGAACCATTTATTTTAAATTCTGCTCTAGCCCAGGCATTTGAGATACTATATTTATCATATGCTAAATTTCCATATGTACTTGAATTTACTTATGGGCATTTAATCCTATTCCATTGGTCTTTTGGTCCATTCAAGCTTGAACACCACAATGTTTTACTTATAAAGTCTACCTAGCATCCTAGCAGTTTTCTGTGTCTAGTAGGGGTAGTCCTCACTTATAGTTTTCTTTCTTTTTTTCCATGTTTTTTGACTATTGTTATGTGTTTGCTTTTCTGTATGAAATTCGCCATCAACTCATTTAACTCCATAAATGGGAGATTGGTACTTTTATTGATATTGCATTGTTTGTACATTAATGTACAGTGAACCATTGCTTTTCCAATGCTGAGTTTTTATGCAACAACAGGGAAAGTCTTTGCTTGTTAGCTCTACTTGTGTTTCATTAGCATCTAAATTTTTTCATGGTACAGGTTTTGCACATCTCTCACTACAGTTCCTTATTGCAACTGGAATGGTCATTTTGATGTAAGCCACTAAGGTTAGGAGTGGTTTGTCATAAGCTGACAGATCTAATAACCAAAATCTACTGTCACCTATAGAAAAATCAAGTTGGAAATATGACTGCATTATCTTGAGAAAAAGGGGATAAATGATGAGTGAGAATTGGTTTAAGTTCCTCAGAAACAAGATAATACTGAAGAGGATAATATTTTTTCTTATATCTATAGAGACTTTTTAAATTAAATAAAAGATTTAAAAACATAATACTTTTAAGGTTTACAATGAAAAAAAATGAGTGTTATAGAACACAACACAAATTGCCTGTTAATTTGCACAAGCCGTTTTGTTAAAGGAAAGGGGTAAATATTGAGAAAAGAAACTCAAGATGATAGAATGTTTCTATTAGATATTACATTAGTAACATTAAGAATGAAAAATAGAAAAGCTTTCTATTGTAAGATTGCCATATTTTATCAACTCCAGAGAGCATATTCCACTTTACATATCTGTAGAAGTTATCATGAAAGGTCACCACCTTAACTGCACAAATACATTACTATGTAAAACTAAGTCTCACACATTTAGTTCAAACCCTTTTGCCATCTGTTGCATGCGTTTTATGCATTTTAATTATTTGGGAGACTTGCAGAAGATCTACATTTTAAAAAATGCCTTCTGTCACCACAGGCAATCTAACAATTGTATGATTCATTGTAATCTCTCAGATAAACATCTCTAACAAACCCTGGAGAAAAACAGAATTGAGTTTGATTCATTCTGGATTCTAGCATTGGGAAATCCATGATCAACCTAACCTTACAAATAAAGTGAATAACTACTAGTGATATTTACAAGAGACGTGTCTCCAGATTGTTGAAAGATACTGAAAGATCTTTATATTTGTTTAGAGTTTATTGGAAATAACCTATCAAAAATTAGGACAATAGGATAAAATCCCATTTGTCTGTGAGACAACAAATTGGTAATCTCATCCACTAAATGCACAAACCCTAAAAGGTATCTAACAAATGTGCCAAAGTTATGTAGTTAAGCTTACATACAAAATTCACAAGAGAGGTTTTTTAAGCTGTCACTCGATATCTACTTGCCTAATTTTAGGCACAATTTAACAAGTTGTTATAGGTTTTCCACCAGATATTTAGAAGAAGGGAAGAAAGGACATAGGGAACAAGAAGGTGAGAGGATGGGAGTACTTGATGCAATAATAGCTGAGAATTTTCCATAATTAATAATCAACATTGAAGTACACATCCAGGAAGCTCAGAGAATACCAAGCAGAATATGTACACAAAATCTACCCACAGGAATAACTTATTCAAACTACAAAAAAATTCCAATAATCCTAAGGAAAAATACCCTTCTAATAATATAATAAAGAACAAGAATTACTTTACAGATTTTTCTCCAAAACAATTGAAGTAATAGAATACAGTGAAATATTTTCAATATTGAAAGACAAAAATCACCAACATAGAATTTCATATGTAACAAAATTATCTTTCAAAATTTAAGGAGAAATAAAGGCATTCATAAACAAATAAATGAGGAAATTTGTCAATAATAAACTTTCCTTACAAGAAATGTTTTTTTGAAAAAGTTTTATAGAAAGAATGATGGTCTGTTAAAAACTTGGCTATACATAAAGAAAGGAAAGGATTAGAGAATGACTAATCCTTTGTATGATTTCATTTTTTATACTTATTCTAACAGATAACAGTGTGCTCAAAATAACAACAATAATCTATGTGGTGTCTGCAACTTCAATAGCAACAATGTTATAAGGTATGAAAGAGAAGAATTCAGAATACCTACACCATTCATAAAACAATATACTGTTATTTGAAAGAATAAGATTAGTAATAAATGCATATTGCCAAACTCTATGACACCACTAAAAAAAATTTAAAGAATTATATTTGAAGCTAGTTGTGTAGCTCAGTCATACAGCATGTGGTAATATTCACAAGGTCCTGTGTTCAATCTCCAACAACAACAAAAAAAAGTATTAAGTGATATGCTAAAGAAAAAAAAGTGGAATTATATAAAATACTCAATTAAAATCAGAAAGTGAGTAGAAGGAGAAAAAATAAGAAACATAAGGCTAGGGTTGTGGCTCAGTGGTAGAGTGCTCACATAGCATGTGTGAGGCCCTGGGTTCAATCCTCAGCACCACATAAAGATCAATAAATAAAGGTATTGTGTCCTTCTACAACTAAAAAATATTTTAAAAAAAAAGAATCAGATTTGGTTTCCTCATTCCAACAAAACTGTCAATCAAATTTTGAGGAGGATGGGATGAGAAAGAGAGACATAGAACATGGGCAATGAATAGAAAAGTCACAACTATTTAATAATATCAATAACCACTATATATATATATATATATATATATATATGTTATATAGTTAAGTTTACATACAAAATTCACAAGAGAGGTTTTTTAAGCTGTCACTCAATATCTACTTGCCATTAATTAAAAGATGGACTGTCTGGATGATCAAAAAAATCAAGACCCAGTTATATCTTGTCTATAAGAAATCTACTTTAAATATAGAAGCAATGGTAGATTAAAAGTAGAGACATGAAGAAAGATACACCAAGTTGGCATTAATCAAAAGAAAACTGAACTGGAAGCTCTAATTTGCAATAAGAAAGGGAGGGACTGGGACTGCTGTTCAGTGGTTTAGAGTGCTTGCCAATATGCCTTTGGCCCTGGATGGTCCAATCTCTAATACTAAGAGAAAAAAAGAAAAAGGAAAAAAAGTATAATAAAACAATAAAGAAAGAAGGGGGAAGTAAGTTAAAATATACAGTTTGGGATATAAGAGATACAATTGTCTTTGTTCATAGATAATGTATTCATATGTGTGGAAAATTCCAAAGAATAACAAACAAAAATCCTGGAACTAATAAATAAGTGTTGCAAAATTTCAGGATACAAGGTTACTATTGCTATCTTACATAGAAAAAAAACATCAACTGTAATGTGAAAGTAAACTCACAATGCCATTTAAATTAGCATCCAAAAAGTGAAATACTTAGGCATAAATCCAGCAAAATATGAACAACATTTATATGAGGAAAACTGCAAAACTCTGATGAAATAAATCAAAGAAATGGAATATTCTTGTATAAAATGACTCAGTATTACCAAGATGTGAATTCTCCCAACTTGATCTAAAAATTCAATGCAATCCCAATAAAATTCCCAGTGAATCATGTTGTAAGTATCAATGAGATGATTTTAAAATTCCATAGGGAGGCTGAAGACTCAGAATGGCTAATCCAACAAAAAAAGATACTACCTAGCTTCAGGATGCACTATAAAATAATCAAGATAATGTGGTATTGTTGGAAGAATAGACAAATTGATTAACAGAAGAGAATAGGGAGTCCAGAAACAGACCAAGATAAACATAATCAACTCATCTTTGGCAAGGAAGCAAAAGCAATCCAGTGAAAAAGAAAAGTCTTTTCAACAATGGCACAGGCACAATAGGCCATCCACATACAAAAGAAAAAGAAAAAAGAACTTGAACACTGACCTTATGCTCTTCACTAGACATAAAACGTAGATCTATAAAACTTCTAGGAGAAAACATAGAAGAAAGTCTAAATGATGGTAGGTTTGGCAATACGTTTTTCAGATATGAATATAATACTTGCTAAAAAAATGGTAAAATGGACTTTGTTAAAATTAAAATTACTGCTGTGAAAAACATGCTGCTAAAAAATGAAAATGAAAGCCACAGAGTTGGAAAAAATATGTGCAAAACTCATATTTGATAAAGTACTGCTATTCAACATATATGAAGAACTCTTAAAATTCAACAATAAGAAAAGAATTCAATTAAGAGTGGATAAAAGATTTGAACACTCTGGTGTCCAAGAAAGATAGTCTGGTGCCAAATATGTATATGAAACATCATATTCACGATACTTAACATCATATGTTATCAAGGAATTATAACTCAAGTTAAAATAACAATGAAGTATCACTATACATCTAAAAAGAAGAAGGTTTAAAACTCAAATATTAACAAATGCTGTTGAAGAAACAGAGCAAAAGGAATATTCATTCATCACTGATAGGAATGCAAAATGGTATAGGCACTCTGGAGGGAAGTTTGGAAGTTTCTTACAAAGCTAAACATAGCCTAACCATACAATCCAGCAATTATACTCGTTGGTATTTGCCTAAGTGAGTTGAAAAATTATGTCCAAGCAAAAATCCTGCATACAACTCAAAACTATAAACTCTTAGAAGAAAACATAGAAGAAAATCATCATAACATTGGATTTAGCAAAGGTTTTCTAAATATAATACCAAAAGCACAGACAAAAAAAATCAAAAATAGACAAATTGGATGACATCATAATTAAAGATTTCTGGGCATTAGAGTAGAAAACTGAGAAGTAATCATTGGAATGGGATAGGGGAAAACAGCACCTGTTGGAATGGAAAAAAAGTATTTATAAATAATATATCTGATAAGGGGTTAATATAAAGAACTCTTACTATTCTACAACAAAAAAAAATCTATAAAGACATTTCTGCAAAGATGATTTTCAAATGGCCAGCAAACATATTTGCCGCAGTCTGGCTGGGCACAAAATCACAAGCCACTCACACCTTGTAGGTTCAAACAGCAACTCTTTATTCCCGAACTCACACGGGCACTCTACACACAGGTTCTGGGGAAATCCACGTTCTGGGCAAAATTCACACACTCCACCAGGCTCTGAATCCCAAATACTCTCTGACTCTTGCGAGAACTCGGGAACTCAAGGAGCAGGCGGGCGCTTGAGGCAGCAGGATATGCCCTATTCCCAGCAGGGTACACCTTAAACCTGGAATCGCCCTAAACCCAAGGAGCGGGATACTCCCTAATCCCAGCAGGATACACCCTAAACCTGGATCCGCCCTGGTCCTTGAGCAAGGTCACCTTACTCAAGCATACATGCAATGTCACTGCAAATGACCTGGGTCCAAAGGCAAGCCCATTTCCACAATGGAGAGTCCTTCCTCTAAGCAACATGGAGTAGGCTGACAAAGAAATTGCCATGTGTCATTCCTACTTGGCAATGGCTCTCAGCACACATTTTTTAAAAAAAAATCATCACTGATCATTAGGGGAGAACAAAACTTCAATGAAATATCACCTCATACTCAAGATGCTATTATCGAACCACAGAAAATGGTAAGTGTTGGTTATGAGAAATAGAAACTTTGTACATTATGGCTGGGAATATAATATGCTACAGCTACTATGGAAAATATGGTGGTTCCTCAAAAACTGGGCTGGGGATATAGCTCACGTGGTAGAGTGCTTGCCTCACATGCACAATGCCCTGGGTTCAACCTCCAGCATCACAAAAAAAAAAAAAAAAAAAAAAACCCTTAGAGCCTTAGAGATATGATTCAGCAATTCCACTTCTGGCAAAAAAGGTAGGATCCAAAAAATATTCACAAATCCATATTCATAGAAACACTATTCATAGTATTCAAGAGGTAGAAGCAACCCAAGTGTCCATCAATGGATGAATAAACAAAATATAATATATACAGTAATAGAATATTACTCAGAAAATAAATCTGACCCATGCTGTATAGATGAATCTTGAGGACATTTCACTAAGTGAAATAAATCAGACATGCAAAGAAAGACAAATATTCCATACAATTGAACTTATATGAGGCATTCACAGTAGTCATATTTATAGAAACAGAAAGGAGCATTATGGTTGCCAGGATCAAGGGATAGGGAAAAATGGGGATGTATAATTTAAGGGATATTTCAGTTTTTCAAGATTAAAAAAAATCTGGAAATTGGTTTCACAACACTGTGAATATACTTATTACTGAATTAATAATATACTTAGAAATAGTTAAGATAGTAAATTTTGTTATATAGTTTTACAATTTAAAATTTTTATAAACCTAAACACACTGTTTATAGTAGCTTTATTCATAATAACCAAAGGGTAGAAACAGCCAAGACAGGTAAACAGGGAAACAGTTGGTACATCCATAAATAGGATATTATTCCTCAGCAATACAAAGAAATAAGCTATCAAGTCATGAAACAACATGGAAGAACTGTAAATGTATACTGCTTAGTGAAAGAAGTCAGTCTGAAAAGGCTACATACTATATGATTCCAACCATATAACATCTGAAAAAGGCAAAACTATAAAACCATTAAAAATATTAATGGTTACTATGGGTTGGGAGAAGGGGAGGGATAAGGACAAGTAGGTGAAGCACAGGAGATATTCAAGATAGTGAAACTATCCTATATGACACAGTAGTAGTGAATATATAACATTATGCATCTACAAAACCCATATAATTGTATGACACAAAGAATGACCCCTAAGGTAAACCAAGGACAATAGTTAATTTATCAATATTGGATCATCAATTGTAACAAACAAATAACAGTAAGGCAAGAAGGTCATGATATGGGAAAATGTATGGGTATGTATATGATTGGAAATATGGGAGCACCCTGGATTTTCTGCTCAATTTTTCTATAAACTTAAAACTGCTCTAAAAAGTACAGCCTATTAATTTAAGACAAGACACCCATTATTCTCATTTAGATTCCTCCTTCTTATACTGCTATGAAAAACATTACTGATCAGAGCATCTCTTTGGCTGGTATTTCATTCTTTATTCATCAATTTACTAATTCAATGCTCAAATATTTATAGTGTTTGTAAACTTATGATCATCCATTCACAATTTTAAAAATATAACTTCCTATATGTCATTTTATTCCCTTTTTGAAATATTTCATTACATTATTTTCATATTAAGAGTCTATAAATTATCTGTTGTACAAGCTAAATTTTGTAATAAATTATAGGAGCCTCTCTCATAAAGTCATCCTGGAGTTATTTTTATAGGTTAGTATGAAGAAAAATCAGTCACCATGATATGTACAAATTGAGCCCATCCAATTTTAGTTCATATTTCTTTTGACTGATGAATTATTCAATCTACTTGATCAATTAATATTAATGATTATTATACTATATGTAGTACATACGATAGTGAGGAGACAGTATTAGCAGCTCTAGGAACATAGGAGAATCTTAATAAAGTTTTCAGTTTCTCAAGTTAATATTTTTTACATACATAGAAAATATTTTAGAAGGTGCAATTCACTGAAAGATTAATTATAATTATGAAATTATATGACTTCAAGATTTTATTTTTGTAATAGGAAAAATGTTTTAGAATAATATTCAGATCAAAGAAATGGTTTTGCTTTTAAGGATGCTCTTTAGTACTGTGAGGAAACATGTAATTGCATAGAAAAGTAGGAATACTGGAAATAAATCATTCAGTACAAAAACCAAATGTCATGACGTTGTTAATAACTGGTTGCTAAATAAATGGCTTAGATAAATGCTATAGGAATTCTGAGGAGGTTCAAAAAGAAAACAACCCTATGGTTTGGAATGGACTAACTTCACAAAAGAAAAATTAGATCTTGTAGGAGTATGAGCAAAATGCAAAAGGAAAAAAATCATAATATGTTGAAGAATGCACTTGTTAACCTGTTTAGCTAGAGTGGTTGATTTCACAAGCTAGAGGCTAAAGACAAAACCAGAAATGTAGAGTGGGGCAAAATTAAAGATCTTGAATTCCAGGCTAAAGAATTTATATATTAACAATAGACAATATAAGGCACTGAAAGTTTTTTATGGCAAAGCAATATGATGAAGTAAATAGTTGTATGTAGTTTACATTAGATTAGGTAGAGGTGCAGACCAGAAGGACAGTTAAGTAGCTGTATGGAAAATTTTTATAGTGTGGTAGAAAAAGCAACTGAATTGGGAAAAGTCAGCCCCATCCCCCACCCCCAGGGTAGGGGTAGAGGGAAGGAGAAAAAAGGGGAAGGGAAGAGAAAAGAAAGAAGCAGAGAGAGAGAAAGTAGATGGGTTCAAAGGTGAATCCAAGTTTTTGAAGCTAGAAAAATATGAAAAGGACAAAAATGGTTTTAGAAATGTTAAATTTACTCTATCTGAGAGGTCTCCAGGTAGAAATAAACATTAGATAATTTGATAATACCAGAATTAGAGCTAAGCTGTGAGTTAATACTAAAAAGAAATATTCTAAAACTAGCTTCAAAGAAGTGATATTTGAAACTCTTCAAAGGAGAAACTATCTATAGAGAGACAATAATACAAGACCATCGGAAATTTTGAGAACCTACTTCTAGGGCACAGATGAATAAACAAACAACATTAAAGCACATGGGCACATTCCCCCCCCCCCTCTCTCTCTCTCTCTCTCTCTCTCTCTCTCTCTCTCTTTCTCTCTCTCTCTCTCACACACACACACACACACACACACACACACAGTAAATAATCACCGAGGAAAGAACCATCATGGGAGCCAAGGAAAATATTGTTGCCTCTCCCATATTATCATGAAAATCTTCCCTATAATCCATATCCCTCTTTGATAACTTCAGAATCCTATAACCATCACAAAACATTTATTTTAAAAACATTTATTTTCTTTGTACAAAGGATATTAGACATCAAAGGACAATCAGTGATAACAGTATTTAACCCTTCATTTATGATAGATCATCCATTATTCATACATAATTCAGTAATAAACCAAAATGAAAATAATGTTATGACTTGAACCAGAAATCATACTGGATTGATGTTAAGGCCTTAATGTTAAGCCTTGTGCAATGGCACTTATTATTTCTTTAAAATGGAAGGAAGTTAATTCCTTTCCAAAAATCATGGCATCAATAACATCAGAGATTAGAGTCCTGAACTTAATGTCCTACCGAGGACTTATCTAGTATAGAAACATGGCCTATAAAGTCAGACAGGCAGGGTAACATGACCTAAAAATTAAGGATTTCCAATTTCCACACTGATAACTTAGGGGTTTTCATTCATCCATCAATATATTCATTCATTTATTCAAATAGCCACTATGTGTTAGACATTGAGAAGACAAATAGGAATATGCCACATCCCTGCTATCTCTGGTATTATTGTCTTTAAAACACATTTGGATTCTAGGAAAGACAAAATTGGACATATTAGTTATATTAATTATTTATCTAAAGATGCAAAATTGGAAGTCAGTCAAAATAGAAAGTCATATTCATGAAAGAATTTCAGTATACTACACTTTGCTCTAAAGAAAAGACTTTTATACTGTGAATAAGTAGCCCCACTGGCTCCTTTCTCATTACTTCTAAATCATCCTTAGTCGTTTACTTAGCCTTGGTCATCCTAATATCATGTAGGTATCCGTTTCCTTCAAGAACAGAAGCATAAATTAATATTCTCTTAAACAAAATTGGGTATTATTTTAAATCCATGCCTTAAAAACTTTGGTAGTAAACTCCTAGTAATATACAAAACATTAAACTCTGCACAAACTCAAGATTTAAAATCCCTCAGGATTGAGAACCATCTGTTCATGATGACCCTTACAGAGAATTACATCAACTATTGCAAAGTAGTTTCATTTATCCCAGTCAGAAACTGTGTTTCAGACACTGCCTCTCAGTAGTTGGCAATCAGCAACCCCAGCAATTATACAATATTCAATCTTCAAAAGAAAAAGTTGTTTCAGAAAAGCAGAAATTACAGATAGTAGTTGAAATTAACCTGATGACTCACATAGAAAGCAACCTGAAATATAACAAATAAATAGTACAAAGAAAATGGATATGAGATAGGACTTTTAAAATTTACAAACTAATCTTTTGAACAATTATACTATAAATTAATTTAAAAATTTGAAGGGAAACTAAAAACTGTATTAAAGAGTTATGTATAAAACTTAAGTTACAAGAACTCTTTTATCATATTATTAAGGTAATAACAAGGAAGAAATACAGTGAATTAGAAATACTATCAATACATAAACTAAAATATCTGTGTATACTAGTTAAGCAATATTGCAAGTAAAAAATAACCCTTGAAAAAGGCAGAATATGAAAGGCACATAGGAAACATATTCCTTAAATTACTGTTTATTTATTTCATTTAGAAATGGAACCAAAAAAAGCAATGAAAAAGCTATAACAAATGTTATGTTCCACACCTACCTTGTTTTTCAAGATAATTTAAAGAATTTCTGACTACATGAAAAAAGGACATAACTATTTCTTAAATAAAGATTTTTTTAAAGCAAGGATAATTATAACTTTGACATCAGCATAGTAGTTCTAAATTAAAACTAATAATTATAATTAAAATGTTGAAATATTAAAATGGTAAAAAATCTTTTAAAGCCTGCATATTAATAATGGAAATTTATTCTGCTTGTTTTCAGAAAAGGGTATCATGGATTTTAAAAAGCTTCCCAAAATGAGTTCAACCACAATAGAAAAAAAAGTATTAATAAAATGTGGTGAGACAGATTCCAAAGAGGCTACACAATCTCCTACCTTTAAGATTAATAAAGTCAGGAACACATTTATCTTGACTTGTTTAAATGAAGCCAGATTGAAGGCTTAAAGCTGAATTAGGTGAAAGCTGATAATCCTTTTTCATCAGTCATGTCTGTGGATTCCCTAGACAAAGAGTACTAAAAAGGAAGAAAGTTTTAACATTTTTTACACTACGAGTAAACAATCAAAATTTAAAATAGCATACGGATGAAAAGATATTTGTGACAATATATTATATATTTATTATTTTAGTTTTTAGTTGGACACAATAGTTTTATTTTGTTTATTTATATTTGTGCTGAGGATCGAACCCAGGGCCTCGCACGTGCTAGGCAAGCACTCTACCGCTGAGCCACAACCCAGCCCATAACAATATATTATTATGAAGAAAAATTAAATATACATATATGAAAGATAAGACAAATAAATGGTGGGAACCCCAGAAGAAATTTTGCTTTTTTTTTCCAGATGGGGTCTTGCTGTGTTGTGCAGGCTGGTCCCAAACTCCTACACTCAAGTGATCCTGCTGCCTGATCCTCTCAAGGAGAGGATACTACCACATCCAGCTTAGAATTATTTAAGGCAGTTGAATCCATTAAGCCAATTATCTTTCTTTAATCTGAATGAAATGTTTGAGATTATAATTTCAAACATCATATATTTTACATATATATCACTTTTTATATTATATCTATCACATTTTTCATTTGATATATTTCAAATATATATCTATGTATATAAATGTGCATATGTTTTACATACATAAATATATCATTTTTTAATTAAAGAATGAATCTCACCAGAATTTTCAAATCAAAATAATGTACTCTAATTCTAACTTAAATTACAAGATTTCACTTGTGAAGCACATAGCCATGAGGTTTCCCAGAGCTCTTCTCTTTTCACTTGGGGATGGGCATAGGGGAGCTGCAAAGAAAAAAAAAGCTCATCCTTAAGGAGCTCACATTGTAGCATTATGTTGAAAAGTAATTATGGCACTCATGCTAAATATTAAAATAGAAGTTTATACAAAGTTTTCCCAGAGATCATACTGAAATGAGTTATAGGCTGACTGCTAGGGAAAGATGACTAACAATGCAGCCAAAGGCATATGAGGCCAGAATCTCCCAAAGAAAGCTTCAGTAGAGTTCACAGAGAAAACTTTAAAAGGTTTTTAAAGTTTTACTAAATTACATACTGAATCTATCCTGATAGGTTCATTCTCAGTGCCTATGGAATTTCAATTTGTTGATTATATTCTTGTCACACAAAAAGTTATCCTGCAACAAAAGCCAGCCAATATGCTCATCATACATAAAGAGAACACAAACCATGTAGTGTTTCAGGTCAATGCTAATGTTATCAGCCCAAAATCAGACATGACCAAGTCATCAGCCCCATGGGGAATGAAAATGAGCCCTTTACCTTTGAAAAGCCTTTTAAATATTTGGTAGATCTCACACTATTAAGAAATAAGGGAGCAAGGGTATACAGTCTTGGGGAATAGGCCTGTCCTTTCCCTCCAATTCTTACTGCATTTAAAATAATTTTACCTCACTTCTTCACAGAGCAGCTGACAAATCATTTCTCCAAACTGGCATAGGGTGTTCAAATTAGAATTCAGAACAAGAGTCAGCAGGAAAAAATGAGGGCTGGGTAATGACTTCTTCCTTTTTGATACTACATATTGAAATATTGGCTTCTCTTTGTTATATGTACCAGATTTACAAATAACTAATACACATTAGATACATTAGATCTAAAATTCTAAACTTTTTTATCAAGGACCTATTTTTTCTCATTATAATACATTTATTTTATCTTTTGCCAAACACAGAACATTTATACTACCTCTTTTTTGAAGGAAAAAAACTCCTTGATCATTTTCTAATAGATTTTCAGTTTTATACAATCAGAAATCACTTGCTGGAGCATTTGTATTGTTTTCTTTTTCTTTTTTTTTAAGAGAGAGAGAGAATTTTTTAATATTTATTTTTTAGTTTTCGGCAGACACAACATCTTTATTTGTATGTGGTGCTGAGGATGGAACCCAGCACTGCGCACATGCCAGGCGAGTGTGCTACCGCTTGAGCCACATCCCCAGTCCAGTTGTATTGTTTTCTTTAAGGATCAATGTAATAACCTCACATCGTATATTCTCATTAATATCAGCACACTGATTATATTTGACAGAAATTATCATAGGCTCTAGGAACTGGATAGTCACTAACCCAACAGTGTCACCAGGACAACAGAATAGTTGAAATTCTGGGCATCTTTCCATATCAAAATTCAGAAATTGATTTTCCTCTCCCTTTTTTCTTTACACTTTGAACACACTGATTTTGTTTAATTGTGCTAAAGCATCTAGGTCACCTGTAACCCACTAGGAAGGATTTCCATTGGCTTTTTCTGTCTAATGACTGTATTCCTTGCCAGGCATGATGGCACATACCTAAAACACCAGCAAAGGTTGGGGCAGGAGGACCACAAATTTGAGTCCAGCTTCAGTAACTTAGCAAGACACTGTCTCAAAAATAGAACATAAAAAGGGCTGTGGATGTGGCTCAGTAGTTAAAAACCTCTGGGTTCAATCCCCAGTGCCAAAAAAAAAAAAAAAACTATAGTCCTGAAATTGTTTTCATTTCTCACTTAAGAGGACTGTTTTCTTTACAGTAATCACTGATTTGCTAAAGTCTTCACTCCTCCTCTTACTATTCCTAGAACTGTCTTCTCAAACATTTGTTTAAAAAAACTATTTTTCCTACTTATTTTCTTGGCAGTTCATTGCAATTATATCAGAAAATAAAAAATTGATTGGCATATATCTATAATTATATTTATATTTCTGTTTTATCTATGCCTACCCATTTATTCCAATTTTAACCAATGATCAAAGCACATTAAGTCATTTGGTTAACATGAAAGGGTTGTCAATGCATAGAAAATTAATGTAATCATAAAATAATATATATATAAATAATTGCATTAAGAATACATAAGCTTTTAATAATAGAAGCACATAAGTTTATGTATAATCCATATGAGAATCAGTATCTGGAATAACTGAAAATAGATAACACTAAAGTAGAGGACAAAAAAACTCAGGATGAAAAAATATTCAAAAGATTTACTCACTGTTGAACAATTTAATTTATTCAACACATTTTCAAAAATCTACTATCAAATGCAATATAACTAATTATATTCACAGAATAATAAGTCCTGTTTAATATACCAGATATTTTATTTAATTACTAAATTTAAAAAAGTAAAACTACATAAGACTTTTTTTAAAGTACATTTTTAGTAAACCAAAACATCTGCAATATGGAAAAGCATACATAAAGTATGTAGCCTAGTGAATGAGGAATTTAAACATAAATGTTAAGCTATAGGAAAGCAAAATCAATTAACAGTGTAATTACCAAGGTGATCCTAAAGGTACTGTTCAAGATTAATTTTTTTTTTACAGCTTGAAAATGATACTTTTGTTTTTCTCTCAAAAATAATTGTAAAATTGTGCTCAAAAACATGAGAATCCAAATCAAAACAGTATTTATAGAGAACATTCTTTATAGGAAGCAGTTAAAATTCGTGGTCTAAGTCTCACAGCTAAGTCTATGAAAACAACATATTCCTTTATTTTCTGCCTAGGATTTAAATGCCAAATTCTTAATCAGGACTGATAGCAAATTCCTGATATCTATTAAGTTGAGAAATAAAACCTATGGATCTTCTATAGTAGAATGCACATAATGCCATGCACATAAAATTAGATTCAATGGACATCTCCTCTTTACTTTATTCTCACTCTAAATGTAAGGCTCCAGACCTCTAAGTAAGAATCCAGAGGCGAGGTCATAGCTCAGCAGTAGAGCGCTCCTCTAGTTAACAGACTAAGTAATCAACTGGCTCAAAATGCCATTTACAGCAAATCTACCTTGAAATTTTTAAAAATTTAAGAATAGCTATAGTATTTTTTTAAAAAAGCATGCCAAGCTAAGTCCAGAAGGCATATCAAAGCATATCAATGTGTGATTAGCAGTATATTGTCCATTTTATTTTTTTCCTTCTTTTTTAATTCTATTTCTTAGTTGTTGATAGAACTTCATTTTTATTTATTTACATGTGGTGCTAAGAATTGAAACCAGTGCCTCACACATGCTAGGCAAGTGCTCTACCACTGAGCCACCACTCCAGCCCTGCTTCTTTACTTTTTTATTTGTTCTTATTAGTTATACATGAGAATAGAATATATTTTGATATATTATACATATGCGGAGTATAACTTCTCATTCTTCTGGTTGTATTGGCCATGTAATCACGTATGCACATAGGAAAGTAATGTCCAATTCACTCTTTCCTTTTCCTATTTCCAATGCCTCCGTTCCCTTCAATCCCCTTTGTCTAACCCAGAGTACTTCTGATTTTCCCTACCACCCCTTTACTGTGAGTTAGCATCTGCATATAATAGAGAACATTTGGTCTTTGGTTTTTTGGGGATTGGCTTATTGCATTTAGCATGATAGTCTCCAGTTCCATCCATTTACTGGCAAATGCCATAATTTCATTTCTCTTTATGGCTGAGTAGTATTCCATTGTGTACATGTACCACATTTTCTTTTTCCATTCATTTGTTGAAGGGCACACAGGCTGGTTTCATACCTTAGCTATTGTGAATTCAGCTGCTATAAAACTTAACACCAAAAAAAAAAAAAAACAAATGACCCAATAAATAAATGAGCAAATGAACTGAACAGGTACTTCACAGAAGAAGAAATACAGTCAGTCAACAAATATATGAAAAACTGTTCAACACCTCTAGCAATTAGAGAAATAAAAATTAAAACTACACTGAGATTTCATCTCACTCCAGTCAGAATGGCAATTAACAAGAATATAGGTAACAATAAATGTTGGTGAGGATGTAGGGAAAAAAGTACTGCAAATTGGTGCAACCACTATGGAAAGCAGTATGTATGGAGATTCCTTAGAAAACTTGGAATGGAACCACCATTGACCCAGTTATCCTACTCCTCAATTTATATCCAAAGGACTTAAAATCAGCATACTGCAGTGACACAGTCACATCAATGTTTATAGTCCATTTTGTATGGACTTAGAAATGGAGAGTTCAGTATCATGAGTCCTGAGCATAGACTCACAAATTTGTCTGCTGACCTTTATATATGTTCATCTTTTCTTTTATTGCGTAAGCATTCCTTTGTTTGATAACAAATAATACTCTTTATATTCCTTTGAGAATGAATCTATAAATATTTGGTGTGGAATGATAGAGACATTTTGCTTTAGCAAATATCACTCATCTGAATTCCATTTCATTAAGATTTTGAGAAGTTGATTTAAGTGTTATATACATACACAAAATACACTCCCAATGCAACAGTTAAGCCTATTGTATCAATCTTGTTCTATTCACCAATGATTATTTATCCAATCATAAAAATAATCCACAAAAAAAATTGCAAATAGCTCAATACAAGAGTATTTGCTCTTGTGTAGGTGTCCGTCTTAACAGTTACAAAACCAAGACCCCAGTTTCCCATACAAGGACACATAGATGGCTTCCTTATAGGCTATGCCACAGACACATGAAAAAAAATTGATAATGGGATTTCTAGAGTGTCACTTAATACTGTGTATCAAGAGCCTTAAAAATATGCTTATCTTTGACTCTGAGATTCCTTTATAAGAATTCATCCTAAAATAATAATTGTGAAAGTATCCAAAGACGTGTAAAAATTAATTGTCAGAGCTAGAATGTAGGTCAGTGGTAGAGCTCCTGCCCAGCTTGTGTGGAGGTCCTGGATACAATTCCCAGAATGGCAAAAAAAAAAAAAGAAAGAAAATTTATAACAATACAAATTTATAACAAAATTCTCTATTTCAATGTTTAAATGTTGCAATAGAGGATAAAGCAGCTCATGTATGGTAGGTAGATAGATATATAGATAGATACACACACAACATACATACATACATAAATATAATATGGTTATTGAACATTATGTTTTAGAAGGTACTTTATGATGCAGGAAGATTATTAGGTGTTGTGAACAAAGGGAAAAAGAGGCTCTAAAACAAGTAGAGTATGGTCCCACTTTTCAAGAATTAAGAATAAATTTATGTGTACAAAAAGATTTAAAGAAAATACACCAAAATGTAACTACAGTTAAACGATGAGGTGGTGGCGGGATTACAGGTGTTTTCAATTTTATTTATATTGCTTCTCTGAATTTTCTACTTTTTATAATAAATGTGGGGTTGGGGACGTAGCTCAGTTGGTAGAGTACTTGCCTAGCATGCACAAGGTCCCAGATTCAATCCCCAGCACCACCAAAAAAATTAGATTTTTTTTAAAAATATGTATTACTTCCATTTTGAAAAGGCACATTTCCTTTAAGATATGCCAGCGAGTAAGAGTAGCATGTAAAACATGAAAAAATACACAAAGAATTATAATTTTTTTGAAAAAACAATTCGAGGATATTTTTCATCTACTATATAATATAAAGAAAATTTCTGTGGTCCTGAGCCATCTTATATGATTTGCTAGTTTCAGAATCACAACCAGTCATCTAATTCCCAAATCGCTACCCCTCTTTTAAAATAAAAGACATTACTATCACCACTGCAGTTTCTTCTGTGTCATCTTCATTCTTTCCTTTTGGCAAATTCATAAGTAACTGGATTCTTCATAATTTTTCTTCTCTTTCACCATTTTGCTTTCTCATTACTAAAGAAATGTTCTACTAATAAAAAACTACCACCTTAAAAATATTTTATTTGAATTGATTCTAGCTAAGTGTTTTCCTTTAAAAAGAAAACATAAAAGCCAGTAAGCAGAAGAACTTTCAAAAGAAAAAAAAACTGAAATTGTACATCTGTACTGATCAGAGAGAGAGAGAGAGAATATGAGAATGAATCATTTCTTCCTAACATTTTGGCACCTCTTTAGTTATTTAGTTTAGTTTTTTTAAGACCTGAAAGAACAGTTTATGCTGAAATAAGCCCTAAAGACCATATTGAGGATAATTAATTACAATACTCATAAGTGTTTGAGTACTGCCAATTCTCTTGTCTTTGTTTTAACCAAATTTCTTTTGCCTTTTTTTAACAATTAACGGCTACCAGGAAACAGTTTTGTACAGTTGTTCCTCTGTATCCATGGGTTCTGCATCTGCAGATTCAAGCAAGCATAGATAAAAAGTATTTGTAAAACAACTGTATCTGTACTTAACATGTATAGATTTTTCTTGTCATTATTCCTTAAACAATATCCTAAAACAACTATTTATATGCCATTTACATTGTATTTGGTATTATAGATAATCTGGAGATGCTTTAAATTATACGGGAAGATGTGCATAGCATTTATACAAATGCTATACTATTTTACATAAGACACTTCATCATTATACAAAATACATTTATGAAGATGTAAATTTGGTGTCAACATACCTCATATACAAACAAAGCTCCGATAAATTGTGGTATAAAGGTGTATTCAGAATTGTAATGCAAAAAAAAAATAAGAGAGCTCATGTATAATGGCATAATTTGGCATGAACATATTTTATATACAGAGTTATAAAAAATGGTGCTGTAAATGGATAATTATGAGTCCAATGCACTCCACTATTGTTATGTATGTAAGAAATAAATAATAAAAAGAAAATATAAATACATTGATTCATTAGTTTAGTTATTTAGAATAAAAATTGGCTGAGAAAAAAAATACCTGCATTGAGGACAAAGATAGTAATTCCAAAAGTAAATTACTAGTACTGAATTGCTACTATATAATATTACAACATGCATAAAGATCCTTTTATTTACTGAATAAGATTTTTGAAGACACAACTTGGATTTTACTCATTAAAGTAAGCAATAGAATAGGTTACCAGAAGTAAGTTAAATCAGCACAACTTCCTAATTCAAACTCCATGCAGGAACCCAATATAAAAAAGTAATATAAAAAAGTAATCCTTTATTCTACATTCAAAATTAAAGTTTTCACTGGACTCAGTTCTTAACTTCTTTAAGGGGGAAATGGAAAAATCAGAGAGAGGAAAGATGGGAAGTCTGAAACAGGAAAGGGATAGAAGAAGAAGAAGGGATGAAAGATGAGACAGAACAAGAGTGACAGAGAAACAGTGTTAGGTCATTGGTTGATAAGAGAAATAAACATATACATAAGACACTTCATAATATAGAAGAAGAAATTAAGGAGAAAAAAATATGTTATCAAACTCAAGGTTTGGAATTTATCTAGAAAATTATACCGGTTTCTTTTCTTTTTCTATTAAAAAAAAAACATGAGAAGACAATACTTCTATGAAAAACACTGTGAATCAGGCAGGGGGACTAAAACATCATACTCATTTAAAATTGATCACTTCAGTTAAAAAAAAAAGAACAAGAACAGCAATCAGCTTCACACATTCTTCTTCCCTTTGCTTTGATACCTGGAATAAAAAAACAGTACAGAAAATATTTTCTGTCATAATAATATTAAATACCAAAAAACAAAACTTTTGCATTTAACAAAAAATTTGATAGTTTCTTCATAGAATCCAATTATACCTGCAAATGCATTTCAAGTGAAAGGAAGTGGTTCCACATGACACCCTACCAATTTTTCTGTTTTTATGGAAACACTCTTCACCAAAGATGACTGGTTTGACAGAAACGAAACTATGAAGAATGTGGTCCCAGAACATTCATCTTCAAGGAGTATGAAACAGTGCAACATCCTAGACCATACAGAAGTTGTCAGACTGACAAAAGTTAAATCTGAAAGCCCAACGAATAAAAAGCACAAAAAGAATTAAATGACTTTCTGAGGAAGTGACACCAAAAAAGACCTAATGAGATGAATTCTTACAAAATTATTAGATTACACAAACTTGTTTTCAGATCTCAGTACACAAATGCCTTCTGAAGTAACTTATTCAATATGGTAAGATATCACAAAAAAATCCCATTTTCTAATTTATTAGTGTTTGCTACTTAATTACTCTCCTCATATATTCAGCCCAAAGATATTTCCTGAATATCTAATTCATGCCAAGTACTGTGGTATGCACTACTGATACCTACAGGCCACATGTACATACAAGAAGTAGATCACTAATAACTCAAATGTGACTTAATGATAGGGTAGAAATTCAGAAACTTCCAAAATATCTGGTTAGCCAAAAAGTTCAGCTATACCTCTACTATCTTAATTCTAATATCAAAGAGCAGTAAAACTTAACCAATCTCAGATTCAGTTTCTCTTACATGTATGAATTTGCTTATGAATCATAAAAATGGTAAAAAAAAATAAGCTGCTATTAAGAGGAGACAAATTCCAAAAACCTAAAATGTCCACTAACTTAAAGAGTTTCTTATAGTACAAAAAGGCACTCTTTAAAAAAAAAAAAAAGTCTTTTCACATATAATAATTCCACTAAAAAGAAAAAAAAAAAAAAAGAAGAAGAAGAAGTAAGGCTGAGAAGGGGTGGTTGGGTACTTGCCTAGGATATGTGAGACCTTGGCTTTGATCCCCAGAACCTCAAAGGAAAAGAAATGAAATGAGATCAACATAAGAGTTTTAAAAATAGAATTCTTAGAATAAATACAGCAAACTCTAAGATCTCAAAGGACTCCTTTTTTGAAGGGTCTAAAGATGACAAAAAAAAAAAACATGCAGAAATCCTAAGTTTTTTTGAAGCACATACTTAAATTTTCACTCAAACTGACATGTGAGAAATCGATCCCTTGGCCTGGGCATGAACCTACACAGGTACCATTTCTGCATATCAGCAAACCTTGCTTTTTCACCTCACTTTACTCACATATTTTATAATGGATGCCCAGAAGAAATACATATTCCTTTCAAGCATACAGTCTTCCCACTGTTCTTAACCTCCTTGAGGATAATTAATGTCTTATCATCTTTGTATAGATAACCTTTATATAGTAACTGTTCCATAGCTGTAACTATAGTAATACTAATAATGATTACGATGATGATAGTTAACATTGAGATCTTACTTCAGAAGTACTTGATGCTACTTTAAGTATTTCACATATCTTTTAGTTTTCACAATTTAAGGAGATACTATTATTAATCTCATTGTACAGATAAGAAAACTGAGACTCAGAAGGTCAGAAATTTATTTACATGTTATAAATCTTCAGTTTGCTCATCTGCAAAATATATATCTCCAATTCACGTTAGTGTGAAGCAAGGTTAATGGAGATGCTCATTCTCTGAGGCTTGATAGAGACTGTACATTTCAAAGTGTTTGTATGACCAGTACACTATTCAGTGATCAAGACACACACACACACACACACACACACACACACACACTATCACAGTAAAAATCAAACTAGAACTTCTTTTAAAAAAAAAAAACTTTAAACAATCAGTCATCAAGAAGGAATTCTACACATATTGGGTTCTGTAACCATTTCCACATTAAACAAAATTATCATGCTGTAAAATGCTGACCCCACGTAAGAATCCTACTGGACAGTGATTTCATCATTTTATTAAGCACATGAAGGCTGTTATCATCAGGTGGAATGTTGTTATAAGGTGGCTACACAAACACTGTTTGCTTAAAGATAGTGTTACCTGGAGAAAGAAATCTCTTTACCAAAGTAATGTAAATCATGTACCAAGATAGGTCACAAAACAGCTCAGAATCCTGAAAAATTTCCTATATGAGTATAGAAACAAGCACCCTTTCAAGAAAACTAGACATTAATTAATATATTGAAAATAATGTATAAAAACTCACTTCTAAAGACCAGCTTACATTGCCATGCTAATAACTTCATTTTGGTGAGTTCATTGTTTAAGCTTCTCCTTAATCAGATTTTCTAAAATAATTACTATTAAGAGATGAATTCAGGGCTGGAGAGGTAGATTGCTTGCCTAGCACATGTGAGGCACTGGGTTAAATCCTCAGCACCACATATACATAAGTAAAATAAAGGTATTTTGTCCATCTACAACTAAAAATTAATAATTTTTAAAAAGAGATGAATTCAATTTAAAGAAAGAATGATGAAATACATAAAAAGTTTTCTTAATTTATTATATTATGCTAGATTAGTCTACCAGAGACACTGTTATATAACATTTCTTTGATGTTTGTGAGTGTATATATTATATAACCACCCTAAGACTTTAAATCAATCAATGCTTTTTTTTTTACAATTCATACTATATAGACATATTAAATATGTTTTTAATCCACATGTAATTATAAAGTGTTCCTTTCTAATCAGAATCTCAGATAATATTTACTAGTAATGATAGGTTATTTGATTATAGAAAATATTAATAGTTTATAGAAGCATATCAAACATTTTAAATAAGATCTGATTAATTCCAAATTCATCATGAATTTAGCAAATAGAAGAAAATGTGCAAGTGCTAAAAGCAGTAACAAGTTTAACAAAATGTTAAAGATATCAAGTTTTAAAATGCCATCAATTTGGCAACCTCATACTGATTTCTTATTTAGCAAAATAATCAGTGTAGTGGCAGCATCACAATACGTAACACAGAATTCTTCTGGAACACTCTGCTGACAAGCAAGACATGCTAGCTCCTTCTTTTACATGAGGACACCAGTGAGCATGGAAGGATGGCACAACACAAAAAGAAAATAAATTGGCATCTTGGGAAGTTGCCCAGGGGATTGTAAAGTGCCAAGCTGAAATCCTGTGGTCGCTAAGCAGCAATAAGGACAGTAGAGAGATTCCTGTCCAGCTTCACAGCACCTGCAATATAAGTTCACATTAGTGGGATCACAGCACACCCTGGTGACAAAAATGAGCTATCTCTGGCTGGCCTGATCAAATTCACATAGAGTAAGCTACCTAACATTTCTTCAAATCTTTCTGAGAAGAACCAAAACATAGTGAATTAGAAAACCAAAAAGTTTATATATAAATGCTAATGCTATTTTTAAATCATCTAGTTTAGCCATATGCCAACAGCATCACCATGGGCAAATTTTTAGATTATTTGTGACCCAATTTCACACTGAGTAAAAATTTAAAAATAAAGAACAAAAAGGTCCTTACTTTATAGGGTATTCATAAGGATTAAATAAGTAAATAATTGAAACATGCTTAGAACAGAACCTAGCACACAAAAAAAACACTGTATGTATTCATTACATAAATGATTAGATGAAACCAATGTAGAGATAGATTTCTTTAAGCTGAAAAAGAATATTTTTCCCCCTGGGGATTGAACTCAGGAACTTGCAAATGCTAAGCACATGCTCTGCTACTGAGCTATATGCTTGATCCTGAAAAGGAATAATATTAAAAACTGTAACATACTGTCGGCATGCTATGTGCCTTCTATTATGCTCTTGACATATGTGATCTCCCTTCTTTTTTTATTTGTTGTATCTTCCTCATTTATTTTTTATACATTTACTTATTTATTTATTTATTTTTAATGTGGTGCTGGGGCCCAAACCCAGTGCCTCACAAGCTCAAGGCAAGTGTTCTACTGCTGAGCCACAGCCCCAGCCCCTCTTCTTTCATTTTTATGATAAATATACATACTAGTTATCATTATCTCCTTTTAAATATGAGAGAAGGCAAATGTTAAATCCAAAACAAAAAATAGCAAGCAGCAGAGCCTAGATTCAAACCCAGATATTTCTGGCTCCAAAACAGGCTTTTACCCTTAATGCATGTTAGAGAAAGTTTATTTACTCATCTATTTTAGGGATGAGGAAATTGAAGTGTGTCAATTAAAGTCAAACAGAGGGCTGGTGGATAAAAAGCAAGGAATTAAGGTATCTTATACAATTACAAGTATGTTTGAAACAATGAAATAGGTATAAAATTCCATTACGATGGGAAAGATTCCCTTGAATAAACCAGGATTTTAGTCTAGGGATATCCACCCTGCCCACAACACACCCATAAATATGCTATAGTAAATTTGGAAAAATAAATTTTTATTCTTGGGTGAGAGAGGGTAAGAAGGTTGCATGTCTTAAATGACTATAATATGATCAACTTCTTCATTAGAGTAAATGCCAAGTCCAGTACAAAAACATGGTAAATTTCATCTTTCTTTTCCCAGCAAAGAAGGGAAGACTTATAAAGAGGACTGGGTAGGGCACAAAAGCCCACCAGCTAACTCTCTTGGCCAATACCATTGATAATCAATTCAAAAATAAAGAGCTCTGTGGAAGGTACACATTCCCAGAGCATGCCCAGTCTTGAGGATGAAAGAAAAACCAGCTAGCACTCTGCCTTCTCTATCGCCACAGGTATTGGCTAGAAATTATCTGGCAGCAGTCAGAGTACACATAAGCTCTATTCTTTGCAGCCAAAAAAAAAATTAAATTTAAAAAGTAGATATTTTTAAATCAATGGTGAAAATGTGGGTAAATATATTAAAAATACAGTGTACATCTGCAAGACATAGAACAATTACAGCACAGCATTCTCACCACTGTAATAAAAATTAATCAACTCCTTTCTAGTTATATTGAATCAATCTAATTAAATGTTTTACTCAAAGTCAAAAGAAGAATATTGGTTTGGAATTTCCTACAAATGTATTTTCAGAAATTTTTTTATGTTAACTAACAAAAATAATACCTTTTTCATAAAAGTATCATTTATATGACTTATATATATATTATAATGAAAATGGTGATCTTTCCTTTAAAACAATAAATACATATTCATATTATAAAAACCTTGCAAGAAAGCCAGTTTATCTAGTAATGGCCAAACTCCTAGTAAATGGCAAACCATCTGGCATAGATCATTTCATTGTATTTGTATCCCATTAAATCTCACCATTATTATTTTATCAACTACAGGCATTTTCCTTAGTAATTCAAGACTGACTACTAATACGCTACATGCATGAAATAGCAAACATACTCTAAAACTATTACCAAAGGCCGGTTTATCATTTCACAGATTTTAGTTAAATGTTTTCCTGGTCTATATGTCTCTTATTAGCCAGTACCATAGTGTTTTGATTATTATTATAGCTTTGTAATACAATTTGAAATCCGAAAGTGTGATGCCTCTACTTTTTATCTTCTTTCTCTAGATTGCTTTTCCTACTTGGGGTCTTTTGTGGTTCCACATGAATTTTTGGGATTGTTTTCCTATTTCTGTGAAAAATAGAAATTTTAATACAGATTACACCGACACTGAGAATCACTTTGAGCATTATGGTCATTTTGAAGATATTGGTTCTTCTGATGCAGGAACCTGGTATCTTTCCACTTACTAGTGTCTTCTTCAATTACCTTTATAAATGTTTTATCATTTTCAGTGGACAGATCTTTCATCTCTTTGTTTAAAGTTATTCCTAAGTATTTTATTCTTTTTGATAGTGCTGTAAATGAAATTGTTTTCTTCATTTCTCTTTTGGTAGTTCTTTGTTAGCATAAAGAAATGCATCTGGTAACTTCTTATGTGCATACATGAGTACAACACAGTGAATATCCACATAATGTACATCCACAAGAATGGGATCCTAATTAGAATTAGATGGTACATATATGTCAAAATTGCCTCTAATAGCATGTATAAATAAAAAGAACAAATAAATAATAATAATAATTTAAAATTTTTAAAGTAAAAAAAAAGAAATGCATCTGATTTTTGCATGTTGATTTTGTATCCTGCAAGACCGTTGCTTTAAAAATATTCTACTCATCAAGCTGTTCACAACTTTGTTGCCATTACTAGGAACTTTGCATTTCTTAAATACTTAATGGAAAAAGCTGCAGGGAAATTATAAAATAATTTCTCTTTTTAGAGCATGCAGATAATTTGAAAATCCCTACTCATTTGATATGAGTTTGTGTCATACCTTTACAAATAAAAAAGAGATTATTGATGACCAGATTTTAGTTAAATAAAACTGAATATATTAGACTTCTATAATATTCAGAACAGTATGATAAACTGCTGCTTCTGAAATACCATGTTTCTCTCAGTGTTTAGGAAACAATCTCTTTAGCAATTTTCAAACCATGTTATAAGTAGAAAGTCCATTTTCAGAGAATTATAGTTAGAAAAGTAAGGTTCATATTAACATGTAAAATTCTGTCAGAAGCAGACTATAACTTGATATAAAACAGGCTTCCCAATATTGTTGAAATTGGATCATAAATAAGTGTAAATTCAAAAAACTTCATGGCAAACATTCGGTTCTCTGGGAAGCAGAATTCTTAACCAAGATGAGTAAGAAGGATGATAATTAAGTACTACCTCTGGGATCAAACCTGTGGAAAAGGAGGGAAATGAAGCAGGTTTTGACACAGGAAGAAACTGAACTATGATACAGGTCTAGCAACAGTCTTGATTGACCCCACTGGGACATCTGGAACTAGAATGGCCCTTCAGAGTTATGCTGAGTTAAGCCAAAATGGCCAGACCGTGATAGTTCTACAGCAGGCATTGGGAAGGGTATTACCATAGTCAGGCTGGCTCCCTGCATCTGAGATAGTCTCTGAAGTTGTACTCCCAAAAACTAGGACAATAAGCTTTCATAAAAGAGAGGTTTGTGTGACATATCATATTATAGATGCTCCTTGACTTAAAATAAAGTTATATATAAAAAAACCACCACCATACCTGAAAATATCATAAAACAAAAATGCATTTAATACATCAACCTCCTGAACATTATAGTAGCAGTACTGCATTGTTTTTCTTTTTCGTCCTCATGATTATAAGACTGACTGAAAGTTGTAGCTCACTGTTGCTTCTTCCAATATTAAAAGAAGCATTATACTGTATATTGCTAGCCCAAGAAAAGATCAAAATTCAAAATTTAAAGTACAGTTTCTACTGAATATGTATTACTTTCACACCATCATAAAGTCAAAAAAATCACAAAGCTGAATCATTATAAGTTGGATACTGTCTGTATCTACTATATTGGGCAAATTTTTGCAGAGATATAAGAAACAAAATTCTTCAACCATGACAGAAATTTTAGTTACATATGTTTTTATCAAGGTTTATATCATTTATTCCTCCACTCCATTCAGATGTCTATACAAATGTCAGGCCTTCAGGATTTTCCCTGACCAATCTATCTAAAATAGCTTCCCTTTACTGTTTTATTTTTTCATGGCGCTACCTGACATTTTAATATATTTTTGTTTATTTCACTTCCATTGGACTATAACTTATAGTAAAGTGCAACTTTATCTTGTTCACCAATTTATCTTCAGGGTCTACAATAATGTGGAAGAAGATAACATATGAGTAGAATATCCCTTATCCAAAATTCTTAGGACCAAAAGGAAATTTGTTCAGATTTTGGATTATCGGCTTTTACTGAGTTTCAAACCTGCCAGTCTTTGAACTGGAACTACACAGTTGACTTTCCTGGGTCTCTAAGCTTGTCAGCTGCAGATCTTGGAATTTGTCAGTCTCCCCATAAGCATAAGAGGAAATTCCTTTAATTAATAAAAATATGTATGTTTTTATACACATATATATAAAAACATATCATGTCATCATCTCTGGAAAACCCTAACAAATACAGTCATCTTAATTAAAAGAAAAAATGTCCATCAATGAAAATAAACTATAAATAGAACCCTAATTAATAAATGTATATGTTGTCATTCTCTGCAAAGAACATTAACTATCAGTTGGAACTTATCTGCCAAATGTATTGTTTGTTTTTGAGAAATAAAGTGTCTTGCAAAGGTCTTTATCTCTTAAGAGAAGGAAATCCAAAGATAGAAGTATAAAATTTTATACATAACTGCAATCAACTTAATACATTCCAATATTTATTTAAAATTCAAAGGCTGCAATCTGTATTTGGGGTAAAAATGGGAGTTCATAACCCACTTGAATCTAATGTATGAAATATGATATGCCAAGAGCTTTGTAATGTTGTGAACAACCAATAATAAAAAAAATGAAAATAAAATAAAATAAAATAAAATTCAAAGGCTGTTAATAAGCCAAAAAGACACTAGTAAAATGACACCTTTATCCAAATGTAGTGCCAAAATATCTTTAAATGCAAAGAAATAGTTTTCAGATAAAAGACCTCTTAGGAGTCTACATGCCTATGTTCTCCTTCCATTATTGTGAATAATCAAAAACCAACTGGTTTCAAGTGGAACATTTAAGTTGACCTCTTCAGAGAGTATTTCATCCAAATGATTTTGAGACACAGAAATGTTGCAGACATTGTACTACTTCTTGGAAATCTGCATTTAAATGCCTCCTCATGAGCAAATGCCTATTTATGTACACAAACTAATCTAGCTTACTTTGTGTGAATTTAGATGGTTTTGCTCTGTGACTGATGATTAATATGAAACCTATAAAGTTTGTTTGTTTTAAGCAATAGAAACAAAAAAATAATATTCCATTTGAAATATACTGCCACCTAGATTTTAAAAGCCAAATATATACATTAGAAAACAATTCTTTATCCCTTGCCTAAAAGAATAGAATACATAAGAAGTCATAAATATTATCCACAATCAAAACATTTTCTAAACTGCCAAATTTTTTTAAAATTTCTATGTACACAGATTTTGAAGATAAAAAGTAAACACTTGGTCCTTGAAATAATTCTCACCTAAAGTATCTATAATTTTTCTCAGAAACATGACAAACTTATCCCAGTTTGTTCCTAGCTAAAAGGAGTACCTCTATTTAGCCCAAAGGAAAATGTAGAACTTAACACTTTTGCTCCCTATAAGATAATAAATCCTGATAATGGGTTAATTATAAAGTGCCAAAATGTGCTATTTATTCATTAAAATAATAGAAATATATTGTTTTAATGAACTGTTCTATGATAAATGTAAATATTTTTCTGATATAAAAAAGGGGGAGCCAGACACAGTGCTGCGTTCCTGTAATCCCAGTGACTAGGGAAGCTGAGGCAGGAGGATAGAGAGTTCAAAGCCAGCCTCAGTAAAAGCGAGGCGCTAAACAACTCAGTGAGACCCTGTCTCCAAATAAAATTAAAAATAGGGCTGGGGATGCGGCTTAGTGATTGAGTGCCCCTGAGTTCAATCCCTGGTACCAAACAAAAGGCAGGGAGGTCAAAAATTCTCCTAATGTTCTTGTCACTTAACATTTTTTTTTATCAATTTTCTCCTCTCCAAATCAGAGCCATCCCTAACAATGTAAGAAAATATACCTCTTGGTAAACTTGGATGACCCAGTTTGGTTAAGTACACATAGTAAAACTCTTGTAGACAGAATAACATCATCTTTTAGCTTGGAATATGTTATGGACTGAGTTGTGTACCCTCAATATTCATATATTGAACCTTCAACCTATTACCTTAGAATAACTATACTTGATAAAAGGACTTTTACAGGAGTAATTAATTTACTGTGAGGCTATTAGAATGTGCTCTGATACAATCTGACTGTATCCTGTATCTGGTGTCCTAATAAGAAGTGAAGATGAGAATATACAGACACCAGTGATGCACAGAAAAGAAGCTATATGAAGTCTAGCAAAAAGGTAGCCATCTGAAACCCAAGAAGAAAGGCTCAGGAGAAATCAAGTTTACTTACTTGGTCTTGAACTTCCATCCTCCAAAACTGTAAAAAAATTAATTTCTGTTGCGTGGGCACCCAGCCTAGGATATTTCATTATGGCAACCCTTTCATAGTAATATAAAATATATATTATATATTTTTAAAATAAAATTTAAAAATTATATATTTTAAAGTAAAATTGGTATATTGTTACCAATAAAGCTTACACAATCTTGACATCCTAAGGGAAAAAGGGTATATAAATTCACCAACTAAAATTCAGTTAAGAGAATATAATAACAAAATAATACTGAATATTTCACAAGTTCTACACTGGTTTCTAGAGACTACTGATTTGAGTACATCTAATCCAACACAGTCCTTCCCAACCCAATAAAGTAGCGATTTCCTTTGAAATGGGATTCAAAAACAAATGAAACATGATCTTTACACTATTTTGATGCTAGTTAAAAAAAGAAAATTTTTAAAGAGGTGTGTGGCACACACTCATGAAAATACAGGTTTTGCATTCCTAATTCAAAAGACTGAAATTCAGATTTTGGAGCATTTTGGATTTCAGAGTTTTGGGGTTGGGGATGCCCAACTGGTAAAGTCTATGCAATACTTCAAAATCTAAAAAACTATGAAATCTGAAACACTTCTGATGCCAAGAATTTCAAAAGATATAGGATACTCAACCCAGATAGAAACAGACCAAATTATTATCTAATTATTATCTAATGTGTAATAATAATTCAACCACTTAATTTAATGTATGATTAAGTGATTGAATTATTTTATAAGCACTATGTTTGAACTCATTTTCATAAACATGCACATACATTAATAGAGTGTGTGCACATTCAGTATGAAATTAAAAAGCAATGCTACCACAAGAAAGGTTGCCTAGGCCTGAAATTGTTCAAAGTTTAACCAAGAAGACTAAAGGGAGCAAATTTCAATCAATAAAAAGAAGCTCACACTAAATTCTATGAGTTTGATTATTTGTTTATTGAGGTGACATTCATATAACATAAAATTAATGTTTTTATGAGCAGTTTCATGGCATTTAGTATATTCACAATGTTATATAGTCACTATTTCTATCTATTTCTAAAACATTTTATCACCCCAAAAGAAAAACCCCATACCCAGCAAACACCCCCACCAATCCCCTTGGCTACTATCATTCTGCTTTCTATACCCATTATCTATTCTGGATATTTCATATAAATGAAATCATATGATATGAGATCTTTCATGTCTGGCTTCTTTCACTTAGAGTAATGTTTTAGGTATTCACCTATACCATAACATATCTTAGTATTTCATTCCTTTATATGCCTGAATATTCCACTAAATGGACAAACCACATTTATTTATCCATTCAGCAGTTGATAGACATTAGGATTGTTTACACTTTCAGCTAGGAATAATATTCCTATGAACACTCATGTACAAGCTTTTGTGTGGATAAATGTTTTCAGTTCTCTTGGGCATATATTTAGGAGTGGAATTGCTTGTTCATTCCATGATAGTTCCACATTTAACTTTTGGAGAAACTGACAAAACATTTTCTACACTGGCTTTACCAATTTATATTCCCAACAGAATATAGGAGGGTTTCAAGTTCTCTACATCTTTACTTATCAACACTTGATATTCCACCACCACCCCACTTTTCATTATAGCAATCCTAGTTGGTATGAAGTAGTATTTCACCATGGTATATGTATATCATGTTGTAAGCATAATATACACATACCTGACATTTCAGTTCTAAGACTCACACAAGAAATTCCTAGCAATTAAACTAACTTACAAGATTCATTTTTTGTTTTTTTTTTTTATTTTTTGATTGTTTGTTTGTTTTTGAGACTGTGTCTTCCTAAGTTTCTTAAGGCTTCACTAAGTTTCTGAGGCTAGCTTTGAAAATTATGATCCTCCTGCCTCAGCCTCCTGAGTCACTGGATTACAGGCATACACTACCATGCCCAGCAGAAATGTTACCATTCTTGAATAATGATAATTTCTCTGTCTTCAGATTTTAGATTTTAAGTTGACTACTTTAAAAGCCTTCTTTAGGTTAGCTGACTTCTGGGAAGGCAGAACTTGAGATTTTCATCTCTAAGAAAGGCTACTCATATGAACAGCTATAAAATATCTTCGGAAGGCATAGGTAACCTGGTAAAGCATGTACCCTGGCATCACAATCTTCTTCCTCCCTTCTGTACCATGGATGCTTCAGTAATAGCAAAGGTGATGCTTCTCCAGACAAGGAAACCTTAAGTAGGAGAGAAAGATTATGGCCAATACTACATGACCACTGAGAAACAGTTTGTTAAGAGGGATAGAAATAGTCAAAAAGCAAGGCACACATTGAAAAGTTAATAAGAGTGTACCTTTTTCCCCACATCCTCACCAACACTTATTGTTGTTTGTCTTCATAATAGCTGCCATTCTGACTGGAGTGAGATGATATCTTAGAGTAGTTTTGACTTGCATTTCTCTAATTGCTAGAGATGTTGAACATTTTTTCATATATTTGTTGACTGATTGCATATCCTCTTCTGAGAAGTGTCTGTTCAGGTCCTTGGCCCATTTGTTTATTGGGTTATTTGGGGAGTTTTTTGGTACTTAGCTTTTTGAATTTTTTTATATACCCTAGAGATCAGTGTTCTATCTGATGTGTGAGGGGTAAAAAATTGTTCCCAGGAAGTAGGCTCTCGGTTCACCACACAAATTGCTTCTTTTGCTGAGAAGAAACTTTTTAGTTTGCTGGTGGGACTGCAAATTGGTGCAGCCAATATGAAAAGCAGTATGGAGATTCCTTGGAAATCTGGGAATGGAACCACCATTTGACTCAGCTATTCCTCTCCTCAGTCTATGCCCAAAGGACTTAAAAACAGCATACTACAGGGACATAGCCCCATCAATGTTTATAGCAGCACAATTCACAATAGCTAAATTATAGAGCCAACCTAGATGGCCTTCAGTGGATGAATGGATTAAAAAATGTGACATATATACAATGAAATTTTTCTCATCAGTGAAAGAAAATAAAATCATGGCATTTGCAGGGAAATGGATGGTGTTGGAGAAGATAATGCTAAGTAAAGTTAGCCAATCCCAAAAAAACAAATACCGAATGTTTTATCTGATATAAGAAGGCTGACTCATAGTGTGGTAGTGAGGGTAGGGAGGGGGTTCATGGGAGGAATAGATGAATTCTAGATAGGGCAGATGGGTGGGAGGGAAAGGAAGGGGTAGGGGATTATCAAGAATGGTGGAATGTAATAGACATCATTATGCAAAATATATGTATGAAGAGACAAACTGATGTCAACATACTTTATATACAACCAGAGATATAAAATATTGTGCTATATATGTGTAATAATTGTAATGCATTCTGCTGTCATTTATTTTTTTAAAAAAATCAGTAAAAAAAAAAAAAAACTAGAAAAGTTAACTAGAGATGGGAGTGGCAGCACATGGGAGTGGTGGTCACTATAATCCCAGTGACTCAAGAGGCTGAAGCAGGAGGATCAAGAGTTCAAAGTCAGCCTCAGCAAAAGCTAGGTACTAAGCAACTCAGTGAGACCCTGTTTCTAAATAAAACACAAAATAGGGCTGGGGATGTGGCTCAGTGGTCAAGTAACCCTGGGTTCAATCCCCGTATGCTCTACCCCACAAAAAAAAAAAAAAAAGTTAATTAGAGATCCCATATGATACATCAGGGAGAAAAACAGATGTTTAATCAATGTTAAAGAGATTATCTTTGTATCAATCAATCATTTCAATTTTATGACATTCAGACTATATTTGGTTAAAATAGCATTTATATATTAAAAACCAAATAACTTCTATCAAAGTCAGGAAATTATACTCACGTCTATGCTTACTTAAAGTATTGTACTGAAAATTATGAACCTTATTCTCTGCCTTTGCACATGAGGCAAGCTAATTTCTCCAAGTTACTACACAATATCATGCTCATTCTCTTGCCTGACTATAATCTCATCAAAAACACAAACAAACAAGTTGGGAGTGGTGGCACACGCCTATAATCTCAGTGGCTTGGTAAACTGAGACAGGAGGATCGCAAATTCAAAGCCAGTCTCAGCAAAAGCGAGACGCCAAGCAACTTAGTGAGACCCTGTCTCTAAATAAAATACAAAATAGGGCTGGGTATGTGGCTCAGTAGTCAAGTGCCCCTTAGTTCAATCCCTAGTATGAAAAAAAAAAAAAGCAAACAAAAACACTGGTTTGGTACTAGACTTGAGTGAAATTCCTTTCAAGTTTGAAACTACTTGCCAGATCAAACTACTTTCATCTTTCAAGCTTCACTTTGAAAGATGCTACACAATCTCTAATGGTGAGAAACTGATATCAAGCACACTAGAAAGGAGGTTTTGTAGGTCAGATAGGCACAGACTGTAGGGACAGGCGTCTGAGTACCTCTGGAATCTAAGATGGGAAAGTAAAGGTTACAAAGGTGAAAAGTGAACAGATAGAACTAAGAAATTACACAGAATTTCTACACGAGATACTGTCATCCATTTACAGTCTCCTATCCAAATATGTACTATTCCCAGGATTAGAGAAAGATAATTGCCAGGAGGAAACTATTTGTCAAATATTTGTCCTGACTTCCTATAAAAAAGGAACTGTCCATCTTATTATAGGAGAAAATAAAAATGCTTTAATAGGATCATCTTTGGGGACCTCTACTAGTGAGACAATCCCATGTTTTCCATATAAAATATTATTGGCAGCCAAGAAAATATGCCTTTATACAGCAGGAAAAAAGTACAGGGGAAAAAGGATTCTCATGTCTCTAAATTAAAAGGAAGACCAGCTTTTATAAAGGCAGTAACTGAAATAACCCTTAGACCAATTACAGATTTTCAATATAATATAAGTAAAAAATAGAAGTATATTCCTAAGACATAAAATAAATAAAGCAACTTAACAACTAAGATATTTTCCATTCAAATAAAAAATCAATACTTTCATTAAAAAAACATAACAATGCCTCTTTTAGTTTCATCACTTCAAGTAAAAGGAGATCAATAGAAAAGCAGTCAGAGGTTAGTAGAAGAAACCATATTTACAGAGGTGTTTCCTTGCTCCAACCAACAACAAACCAAAATTTCTCAGCAACAATACAGTACGAAAATCTTCAAAAATTCAATCAGGCCAACTATGATGCTTTAGTCAGAGGTTTCGGTCACCACCATTTTCATCCAAACAAATATTTCAAAACAGAAATTTCACTGAAGATTTTAATAACAACCATACTGTTTCAATATTACAGAAAAGAGGACAAGTGTTAAAATCAACCAGAGTCAAACCTGCAGAATCAATTTCATATCATAAAGTATATATCCTGTCTTTTTATTTGTTCTATTTAGTTATATGTGACAGTAGAATGCATTTTGACACACTGTACACAAATGGAACATTACTTCTCATTCCTCTGGATGTACATGGTGCTGAGTCACATCAGTAGTATAATCATACATGTAAATAGGGTAATAATGTCTCATTCTACTGTTCTTCCTATCCCTACCACCTACCCCTCCCCCATGTCCAGTTTTTAATAAATTTAGTATGATAAACAGTATATGGAACTGAATTGAGGAAAAGTATAGGCATGTCAGGAATCTTAATTCCTACTCATGGTTTTTTCAGATAAGGCCTGCATGTAATTGAGCATATTACTTCCAATTTTTAGGGCTTGGTTTTCCATCTATAACATAAAGCATCTGTCCAGGACTATATTTTGATTCCTGTCAATCTTTAAAACTATATGACATGAAGCTGGGTGGGGTGGCAAACATCTATAATCCCAGTGTGTCGGGAGGCTGAGGCAAGAGGATCTCAGAGTTCAAAATCAGCCTCAGCAATTTAGCAAGGCTCTAAGCAACCTTGTCAGATGCTGTCTCTAAATAAAAATTTAAAAGGGCTGGAGATGTAGACCAGTGATTAATTGCCTCTGAGTTCAATCTCTAGTACCAAATAAATAAATAAATAAATGACATAATTTAACAGGATCACTTTCTAACTTCCTAACATATACATAATGACTACATACTCTTTGTTTGGGGGCAGGAGTAACCAGGAATTGAACTCAGGGGCACTCGACCAATGAGCCACATCTCCAGCCCTCAGCAGCTGGGATTACAGGCCTGCACCACTGTACTGGGCCAACTATGTACTCTTGACAGGATCATAATTAAAGTGTTCTCATTTCCATACTTATATCACTGCTTAAATTAAGCTCTAATACCTGAAAAAATTATCAAACATTTACTTTATAAAAATCAAAATACTGTCTTAAATTCAGTATAACTACTAGCTTTTGCCTATTTAAAACCCAAGACTTCCTGTTAATTCTAGCAGAAAATGAATACATGTACTTTACTTTCTGGCATTAAAGATTTTCTTAGCACAGGCTATTTAATATAACATGCCAAATGAGAAAGGCAAAAAATAACAAGGTCTTTGTAGATCCCTACCATCATATGTTGAAAGAACAAATGATCCATAATGGTAAGGATTCCCTTGTATAGGATGCTTTCAACATCAGTTCAGGAATGTTACAGAAATACCTGAAGCCATCAACATGATCAATAATATGGACAGATGTCAAAAATCAATTATTATATTGCCATTTATAACCACACTTTTTAGTTTAATACTAAATTCATAAAAGAAAACTGAAAACTCATCCTCCTCTTATAGAAGGTTCTTACAGAAGCCCATTCTAGATCAGAACAACACTAATAATTACAGGAGATAAGCTAGAGCTAGGCCATTCAGAGTGTCTGGAAGAAGGCTGGAATAAAAATTAAAGTCTGGCTGAGCATGATTGTGCAAGTCTGTAATCTCAGCAGCTCAGGAGACTAATGCAGGAGGATTGCAGATTTAAAGTTAACCTCAGCAACAATGAGGCTGTAAGCAACACAGTGAAACTCTGTCTCAAAAAATAAAAAGGGCTGTGGATGTGGCTTAGTGGTTAAGCATGCTTGGGTTCAATCTCTGACACAATAAAACAAAGAAAAAGAAAAAAATGAAAGTCTAGAGAAGCTTTTTCTTAGCAAGAACTACAGTGAAAGAAAGGACTAATGACTTTCCTCCATTGTTAGCTCCCCATTGAAATATTAGATTAAAAAGTTCTATTCAGATATCCAAAGGAGTGCTTTGAGTGAACCAGAAAATCCCCAAATTTTTCCAAAAGAGGATTTCTATTTCTCCATAGCTAAGTAGTAATGGGAATAGGTGAGTGTTTAGGGTGACTATTTAAGGTTATAAATTACTGTGCAGAAAGGATGCTAGTGACAAAGTCCAACAAATTCATCATTTGAGACTCAGACTCAAATCCTCTGAGTTCTACCCATATCACCTAATACCTTATAAAATTTGAAGAAGTTCTAGATATCATCAAGAAAAAATTCAATAGATTTAATATATAAAAAGCAAACCTTTAGTACAATCAAAACTCATAAATAAATCAAAAAAGATATTATAAGTAGCGAATATTACAAATCACTAATATATTACTGTATTCATTTTCTCATGGATAGCAAACTGCTACAAATTTAATAGCTCTAAACAACACATTTATTAACGCACATTTCTGTCGGCCATAAACACAAAGAAAACTGTACTTTCAAAGGAGTACTGCAGTCAGAATTTCTAAAGAAAGGTCAGAAGATTATCAGAATAACCTTAAAGGCATGTGTACCATATAACATAACCTAATCATGAAAATAATCATCAAATTTATGGTCCAAGAGATTACCAGGAGCCAGTATACTCAGAGGGGTAAAGGGAATCTTGAGGCTCATCTTAGACTACCATAATTATAAAAGAAGGTTTTATAATTTTGTGAAAAAAACATATTTCAAAATGCCAAATATAAATCAGAAGTGACATGAGCAAACAATGAACATTTGAGAATTTGCACATTTGAGAAGAGAATTTATTGGTAAATAATTGATAAGAAAAATCAAGCACCACAAACATATTAGTCCTTCTTAGCCTGCCCATACCATTGCTGCAAATACAGAAATGAAAACTCATAAGAAACAAAAAGCTATGGCATACATAAATCAGTCTCCTCTGGGTTCTCCTAGCACTATATACACACAACTCTAAAACAAAATAATCTCTACATAATATCTACCTATTTCTCTGCCAGTATACTTTTAAGTATCAAATCCAGAAACCTATCTTATTCATCCTTCTATTCCCAGACCTTAGAATGATTCTGTATTCTATAAATTTTTGCTCAGGGCCTACTATGTAACTACAAGTGAGTGAGGCATTAAGACACAGAATTGTATAATCCATGTTCTGATGTATCTCATTTCTTGTAATTTCCATTAAAAGAAAAAATATTTAATATTAAAAGTTCTATAGTGAATATGTAAAGTATAGGATAATAAAAATCAACAGAATTGAGGGGACTGTTGAAAAACTAAGTGAAACCTTGAAACCCAAATGGGAATTTACTAGAGACACAAAAGTAATGGAGAAGTGGAGTATTGGGGGAAACAGGATATAAAAAATATACTATGTAGAAATTTAGAATTATAATTATGAGCTGTATAAAATTATATGAAAAAATTTAATGTTAAGTAGAAACTCAGTACCCAAGTTCGATCATAAAAATGCAGTAAAAGTATATAAATGCTTAGAGACTAACACTGGAAGAAAATCAGTAATTTTATTTCTTCTTGTTTTTTATTATGTTTGTAATATTGTTTGTGCTTCCAAAACATTTTTAAGTAAAAGAAAAGAACATGCATTAAAAAATATTAAGCAGTAGTATGAATTTGATAAAACTTTCCTGTATACATATATAAATATACCACAGTGAATGTCACATTTATATATATCAACATATTTATATATTTATTTTGAATATATATTTATTTTAAACTATAAATAAATAAATAAATCAGTAAAGGAAAAGGGAAAAGGGGAGAGAGAGAAGAAGAAGGAAAGGGGAAGTACTGAGGACTGAATTCAAGCAAATTATATTTCAAGCCTGTGTATATCAAAGTGAACCCCAATATTATGTATATCTATAATGAAACTAATAATTAAATAAACAAATAAATAAGCCCAGGGAAAGACCTGATAACTTACAGAAAGTAGAAAATCCTCTATGTATAATTTTATCTATCACTTTCTAACTATAAATCCTAATAATAGGAAACAATCATTATTTCTACAAATACTTCCTAAATACTAACAATGGGCCAGATATGCTACAAGCTATTGGAGGTATATAAATTTATAAAACAGTCCCTGATCTCAGAAAGTTCTTGATCTGATAAATCACCATAATGAGAGAATATATTATTTCGTAAAAGCACTTTAATAACAACTGAGAAGACAAAATCCTCTAAATAATTCACTACTACAGGTGAAGGCCTCAGTTTGACAGAATGAATAGAATAGTTCACTATCTCAAATTACAAGCTATATCAGGAACAATACTTGTCATTAAAGCAGTCTTCCCAATATTCATAAATCTGACTCACCCGATTCTCAAATTACACCATTTCTATCACAATGCAAGGTAATCTAGTCATTTCTAACCTATGTAGATCAGTAAATCTACAGATATAAAATTTGGGTCATTAATAGGTTAGCCTGTGTTATATTTGAATAATATCCCAATAGAAGTTTACTTACTGGATCTCAAATTCCCTAAGGGAAAAAAATCAGAATCACCACCATTTATGTATTTCTATGTTTGTTCTATTTTATTTTATTTGGACTTTTTTTTCTCAGTTCTTACCAAGAATGGCCACATGTATGTGGCACTGAAGAAAAATATTCAACTCTCAATTAACTTTTAAACTCCTAGAACTTTTGAAAGCAGAACTAAAGCAATGTGATCTTCTAATTGGTAAACACAGCAGCAACTTCTGACGCCCACTAAAGTTTGATACAAACACTCCTCTAATAGAAAGAAAGTAAAACAATGACCCAAGGATTTTTTTTTTCTAATTTTGGCTTGATTCCCAAAGGCTAGTACTAGACTCAGTGACCATTTTCCATCAAAAGTAGAAAATAAAGTCCAATTGTCGAAATAACAAGGTTGCAGGTCTGCACTATATTTCAGGAGAAAATGCCGAAGACTCAGCAAGGGGATTTGGGAAGGATGGCAGGATGATTCAACACAGATCCCCTCTAGATTATGAAGCTACTACTTTAATAACCCTGGTCATAGAATAATAGGCAAAATTTGCCTGACATATGTAATCAATGACAGGGTTAGCCCATTTTGTGGTTTTTTTTTTTTGTCATCTTGATTATTTTTCATTGACTTAAATTCTTTTGAAGGTACCTCAGGGTTTGAAAAATTATTAAAAAATTCCCTAGTGTCCCTTCCTGGAGTTATATCATAGATCTTATTGATCTTGTGCCCTCTTCTTCATTTTTCAAATTCCTTCTTAGAAATGATTTGTTATCAGCTTCCCTCAATCTTTTTATAAAATGTAACAGTTCATGTCAGGGTGCAACTAATCTCCTCTAACACTTCATCCTCATCATGCTCTCAGAGTTACGGATGCCTAGAGAAGATGACATATAAGGGAGAGGTGCCTATCTCCAGGCTTTGGACAATCAATCACTCTATCATCGTCTATTGTGTTCTTTTGTTCTGTCATTTTTTTACAGGACACATTTGCTTTTCAAGGATCAATATTCAATTTAACTTTCTATGCACTATAAATCAAATCTTTAAAAGGTGAAGAAAATGTGTTCCTAGTTTTGAAGTTATTTTAAACTATTGCCAGGTCCTAAGCCAACACCAACTAATGAATCATGTCCCTGTGAAATCCAAGCAGAGTCAGAGTGTAACCTATAAAAGGCAGGTCACCTTTCTTCCTTATTGTTAGGAACATTGCTTTAGTAGATATTTTTAAGTAAAATAATGAGTTTAAAAAAGATATTTCTAAAGTACTTAAAAACTAATAGGTTTAAGAAATAATTTCTCTTGTTCATTATTTCTTGCTAGGAATGCCATAAACATATTCAAAACCTTCTGGGTTTTCTATATGTAAAGATAGAATTATATTCACAGGTCATCTAACATTTTAGTGGTTATTAACCAATGAATAAAATTAATAATTGAATTTAGAAATTTTCTTACATGAATAAACTTTAAAAATTCAATGTTATAATTATATCATCTTACAACCATATAAATATTTTAAGAAAGAACTGGATAAACCAAATGGAACCATTAAGAAAACCTGGTTTCTGCATTTAAAATAATTTATTTCTAAGTATCCTCACAAAGCTTAAGATGGTCTCTTCAACCCAGCAGTGTTGGACATGTTTCTGAATTAATTTCCACCTGAAAACCCATGGGATGAAAATTCTAACTGTGTGATAAATTAAGTTGCCAAATGAAATGGATTAGCGATCAGTGAAACTGCCTGATAAGCTGTCAGATCCATTTTAGATTGGTATTCATCCTCTTTCTCCACCTGTTCATTAAGCTCCAAGTTCATGGCAACTCTAGTCACTGATTGCACATTAACAGGCTGTTTATATGGGAAGATGTAGTTAGCCTAGTCAACATCCGTATACTTCTACATTCATTTAAACATTTCTCTGGTTATTTATTCTATTCATAATCCCAGTGTGGGAAAATATAACTTACTTTGAAGTTTAATTTTGGACATGACAGAGATGTGATGTGTCATAAAATTAAAACTTAACAAAGCAAATCACATTGCACTTCAAAGTTAAAAGAAGCTATGGAAATTTTATACCATAACTTTGCTTCTTAAAAAATATAAAAATGGAATGTGTAGTGAAAAAGTTGCTGCCTTTGTACTGATACTTTGTCAAAATAAAATATTTATTTCTGTCTTATTTAAATGTAAACATTGTTTCTGTAACTAGAAAGCTAAACTACAGAAGAATGCTGGAAAATAATTATCAACCTTCTTTCTTATCAAAATGATCAAATCTTCCTTTATAATAACACAAAATTTACCACTGTCAATCAAGAAACAGCAAATATGAAATACAAATAAGAATACTGTTCTACTCAAATATTAAGCACTGACTCTTTCATTTTTAAAAACAGAGTTCACTTCATAAAAGAAATCCCCATATACATATAAACTATGGCTTTAATTACAGAAAAAACAAGTAAACAAATAATTAAATAAGTACATTTATATTCAGTTGATTGAACAAAATGAATACCATCCAGTAGTTTTTTTAATACCTTTATTTTATTTATTTATTTTTATGTGATACTGAGGATAGAACCTAGGGCTTCACACGTGCTAGGCGAGCACTCTATACCACTGAGCTACAACCCCAGGCCCCATCTAGTAGTTTTAAAGTCTACAAAAGTAGAAGTTTCCATACTCATTTTTAAAAAGGAGAAAAAAATAACTTTTTTAGATATTTTTTAGTTGTAGATGGACACAATATCTTTATTTATTTTTATGTGGTACTGAGGATCAAACCCAGTGCCTCACAGTGTGGGGCAAGCACTCTACCACTGAGCTACAGCCCCAATCCCAACTCTTTGAAATTAAGTTTACTATTGCCTCCATCTATATTGTTCTGCTGTAAAAGAATACCTGAGACTGGGAAATTTATAATGATCATAAATTTATTTCTCATAGTTCTGGAGGCTGGAAAGTCCCAGACAGAGAAACCAATAAGTGGTTGGTGCTTTATTACTGTCTCCATAATATGTAGAAGATATCACATGGGAGAGAAATAATAGAGGGAGAAGAAGCAGGGGGAGAGGGGGAAAATAAAGTGTAAGTACATAGGCAATCTCATCCTTTCATAAGGAACCAATTCTCTGCATAAATGACTCCCATGCTAACAGTATTATTCCATTCATTGAGCAAAACCCTCAAGATCTAATCACTCTTAAAAGTCATACCTCTCCAAAATGTTGTATTAGAGAGTAAGATTTCAATACATTAACTTTGGGGAACACAAACTGTGAAACCTTTATATGAAACAAAAAATATATATTTATTTCATTAAATTTAATAGAACTGCACACCAAAAAATTTTTCAATTTTACTATGTAATTTTAAAAATTAAATTGTAAAAAGCAAAAAGAATGGTGTATTCCAAATAGCATGAAATGCCAGTTTGTATCATTATAAAGTTCAACTTTTATTTAAATTTAACTATAATCCACCTCACAAGCCATACAATTACAAGAACTGAACTGTAAAAAGAAGAGGATATGTTTATTCCTTGTTAACTGCAGACAGAGTTAGAATCTACTTTCCCCCATGGCCCTCATAACGTAAATACTAACTGTATACCATCTTACAGGACTTGTTCCTTCCTCTACAGTCTTGATCCAATTGTTTCCATCCACATGAAAAGTAGCATTGAGAAGACTTAGTAAACTTTCTAAAGCTGAAGATGAGAAAGCATAACTGCTCTGTCTAATACAGCACCTATGGAGCTTCACTGATCCTAGGTCCAGGGGTGAACTTTAAGATCATCTTACCTATAAAATCTTGAAATTTTAAAAAAACTATCCTCAGTACCCTCTTTGAACCAAAATGGTAGCCATAAGATCTCCCCACTGCTAAGTGCTCTGCTAGGTGTAATATACCATGAAAGTGAAAAAAATAATAATTCATCTCTCATTTTGAGGAACATCAGTAACCATCTGACCCTACCATCTTAAATTTCAGGAAGAGAAGCAGCAGCATTAAAATTAAGCTATTTGGGTTTCTCAGTTTAGAAACATTCAGCATTGGATGTTACCCAGGCCTCAGCCAACCCGAACTCCATCATCCACTGCCTGCTGGTAAAATCCACCAAGTTACTTGTGGCCTATTAACGTCAATAAAATTTTGTCAATAAAATTTTATCAGTAAAATCCTGCGTTTTATTCCACAAGGTAGTAGCAAAACCTATATTACTTTTGTCTTTAAAAAAAAGCAATTTAAAACAACATTGAAGTACAATTCATCAAATCCTATATTGAGCAAGTTTTATATCTTTTACACCTTGAGAGATATTTTAACCCTTCCATACTACCATGTTACATATATCCAAAAATTTAGAAACTTTTATAACCCTACAATTTCACTTCAAATTACTTATTCCAAAGAATAATTAAAGATTTTGGCAAAGATTTCTCAGCTACAATGATGTCTCAGCCTATCTATAATAGCAAAAAACATGAAACCATGTAAATTCCCAACAATCAGAAAGCAATTAAATGAATTAACATTCAAGCATATGATTAAATATTGTGCATCCATTAAAACTTATACATAAAATGATTACTGTATTTACAAACAAAAAATCAGTCATCAGATACAAAATGCACTATTAAACCAGTTTTATCAAAAAAAAAAATCTATGAAATAAAAAGAAAGAACCTGAAGTAAACAAATATGAACTTAACAATAATATGTATAGATGATGTTTTATTATTGTTTTCCCTTTTTTAACATATTAAGGTGTATTTTTTAACCAGAAGAAAAGTATTCTTTTTAAAAAATTCAGTTAACCAGTATGTATGACAAACAAAATATATTTCCCTAAGTGACACTGAATAATTCTCAAAAAGAGAAAAAAAATCTCTAAATACAAAAAAAAAAAGCTGCTTCCCCCTGCATTTGTTTTCTTTTATTTTCTTATAAAAACTAAAAAAAAAAAAGTTCTGCACTTTGTTACTATTTAACTCTAAGAGATATTTCCTTAAAAGTAGAGACAGGAGGGTCAAAAACAGAAGAAAACTCCAGAGGGGAATTTCTTGGCAACCATCCATTCCCCTTGGCAATTATTTTCTCTTGAGAATTATCTTCTAATATTTTAAAGGATTTAATGTTTGATTTCAAAAATTCCTTCAGAAAAAAATGAAGATCAGAAAAGCAAAATGACAGGCCAGAGAGCAGAAAAATATGACAAATAAGAAATGATGATTTAACACATTACAAAGCTTCATTTTCATTCATACTTTCACCCTGTCCTCATAGAAACTGTTTTCTAGTTATCCTCACACTAGTTAAAAGAAAGACACTAAGATCCTAACAGCTAAAAGCTCAAATTTATCATTGCATACCTTACAAATTCATTAAAATATTACCATTTAACCTAAGTCATGCGCTATTTTTCTAAAACTATAAAAAATACCAAATGCTTATGAGAATGCCCTGCTAATGAAAATATAAAGTTATACATTCACTTTGAAAACCACAAGGCATTATCTACTAAGGCTTAAAGTGATTCCTATACCAGATAAAGACCCAATAGAAATACATATTTGTTTATAAAAATATATACATACACTATTATAAACACAAACATGTTAGAATGTTCACTGTAATGCCCATTAATAGTAGACTGGGTATATAAATTGTGACATATTCACATAATGAAATATTAATACCAATGATAATTGTCTACATTGATACCAAACAGTATGCATCAATCTTGCCAGCATAAAGATGAAAAAAGTAGCCAAACAGTGAAGCATAAACAATACATTGTTCTATTTATATAAAAAACAAAATGAATCTAAAATGTAAAACTAATAAAACTAATTTATGCTGCTAGAAGTTAGAACAGTGACTACAATATTCTGTATCCACTACAGGATTTTATGGGAAACCAGGGAACTTTGCAATACTGAAATATTTTTTTTTAAATCTGGATGTTAAATCGTAAGTATACCAGTTTGTGAAAATTAACTGAGCTGTATACATAAGTGTGTATGTGTCATTTATTGCTTAACAAAAAGTTAAAAGAAAAATTATAATACAAAAACTCAAAAAAAAATTTTAGTGCTTTATTAGTACCAGGAAATTTCTTATATAGAATCAAATAATAGCTGTCAATCCTGTCCTTAAATATTTTACAGATTATATGAACCTTATTTTTCTAGTGATTTCAATTATAATTTCAAAATTCTAATTTCTGAATTATACTTCAGTTGAACAAATACATAAAAATAACATTTAATTTAATCAAGTAAAGGTGACTAAAGAAATTTGTATCAAATCAAAAATTTGTATCAGTGGCCCTGGGTTAGAAACCCAGCACTAAAATTTTTTAAAAAATATTTCATCATATGCAGTCATACTGCCTGACTCACCTACATAAAAATTCAAATATTCTACTTTAAGTTCTCTACATTAAATTATACCCATCTATTAGATGGTAATCTATCTGATCATATTCTAATCATATGTCACTATCTTCATTTTTTATACAACTATAACAATAGTTAAAATATTTATCACTAAAGTAAACTAAATCTATTCTTTTCCTTGGCCATTGATTCATATAGATTACTACTAATATTGCAGAAACATAATTTTGTTTTAGAGTTTCAGAATTCCTGGATATAGGTCAAATAAATACTATAAAAGTTAAAGTTGGTCATATACCCATCTTTCTGTGCATAAGACTTGAAAACACCCATAATAACCTTATGACATTCATATAAAAGTCATTTTTCTAATATTAGAATCAAGATCAGTAAATAAGCATTAACTGAACATGTATATATACTAAGCACTCCGTGAAGTACTTTGTATCTCTTTTGATTTTCATTCTCTGGATTTTCAAAACAGCTCTGTGAAGCAGACCCTATTATTATCCCTAGTCTACTAATGAGAAAATGCAGTTCAGAACAGGTGAATTATTTGCTAAAGGTTATTTGAACAGGAGGTTGAAAAGACATAGTTAAAATCATAATTGATCTGACTTTAAGCCTTATATAATAACCACAATGTAAATGTACCTTTCCTTGGCATGTATGGGTAGAAAGAACTACTAAATTATAAATCAACCTTCATTAGTTTTCCTTTTAAAAAATCATTTTTCTGAAAAATTTTAATCTTTGACTAAAGCAACTCCTCTTTATTCTCCTAAAAACCTTTTGAGGATATTTTATTAATAGATTTGTATTGGTGCAATATAATTAACAGTGGGATTCACTGTGACCTATTTGTGCTTGAACATAAATGTCATTTCCCAGTACCTCTTCTTTCCCTGCCATCCTCCTCCCCCACCCAATTCCCTTCCTCTACTCTACTGATCTCCTTTCTATTTTATGAGATACTTTTTTTTTCTTTTTTCTTTCTAGCTTCCCACATATCATGATTTAAATTTTGAGTTTTAATTTTGGTTACTGAGTTAACATGATGCTTCTCAGTTCCATCCATTTACCAGCAAATGGCATACTTTCATTCATTTTTTTTTAAATTTTTAGTTGTAGATGGACACAATATCTTTATTTTATTTTTTTATTTTTATATGGTGCTGAGGATAGAACCCAGTGCTTCACACATTCTAGGCAAACACTCTACCGCTGAGGTACAATCTCAGCCCCAATTTCATTCATTTTTATGGCCGAGTCAAACTCCATTATGTACATATGCCAGATTTTCTTTATTCATTCATCTATTGACAGACAACTAGGCTGGTTCCATAACTTGGCTATTGTGATTTGTGCTACTATAAATATGGGTATGCATTCATTGCTTCTAATATGATGACTTTAATTCTTTGGGATAATATCAATGAGTGTATAAATATATTACTAGTTTTTTGAGGAGCCTCCATACTAATTTCCATAGTGATTGTACTAATTTAAAATCCTACCATCAGTTCCTTTTTCTCCACATCCTCACCAGCATTTATTATTGTTTGTATTTGTTATGATTACCATTCTAACTGAAATGAGATAAAATGACAGGGTAGTTTTAGTTAGCATTACCCTGAGAGCTAAAGATGTTGCTAATTTTTTCGTATATTTGTTGGTTATTTGTATTTCTTCTTTCGAATTTTGCTTAATTCACTTGCCCATTTCTTGAATGGGTTATTTGTTTTTATTAGTTTTTTATGATTCATTTTTTGAGTGCTTTATACATTTTGGATACTAATCCACTGTTGGAAGAGTAGCTGGCAAATGTTTTCTCCCATTCTGTAGGTCCTCTCTTAATGATCTCATTTCCTTCATTGTGCTTTTTAACTTGATGCCATCCCACTCACTGAGCCTTTGTTTTATTTCTGGAGCTTTAGGGGTTTTGTTAAGGTGTTCAGCACCTGCATCAATATGTTGAAGTGTTGATCTTACGTTTTCTTCTAGTTGCAAAGATTTTGCTCTAATTCCCAGCTCTTTGACCCATTTTGAGTTGACTTTGTTCAGGGTGAGAGAAAGGGATCTGATTCATTCTTCTACTTACGGATATTTGGTTTTCTCAGAGCCACTTGTTTAAAAGGCCATATTTTTCAATGTGTTTTGGTGACTCTCCAACCCATTTATGCTTGGAGAATTATCACTTTTTATTGTACAACCCACATCTACAAAATAATGAAAAACTATATCTCCTATAAAATATTTATCTGTGATTATGGTACAATTTAAGTTTTCTCTAATCACAGAATATTGAAACATAAATTAAGTGGATGTATTTTCCACTTATGACCTAGCAAAGACCAAAACTCTATGAAACATTTTCGTGCAAGATGATACAAGGACCTGGTCACTATGAAGAGATCATCCTATGTGGTGCTACATTAAGATGCTAGGCCAGCCGGATGTGCCCCCAAGTTACTATAAACACCTACTATATACTGACAATATTGTAAATACATTTAGAAATAGAGGAGAAATGGATCTGTGTTCTTTCTGGGCTGAAGCCTTACAGAGAGAAGGTGGCAGTGTCAGGAAATAGAGAGGCAATTGGTAACATCAGGAATTTATTAACAGAATATTTCGGAATAAAAAGTCTTCATCATAATGTAAGTATTCTCTCAAAAAAAATCATCAGAAATCTAGGAAAAGCACTTAATCTCTAAGGGCAAGAAGAGAAAAGCATGAGGCTGAAGATTTGAGGATGCAACTATTATCCTCTCCCAAAAAAAAACAACTGAGGAAATACTATGTTAAAACTAAAGAATAAATATATACTTAACTGTATAACTGAAAACCACAAGGTAAGGAACTAATTATCCTGCCCACTATGCACACAGGCAGAGTGTTTTTAAAAGTAAACAACATAGATATGGAGCCTAAAAATTCATCCTCTGCCTCAAAACTACAATTTATTCATCACAAGGATGAAACCAAAATAAATTAAGAAAAATTAATTTACCAGCTTTCTTGCATTTCCAAACAGAATATATGGTATATACTTTGTATACAATGAACCCATTTGCTTTTAGGCCTATTTTCTGTATTAGATCTAGCCAATCTCTACATGGAAAAAAGAAATATAATCCACTCTCAATCCAAAATAGTGCCAATAAAGTTTACTAAAAGTCACAAAAGTTTTTAATCTTAATTCATCCTTGTATTTAACTGTCTAGGCCTACTGATGATAAATGCATTCTCTCATATATACTACTAAATTGAAACATTAGACGAGAAAAAAATAATCTTACCATGTACAATTTTTTTTTGGGGGGTACTAAGAATTGAGCCCAAGGACACTTAAACCACTGACCCACATCCCTAGCCCTTTTTGGTATATTTTTATTTAGAGACAGGTTCTTACTGAGTTGCTTAGGGCCTCAATAAGTTGCTAAGGCTGGCTTTGAACTTGCAAACCTCCTGCCATAGCATCCCAAGCCACTGGAATTCCAGGAGTGTTCCACCATACCCAGCACCATGTACAATTCTTGCACTGGCAAGCAAGGTATTTTTATTTTTTATTTTTTTTTTTTTTGCCTTTGAAAAGGTTTGGATTTAATTCTTTCATAATTAGAATAAACTATGAAAGATATGCCAATTATATTTCAATTGGTCATGTTTTCCAGATTTTCTCAGACTGCTTGACAGCACTTCAGTAAATGACCTGCAGTCAATTCAACTAATAGTGCAAGTTAAATTTTTAATGAAGGATTAAAAGATGAGATACTATTTGATAGACATGCTAATTACTAGGTATTTTTTCTAAAAACTCCAAATGTTTTGTTGGTTAATACTATTCCCTGGACCCAAATGTCAATATTCACTGGACCAAAATGTCAAGGAATTGTCTATATTTAATATAAATGGCTCAGAATAATATCATAGTATCTATATTAAAGAATTCACTACCTTAAACTCAAAAAGTATAGTAACAAAATTAAGTGCTTAAGGGAGTCCAACAATGGGGAGAAATATGAAATGTGAGATAAATAGTACAAAAAAATGAATTAGAAGTTAAGGCAGCTGGGTACAGTGGCACACACCTATAATCCAAGAGGCTCTAGAGGCTGAAGCAGGAAGATTCTGAGTTCAAAGCCAGCCTCAGCAATGGTAAGGTGCTAAGCAACAGAGACCCTGTCTCTAAATAAAACACAAAATAGAGCTGGGAGTGTGGCTCAGTGGTCAAGTGCCCCTGAGTTCAATCTCCAGTATCAAAAAAAAAAAAAAAAAAGTTAAGGTAGCAAATACTTAGATCTGCATCAAAATACTTACTGGTTTAAATTGGGCACCATTTTCATTGCTATTGTAACTAAATTATCTGTACAAATTATAATATATACCTTTTGTGTTCATTAGTCAATGTTTTTTAAGTCATATTGCTATGGATTACTGACTGTAAATTATTTGAGCTCCTAAATGCACCACAATATGATACTTGCTGCCAAAGAAACTACAATAAGCAGACATAAACAAACATATCTAACGCAAAAGGACTCAGTTCTATGACAAAGTTCTATAGCATCTCTATAAGTAAATAGTGAATATAGACATACATAAATTTGCTTAGATTGGCAAGGTAGAAATTAAGATAATAAAGTTATAGTTAAAAATGAAACTGGAAAATGTGCCCTAGGTCAAATCATGAAGGATTTTGTACCATATACTAGGAGAGGACACTTCATGGAATAGGCAGTTGTTGAAAGGTTTTTGGTAGAGAAGTAACATGATCAAATATTACTAGAAAGATAACTCCAGGGGCAACACTAAAAAAAGCTGTGGTTCTTAAATATTAGGGATTGTATATATTTATGAAAATACACTGAGTCTTTCCTTTCTAGTGACATGGCAGACTAGCTGTCAAGAAAAATGTCCAATATGTGTTAAATATTTTGAAAATATTTCAAACTTTTTATAAGGCCTGAGCTGAAAAGAAAATAAATATGTTTACTAGAGACCAGACATGATAATAATGAGTGACTCCACAATAGGGTTAAGCAAGCACTAGCTATGGCATGTGCACTGTGACTACCTGCTGATCCCTGATAAAAATAAATGCTAAGAGATGTGGGGCATAGAGTTAGAAGGTCCAATATACATCTAACTAAAGTCCCAGAATGGGAAACACAGGGAAGGGAAAGAAATAATTTCAAAGAGACAATATCCAAGAATTTAACTTAATTATTAAATGACAGCAACATCAGATCTAGCAAATCAAAAATATAAATTACAAAAAGTATACCCCTAAGCATATTTATTATAAGGAAACTATAGAATATCAAAGACACAAAAAAAGACATAAAAGGCATTTCCAAAATTACCCAGGCACTCCTGAAATGTAATAAATTGGAGGAGATAATAGAAATTGGAGTAAACAAAAGTTTATACTCTGTAGCTTTCTTCAAGATAGGAATAGTTAGAAAATTGAAATAGGATATTGAAACTGAAGTAGTAGCTCTTTTAAGGAGGAAGTCAAAATAAGAGGAAAACTCTACAGGAGAGAAAAACGATGAAAATATATAGTCTAGGTCTAGACAATAGTTATATACAAATACCAATTTCCTGGGTTTTATATTGTATCATAGCTTACAAAATATCACTACTGTAGGAAGTTTATATGAGTATAAGGGAAGGCTACATAGGACTCTAATAATTAATAATTAATAATTAATTTCCTATAATTATTTCAAAATAAAAATTTTACCAAAAAATAGTCCTGGAGAGAATCTGAATTTGAGCCTAGGTCTGCCTGATTCTCAACTAGTACTACTTCCCTACTACCATGACACCTACAAAAACTATTTTATGAAAATATAATCACATGAAAAAAGAATGTATAGGAGGATTATCCCGGATAACATTTAAAGAAGTTTAAGAAAATTTAAAACGTACTTTATTAGGAAAAAGTTTAAAATATCAAATTATTCCATTTGTAGCTACTAAGACCAAGTGTTTCAATGTTCTAATGTAGTCCTGGAAAGAGAATCTTAGAAATCTAATAAAAAGTGATGACTGGGCTGCTCTCGCACTATGGCTGAGAGGCACTGCCTCTCACTCACCTCTTATTAGAGGCAGCTCTAGAGTTTCCTGTCGTGTTACCTTGTTCATCTGAAAGGTTAACAGCTGTGCCTCTCCTCCCACACCAGGTAAACAAATTGCACACCAGCAAGCTGTAACTAGAGTCATTACGCTATACACTTGGCATCTCTTTCCCATCAACCCAGGAACTTCCTGATGAGGTTGTCCTTGTGATTTACAGAACATGGCCAGATGACAATTATCACAGCCAGAAATATAAGCTAAAGATGCCAAAGGGAAGTGAACAAAAGTTGCTATTATCTGTAGATCAATTCATTGTATGGCATCTATGTAAAATTATACATACAAGGAAGAGCAAGATAAAATGTGAAAGAATCAAAAGAGTTAATCATTTCATTTTCATTTCAATTAAAATTAACTATAATGGTTTTTATCAAATAAATAATTTTTAAAACCAGAACCAAATCATTTCACTGTGTAAAGTCCCAAGTGCTAAATATGCTACTGGTCATGGGTACTACAAATTCAATTGTATCTAGTTCATTTTCACAAATATATAGTATCAAATAAATTTTAAGAATATAAGGATAGGACATTGCTTTTCCAAGTGACACAGAAAACAAAAAAGATACCATTTTGTGCTTCAAGGGGGAAAATACAGATATAGAGTTAACAAAAGCCAAAAAATATCATATTTTGATATTAAGTGTACTAACATGGCAAATTTATGTTATATTCATAACAAAAAAGAGAAAACTCATGAGAGTTGTCTTCAAGTCTTCAAGTATTCCAAAGGAGATAGATGTCGTCAATTGTACTACACAGGGCAAAACTAGGTATATAGTTGTTTTGGTTTTGTTTTCATTTTTCTCCCATATATATATATACAAATATATACATATATACACACACACATATATATACACACACAAATAGAGATGTGTATTTAAATATTATAAAATTAAAGCTCAACTATTTATAGAATTTCAGTTATAATAAATCATTAATGACTTGTTAACTGTGGAAATGCCTAAACAGAACTCCATACTGGAGAGGAGATATGAGACCCTTTCCAAGAACCTATCCTCCCCAGAGGCCCCAGAGGTCAAAGCAAAGCATCTTGATACCCAGGGCCACAAAATAAACAGTCCATAGGGACTAGATATAAGGAAGCCCTGTAGCCTGTGAGGTGACTTGAGGATGACATTTTATCCAAAAGGAGTGAGACATAGAACACGGAGATTAAATGACCTAGACTACTTTCTCAAGAAAAATTTTACATTTTAGAGAAGCAGTAGAAGCAACAGAGAAGAAAGGAAATACAGGGGCATTGGAATAAAAAGAGGAAACAGCACTTATTATGGCAAAGCTGCTACATACAAAGTAACCAATACCCAACTGAGGGAAGAACAAGCTGACTAGGCTTCCAGCCTTCTAGCTAGGTCCCCAGAACTATGGAATGTGTTCTAAGAAAACTTGATTTCACCTACCAAGGCATTTTCCTACTACCTTGTGTAAATTTACTCATCAGAAGAAATCTCTTTTTTTCCCCTTGGTTTTTGGTTTTCTTTTGTTTTGTTTTCATCTTCGTTTTTCTCCTTTTTGTTTTAAGCCCAGGGCCGAGGACCTAACGTAGGGCCTCGTATATGCTACGCAGTAGCTCTGCCACTGAGCAAAATCCCCAACCCTCATCAGAAGGAATCTTTAGACAATGCCGAACTTTATCTGAACCCCATACTCCTGGAAAAATAATGACAGTCAAGAAATTACTCACCTTTTCATATTCTGAGAAATGGTTTACTGCAAAGAACCATTCTTCCTAATGACTTAAATAAAAGGCCAGACACAGACCCTCCAAATTCCCATTCTTTATCTCATACATGATCACCTCAACTGTTTTCATTTATTATCTGGTTGGTCAATGTCTGGGAACTGGACTTTACCAAATTTTACTCAGGTTTCTTACTTTGGCCCACACTTCAGCAATGGAAGGTCAACAACTCTTCTTTAATGGCTCCTGCCAGGAATCAGCTGACCTCAGGGAATATTACTGTGCAATCACACCAGTCCCTCTTCCCATTCCCCCACACCCATTTTCTTCTAGCCTTCTTTATTTCCCCTATAAAACAAAAGTCCTTTTCTGCTTAACCCTGGAGATGCTTATAGATCGCAAGGTTAAAATGGTTTTCCCTTTTGCAATTCCTCCCCACATGGCAATCATCCTACCGTTCTATGTTAATATTAATAGTCTTTTGGGTTAAAGCCTCTCCTTATCTATGCCCAAATTTGTTTTTATTTGATAATTTCAGTCTGTAAAGGATCTAACTTTACAAAATACAAATTAAAGCCATTAAATATCCTCATATTTATTCCTTTTATTTCAAAGATTCGAAACTATTATGTCTTTCTTGATATATGACCTCATTATAAAATACATGGAAACATAGACCATCATAAATAACATGTTATATTTCCCCAATGTTCAAATAGAAAAATTAGACTATTAATTATTAAAACAAACTATGATTGCTAATAAAGCATTTCATAATGAAAATGAAAATCTAAAACCACACAACTAAAGTTCTGAAATCAAAGAAATCATTTCTTTTTTTAATTTTTTTTTAATTGTAGATGGACACAACACCTTTATTTTGTTTATTTACTTTTATGTGGTGCTGAGGATCAAATCCAGTGTGTCACACATACTAGGCAAGCACTCTACCACTGAGCTACAACCCCAGCCCCAAAGAAATAATTTCTTCGGGTTTTACTTTTATCTGATATAGTTAAATCATCTCGTTACCATCTGTTCAACATGAAAATAGCTTAAGGAACTTGTGTTCACTTTGGCCAGTTATTAACTCAAGCATGAAACTAAAAATCATACAGTTGCTAAAGTTACTTCTGAAAGATTTTCTGCAATAATTTTCCACTTCTCCAGTGATCCAGAACCCCAGTCTCAACTTAGTTTCTCTCACTCTAGAAGGTATTGCAGATAGCACATTAATTTGGGACATATATAAAATAAATCCTCAATGTTTTTAATCCAGAAAGAAAATACATGACCTTTCCATACAAGAAAGAATATTTTTCTAAGTTACTTCCATTTCTGTTTATGAAAAATATTTTGAAATAATATTTATATAATAAAACATATCACAGAAAAATGAACTACTCACCCGCATTGACTATAGCATCTATCTCTAGCAATGTGATGTCACCTCTATACAGAGAAACTTTTTCACTCAAACTTTTCTTCATCTGTAATGTTTCCTGAGTATTTTCTTCTGTAATAAAAGGGATACATATTAATAGTAATATCATAAATTTAATTGACAACATTTAAATCAAGACAACTATAAGAATAAATATGGATTATTCTCTGCTACAAAAGACAGTGGAAATAAGTATTTAAATACCAGGAATAAGTTTATTATGTATTTATTTTATATTCTTCAACTAAATGCACTATCATGCACATACTGGGCATTTGCTATATTTTGGCAAGTTATTCAATATTTGCTATTACACATTTATTATTATTATTAAAATGTCCATTTTAAGATAAAATTATGTACCACTACATTCACAAGGAAATAAGAAAAATGTGCAAATATGAAGAAAAAATAACTTTTTTGTGAAGGAACTTATTTCTGTTTTATCCAGTTACTTAAAAAGCACCCTTGAAAAAAATATTTAGATGAGCCCCCACACAAAAAAATTAAATTAAATAAAAGGGTCAGCTCTTTGCTAATCTAAAATAACAAGCTATCCCTCAGGACATATTCAAGAACATCTGAATTTGTAAAATTGTCCTTCTAATCAAGTTGGATTTAACCTTTCACTCTAGAGGACACTGTTAGATACGAAAGAGAAATAGTTCTACCCAACACACAACAGCCAGCAAGTTGGTGTACTTAAAATAAGTAAAAAACTTTAGATTATAAAATTATATATTTTTTAGATATTTCAGAGAAATACTACAAATTTTGAATTATCATTTATTTTTGGCAAATAGCAATGTTAAGACAAATTAAACTTATTAAACAAAGATGTATGAAGTCAATGTTTTTAAATATATTAAATTGCTATGCATAAAAGGCTTTTTAAATATAATTCTAGGGAAGCAGATTTATAAACTCAACTTTTAGTATTTATGATCTGTACAAGTCTTTTCATGAAAGAAGACAATATTATTCATTCACTAACAAACACTCAGATGCAATTTTAAAGTATACTGGAGGTTGGAAGTGATAGGTTATAAGTAACCCATATTGTCTTTGGGACCCATCAGACAATGAAAACATTGGCTAGGACTAAGGAAATAATCTTTGGCCATTAAAGTGATCCTTCCTGTCTTTGCTTGCAAAGCATTCCATTCTTAGCAACCATTTCTCTTCTTAAAAGATTCTAATCAAAATATTCACTGGCGATAATAATGAGGAGGAGGAGAATATTGTGAGAAAATTGTTTGTTAAGGGAACAGAGAAGAATACAACTAGAGATATGAAAAATTGTGCTCTATATGTGTGATAAGAATTGTAGTGCATTCCACTGTCATGTATAAATTTTTAAAAAAGAAAATGAAAATTGGTTCAACTAATTTACAAAAAAAAAAAAAAGGAGATGGACTTTAAGAAACTTCAAAATATAAAACATCCATAGTTGAGCTGACTACTTCATTGACTCCTAGAGTACTATTTTTCTCAGTCAGGAACAGACTTTACTCCCAGATTCATGTTCAGATTTCTAGTTCTGCCAATTAACAGCTGTGTGAGCTCAGATAAGTAATTTATTCTCTCCATGCTTCAGTATGTACAACACTCCTTCACAGTAAACGTGAGTTCATTACATTTAGAATAGTGTTCGCCCCATTATAAGCTATCAACAAAACACCACCTTCTTTTTAACAAAGGTGACAAATATTGTGTCAGCATCCATATTCAGCATATGTGGATCACAGTTATTTTTTTCAAAATGTTATTTTGAATAAAATGTCAATACACCTATTATTATTATTCCCTATTATTTAAAGAGATGATATTTTGTTTGTGCCATTAAAATTGTCAATATCTAGCCCAATGACAAAAATTCTAAGCCACAGCAAGACCTTGAGACTCATATCCAATCAATTCCTATTTTTGTGACTTTAACCAATTAGAAAGTCCTGGCTTTTTCTGACAATTCTAGATACTTGAATCACCATAAACCTAGAAATTATAAAAGATTTCTCACTGAAGAGTTTCAGAACTCCATTCAGCATTAAATTGGCAAGCAAATCACAAATCAAAGCAGAACATTTAATTCTATTTGACAGAGTAATTAGATTTCTAAGCCATTCTCTAACTGCTTATAGCCCTAAAAAGTATTTATTCATTTTCTCATGAAGTCTTTTATATAATACTATATTCTAGTGATATGATTTTAAACATATGTGACCATAAATCATATACTTCTTTATCCAAAAGTAAAGAAATTATTAACAAAAGGTATTAGAAAGCATCAAAATTTAAACCATTATATCACAGTTCAGGTTTGGTTGGTTGATTTCTTAATCTTTCATCAGAAAATTTAAATTGAGCCCAAAGTAAAGGATCAAACAATCCAACATAAATAAATACAAACTGTTATCATTTATCATTCAAGTAAGTTACTCAAAATAGTCTTTAGGAAAAGTGTCAGCATCATTCTTTACATAGAATGCTAAAGAAGCATGTCCATACTATACTTACAGGCTGCAATTTCATGGTATTAGGAATTGTTAGCACTTCCTTTGACAATAAATCAAAAACAAATAGCATATTTTTGACCACCAACTGTTCTCGGTGACTATAAAATATAAATTACCACTGAGAGGTCACCTCTTTTATTTGCATAGCAATGCACACTGTATTTTATCAGCACTAATCTCATTATATCTTCTCCCATATCCTCAATTTTCCAACAAAAACGTGTACATAAAGCCAGGTGGGTGATGCCCACATGTAATTCCAATGGCTTGGGAGGCTGAGGCAGGAGGATTATGAGTTCAAAGACAACCTCAGTAACTTAGCCAGGCTCTAAGCAATTTAGCAAGATCCTATCTCTAAATAAAATATATATAAGAGCTGGAATGTGCCTCGGTGGTTAAGTGCCCCTAGGTTTGAGCCCTAGTACCAAAATATATATATATATATATATATATATATACACAAAGCAGCAATTCAAATTTTGCATCACTGGTTTATGTAAGTTGAAAGATCTGTTAGTTTTGCTCTTCTAGATTGTATACTATTGATATTGTCAAAAAAAAAACAGAGCTAGACATTAGTAGAAGCAATAAAAACAGATTTTTATTTATTTTTTTTTATATATATATTTATTTATTTTTGTAACCAGCCCTTTTTATTTTTTGAGACAGGATATCTCTAAGCCACAAAGGCCTCACTAAATTGCTAAGGCTGGCTCTGAACTTTCGATCCTCCTTTCTCAGTCTCCCAAATCACTGGGATTACAGGCGTGGGTCATCACACCCAGCTTTAAAAACTAAAAAAGAAGAAAAGGAGAAAAACTTCAGTATAGAATATGCTCAATTCCAAATACTACAAGAACAAGTAGGTATTTATAGCCAAGGAGCAAGACTGGGCGGGGTAGGGGAGATCAGTGAATGGAAAATTATAGGGTTGACTAAACAGACTTAACAGGATTCTTGCTGAAGGCAGGCAACTTTATAACAGACTGTCCAGTTCAGCTCCAGGAATTCTAGGGCTAAAGGAAAGTTTTAGTTTTCAATAAATGCCAAGTCAGGAGGGCAAAAAAATTGGAAATGTTAATTTGGAGAATTTAGTCAACTATGGGAGAAACGAGAAGAACTAACAAAATATATATGATAGCAGGATCCAGTCAATTTATAAACTGATATAAATGAACAGGATTAGAACTTAATAACTCACAAGTGTACAGTATTGTTTTCCATTGAAACATAAAATTTCTCTCTACAATTATCTTCCTTTTTTTACTGTTATTTACAAAATAGGTCTGGTCTCATTATATTCAGCCTGATTATTTACTTAATAGCAGCAAGAATAATAATTAATCATTTAGGGCTTTAGGTTTGTTTTGCTAAAATTTTTTAACAAGAATCTCTGATTAGACTTTTAAAAGCCTCTCAAAGAGTGTAAGCCAAGTCACAAATTCAACATCAGGATATTCCCATGTTAAAAACAGATTCTTCTCCTAGGTCCCCAAATATCCTGTTTCCTGGGCCTTCTAGCAAGTGGCTTTCCTTACTTACCTATAATGTTGTCAGCCCTAGAAGTGTGGTACTAGGACAGTTTTTCCAAGAGAATTTTGTAAGCATTAACTTTACAAAATCAACCTTAGTCCTCAAAAGTGTCTGGACACATCTGATTCAATGCATCATTCTCAAATATAACATTCCATCCAAACACACATTATGAACCAGTTTTTCCAATCATGCCAAGGAGAACAGATTCTTACTGAACTGAGACAAATAATTGTATTGCCATGAAAATAAGAATACTCAATTGTATTCATCCAAATTTGAAGAGATCAGGTAAAGAGAAAAGATTAATATTTCATTTCTTTTTACAAAAGCATATTTTGTAAAACAGGATATTTGGGGAACCTAGGAGAAGAATTCATACAAATCTATATTTAATAAGCTATAGCTAGGTTGAGAGAGGAGAAAATAGGTTCTTTGGGGGAAAAAAACAAAACTAAACTAAAAAACATTAAAAGCCAGATGTGGTGGTGTACTCCTGTAATCTCAGCTACTCAGGAAGTAGAGGCAAAAGGGCCACAGGTTTAAGGTCAGCCTGGGCAACTTGGCAAGACCTTGTTCTAGGTTCAATCCTCAGCACTGAGAAAAAAAAACAAAAAACCTAAGTTAGAAAAAAATAAAAAGATGTAATTTGCAAGGGAATTGGTTATTTCTGTGGCATACATTTAAGCAAGAGCTAGAATTATGACTGATAGCCTCATGGCATAAGATATTGGAAAATTTCCATAAAATTTATACAATTTCTGAAGTATCTGAAGTATTTATGGTAATAATATTTCCTCATACAACTATCACCTGAGAAAGGTTAAACATCACTTCTTATTTGACAATGTTTCTGTAAGGAGCATCTGCCATAGACATGCTGGGACATGCTGGGACTCACTAAGTTGCTGGCCACAAGGAACAACAGCCATTGAACTGCTTAGTCATGTCTGCTTGCAATTGATTAAGAGGTGTAAAGGGCACTAGCCATAGGCGTGCTTAGCAATGACAGGTTACGAATGATAAGGAGCACAGCTCCATGAACATGCGAAAAGAACATGCCTAGTTGCAATTACATCACCTCACTGGACATAACCAATGGATGCTGACTTTTACTGGGTGTAACCAATCACCAACATACACCACCAACTTGGAATTGTATTTAAATTGCTGGTCCTGCCACACTGAAGAGTTTTGCTACAAGGCCATCAGTGAGATTGGCGACCTTGCTGTCCATCCCTGGATCTACTCCACCATTCCCTGACGTCCAGCCATCAGCTGGAGAGAACCACCAGACAAGGAAGAGAAGTCATGTGGCATCGGAGGTATTTTGGAACTGTGGTTGCCCTAGGATTGTGTGATTTGCTTATAGTGTTTAGTTAATGAGCAATGAAAGCTGGTTGGGGTACTCTAGTATACACAACACTTTTGCATTAATTGTTTATCTGCTTATAGTGTTTAATTAGTGTGCACTGAATGCTAGTTGGGGTGTTCCAGCACACCCAACACTTTTTGCATTAATTGTTTATATTTGATGAATGGTATGATCAAATATACGTTTGCATTTAAAGACAATCCACCTCTGAGTAGTTAATAGCACCACTTGCGACAGTTTCCCATACATTTTAATACATATATTTAAAAACTGTATATTTTACAAAGTGAAAGAAAAATTTTCCAGGGGCCCTCTGGGAAATACAAGTTCAGCAGAGTTCAAGATTTCACTTAGGATTTAATTTTAGAAAGCTGTCAAAAATGTCAAACAATTTGAATACTTGATTAAATAGGGTCACAAATCACTATGAAACAATACTTGAATTCTATTGAACAGAGATGCCAAAAAAAAAAAACTAGCAAATATTTTCATAAGACAAATAATCTTTGTTCTATTTGAAAATTACTGAGGATAAAGAAAAACTTTTTATATTCTATTATTTATAATAGATCAATAATCCAAGAAAACTTTGTTTTTATAAAGAAAACCAAACTCCAGTTTTACATCAGTAAGCTACTAGACTCATTTCATTTAAATTTTAAAAATAAATCCATTCACCTTAGCCAACTTCACAAATAGAAACCTACTTTTCTGTAAACCTTCTACATCCTTCCATATCTATTCAGGTTTTATTCTATATTTTTCTTCATTCTCATTCTAGAATAACCAGTCATCTTATTTTAAAACAAAATCACTCTCATTTTTCCTTAAGAACAAAAATATCCTTCATACTTTACATATTGTTTCTTTTTTAGTAGTGTGTGTGTGTGTGTGTGTGTGTGTGTGTGTGTGTGTATCTCCAAAGCCATCACTAACTCTCAAAAAAATTCACATTTGCCCTTAAATGTATATGCCTAGCTTCACTCCAAGGCATGTTTCTCTTGAGATAATCCACATTTTCCCTTGAATGTGTATCTGCTTTCCTAAATAAATCTCTGTGTCTAAAAGGCACAGGCTGAAATTCTTTTCCATCACATACACAAAGAAGCCCATGCATCCTAAGTCAAGGTCCTCCTCTCCAGGAACTCTTTGGACCTCCTCCAGGGAGAGTTTAACCAAGTGCATATGTGGCTCAGTGGTTCAGTACCCCTGAGTTAATTCCCTAGTACCTGAAAAAAAAAAAAGTGGGAAAGTAGTCAAAGAGGATAACAAATCAGGTTTAGTAACATCAATAAACAAATATGGATAGAAGAACAAACCATATCTCAATAATAACCCTAAATGTTAATGGCTTAAACTCACCAATTAAGAGACACAGGCTAGTAGAATGGATCAAAAAACAAGACCCAATAATATGCTGTCTACAGGAGACGCATTTGATAGGAAAAGATGTACATAGACTGAAGGTGAAAGGTTGGGAAAAATCATATCACTCATATGGACCACGGAAACAAGCAGGAGTGTCCATACTCATATCTAATAAAATAGATTTCAAGCCAAAGCTAATCAAAAGGGATAAAGAAGGACACTTCATACTGCTCAAGGGAACCATACACCAACAAGACATAACAATCATAAATATATACGCCCCAAATAACGGAGCAGCCATGTTCATCAAGCAAACTCTTCTCAAGTTCAAGAGTCTAATAGACCACCATACAGTAATCATGGGAGACTTCAACACACCTCTCTCACCACTGGACAGATCTTCCAAACAAAAGTTAAATAAGGAAACTATAGAACTCAATAACACAATTAACAACCTAGACTTAATTGACATATATAGACTATACCACCCAACATCAAGTAGCTACACTTTTTTCTCAGCAGCACATGGAACCTTCTCAAAAATAGACCATATACTATGTCACAGGGCAACTCTTAGACAATACAAAGAGGTAGAGATAATACCATGCATCTTGTCTGATCATAATGGAATGAAACTGAAAATCAATGATAAAAGAAGAAAGGAAAAATCAAACATCACCTGGAGAATGAACAATAGGTTGCTGAGTGATCAATGGGTTTTAGAAGACATCAAGGAGGAAATTAAAAAATTCCTAGAGTTAAATGAAAACACAGACACAACATATCGGAATCTATGGGACACATTGAAAGCAGTTCTAAGAGGAAAATTCATTGCTTGGAGTTCATTCCTCAAAAAAAGAAAAAACCAACAAATAAATGATCTCATACTTCATCTCAAAATCCTAGAAAAAGAAGAGCAAAACAACAGCAAAAGAAGTAGAAGGCAAGAAATAATTAAAATCAGAGCTGAAATTAATGAAATTGAAACAAAAGAAACAATTGAAAAAATTGACAAAACTAAAAGCTGGTTCTTTGAAAAAATAAGTAAAATTGACAGACCCTTAGCCATGCTAACGAAGAGAAGAAGAGAGAGAACCCAAATTACTAGCATACGGGATGAAAAAGGCAATATCACAACAGACACTTTAGAAATACAGAAGATAATCAGAAATTACTTTGAATCCTTATACTCCAATAAAATAGAAGATAGTGAAGGCATAGATAAATTCCTTGAGTCTTATGATCTGCCCAGATTGAGCCAGGAGGATATAGACAACCTAAACAGACCAATAACAATAGAGGAAATAGAAGAAACCATCAAAAGACTACCAACTAAGAAAAGCCCAGGACCGGATGGATATACAGCAGAGTTTTACAAAACCTTTAAAGAGGAACTAACACCAATACTTTTCAAGCTATTTCAGGAAATAGAAAAAGAGGGAGAACTTCCAAATTCGTTCTACGAGGCCAACATCACCCTGATTCCGAAACCAGACAAAGACACTTCAAAGAAAGAAAACTACAGACCAATATCTCTAATGAACCTTGATGCAAAAATCCTCAATAAAATTCTGGCGAATCGGATTCAAATACATATCAAAAAAATTATACACCATGATCAAGTAGGATTCATCCCTGGTATGCAAGGTTGGTTCAATATACGGAAATCAATAAATGTTATCCACCACATCAATAGACTTAAAAATAAGAACCATATGATCATATCGATAGATGCAGAAAAAGCTTTCGACAAAGTACAGCATCCCTTTATGTTCAAAACTCTAGAAAAATTAGGGATAACTGGATTATACCTCAACATTGTAAAAGCAATCTATGATAAGCCACAGGCCAGCATCATTTTGAATGGAGAAAAATTGAAGGCATTCCCTCTAAGATCTGGTACAAGACAGGGATGCCCTCTCTCACCACTTCTGTTCAACATAGTCCTCGAAATACTGGCCAGAGCAATTAGGCAGACGAAAGAAATTAAAGGCATAAAAATAGGAAAAGAAGAACTTAAATTATCACTATTTGCAGATGATATGATTCTATACCTAGCAGACCCAAAAGGGTCTACAAAGAAGCTATTAGAGCTAATAAATGAATTCAGCAAAGTGGCAGGATATAAGATCAACACGCATAAATCAAAGGCATTCCTGTATATCAGCGACAGAGCCTCTGAAACGGAAATGAGGACAACTACTCCATTCACAATATCCCCCAAAAAAATAAAATACTTGGGAATCAACCTAACAAGAGAGGTGAAAGATTTATACAATGAAAATTACAAAACCCTAAAGAAAGACATAGAAGAAGACCTTAGAAGATGGAAAAATATACCCTGCTCATGGATAGGCAGAACTAACATCATCAAAATGGCGATATTACCAAAAGTCCTATATAAGTTCAATGCAATGCCAATCAAAATCCCAACAGCATATCTTGTAGAAATCGATAAAAGAATCATGAAATTCATATGGAACAATAAAAGACCCAGAATAGCAAAAACAATACTAAGCAGGAAGTGTGAATCAGGCGGTATAGCGATACCAGACTTCAAACTATACTACAGAGCAATAGTAACAAAAACAGCATGGTACTGGTACCAAAACAGGCGGGTGGACCAATGGTACAGAATAGAGGACACAGTAACCAATCCACAAAACTACAACTATCTTATTTTTGATAAAGGGGCTAAAAGCATGCAATGGAGGAAGGATAGCATCTTCAACAAATGGTGCTGGGAAAACTGGAAATCCATTTGCACCAAAATGAATCTGAATCCCTATCTCTCGCCGTGCACAAAAGTTAACTCAAAATGGATCAAGGAGCTTGATATTAAATCAGAGACATGGCATCTGATAGAAGAAAAAGTTGGTTATGATCTACACGCTGTGGGATCGGGCTCCAAATTCCTCAATAGGACACCCATAGCGCTAGAGTTAACGAATAGAATCAACAAATGGGACTTACTCAAACTAAAAAGTTTTTTCTCAGCAAAAGAAACAATAAGAGAGATAAACAGGGAGCCTACATCCTGGGAACAAATCTTTACTCCACACACTTCAGATAGAGCCCTAATAACCAGAATATACAAAGAACTCAAAAAATTAGACAATAAGATAACAAATAACCCAATCAATAAATGGGCCAAGGACCTGAACAGACACTTCTCAGAGGAGGACTTACAATCAATCAACAAGTACATGAAAAAATGCTCACCATCGCTAGCAGTCAGAGAAATGCAAATCAAAACTACCCTAAGATACCATCTCACTCCAGTAAGACTGGCAGCCATTAGGAAGTCAAACAACAATAAGTGCTGGAGAGGATGCGGGGAAAAGGGCACTCTTGTTCACTGCTGGTGGGACTGCAAATTGGTGCAGCCAATTTGGAAAGCAGTATGGAGATTTCTTGGAAAGCTGGGAATGGAACCACCATTCGACCCAGCTATTCCCCTTCTGGGTCTATTCCCTAAAGCCCTAACAAGAGCATGCTACAGGGACACTGCTACATCGATGTTCATAGCAGCTCAATTCAAGATAGCAAGACTGTGGAACCAGCCTAGATGCCCTTCAATAGATGAATGGATAAAAAAAATGTGGCATTTATATACTATGGAGTATTACTCTGCATTAAAAAATGACAAAATCATAGAATTTGGAGGGAAATGGATGGCATTAGAGCAGATTATGCTAAGTGAAGCTAGTCAATCTTTAAAAAACAAATTCCAAATGACTCCTTTGATATAAGGAGAGTAAACAAGGACAGGGTAGGGACGAAGAGCTTGAGAAGAAGATTTACATTAAACAGGGATGAGAGGTGGGAGGGAAAGGGAGTGAGAAGGGAAAGTGCATGGAAATGGAAGGCGATCCTCAGGGTTATAAAAAATGTCATATAAGAGGAAAGGAGGGGTAAGACAAGATAATACAAATGGAAGAAATGATTTACAGTAGAAGGGGTAGAGAGAGAAAAGGGGAGGGGAGGGGAGGGGAGGGGAGGGGGGATAGTAGAGAATAGGACAATCAGCAGAATACATCAGACACTAGAAAGGCAATATGTCAATCAATGGAAGGGAAACTGATGTGATACAGCAATTTGTATACGGGGTAAAAGCGGGAGTTCATAATCCATGTGAATCAACCATGTAATATGATGTATTAAGAACTATGTAATGTTATGAACGACCAATAAAAAAAAAAAAAAAAAAAGTATAGTCCTTTTAGGTTTTATAGATGTTACACTAGAAGACTAACTCTAATAACATGTGCTGCCTGGGCTCAAAACTGGGATTTGAGCCCAGGCAGCACATGTTCTTAACCAATATGCAATGGAGGTTCTCATTTGTCTATTTAATAACAATGGTTTTCTAGATTGGCTACTTTGAAAATAAAGCAAAAGTTTCATATCATATAGCATACCAGGGACTACAGAACTACATAATAAAGATAAATTTGCAGACAAGAATCAGGTATCTTTTATTTATGTTTTGTCTTTTATTTATTTATGCAAAATAACCAAACTTGCAGATTCATTTGTCCCAACATGTGTTCTATTTGTACTGACCTTATTGTGATTTCTGGCATACATGTTACTATTTTACCTCTATTTTAAAGGCACCAGTTAACCACTTTAGAAATGGATTAATTCATTTTCTAAGGTAGAAATATGATGCAATTCTATTGTAATAATAACAATAAAAGCAAATCTAATCAAATACACAATAAGTCAATAATGACATTAAGATAGTAAAGAGAAACTATTAACTGAATCTTAATTGACATGAACTGACATTAATTGACATGACCAATACTGTGCTTATGTCAAAAACATTAACTTTTTAAATGATTATTGAGAATATAAAAGAATTTTCATAAAAATCATAACTACATTTTACATTTCAAACTTTGTGAATATATTTTTAAAATGGTTTCATCATTTTCTTTTTGTAATGGTCAAACCATCTGGAAGATACCTGATAAAAAGTTAATATTGAAATGTGGGTGCTCAGACCACCCTTTGGAAGACAAAGAGGCTGGGGAATATTCACACAAAGTGCCTGGGAATTCTAAAAATTCATATTGTCCCCTACATTAGCATTCCTGCATTTTAGTATCCAATGGCATGATATAGAGAAAGCACAATGAGTACAAATGAGTTGTCTCATGATACCACAACAAGGGTACTGTAGCCAATGGACATTTTTCATTCTGAGGATGCCTAAAACGTCAGTTTAGTTTTAATCCATCCAAGAGGATTAGATTAAAATTAATACTCCCTCTCCCTTAAAGAAAAAGCAGATAAGTAGGAAAATACCATGCCATGAAAGCAAAAACAAAGAAAAATCATGAAAATATCTATAGAAATAAAATTAAATTTATAAACAAGATGAACAGAAAAATAATTTTGGCTTAAGAGGCTGTAAAATGTACAAGCAGGGAACCAGAGGAATTCCAAAAAGGCAGGCTGTGTTTCTGAGCTATCTCTTAAATCCAATCAGCCTGCTGATCTCTACACCTCTCTCTTATATCATCATACCTGGCTAATAGCCAACATACTTGCTGTTCCAGATTCCTCTCATATACATACATACACAAATCTCCATACTCCAGCATATCTACTCATTCTCAGATCTACAGTTCTTGCTGGGAGTGGTGGCTCATGCCTGTAATCCCACAAGCTTGGAAGGATGAGGCAGTAGGATCAAGGGTGAGTTCAAAGCTAACCTCAGCAAAGGCAAGGCACTAAGCAACTCAGTGAGACCCTGTCTCTACATAAAACACAAAATACGGCTGGGGATGTGGCTCAGTGGTTCAGTACCCCCGAGTTAATTCTCTAGTACCTGAAAAAAAAAAGTATAGTCCTTTTAGGTTTTATAGATGTTACACTAGAAGACTAACTCTAAGCTGGAGGTTAGCAACTTCACTTTTGTGCTGAATCTTCAATGCTTCCTCCTTCTCCTCCCCTTTCTTCTTGTATCAGTTAGATTTTGTTATTCAACAAACCCTTCAAAAACTTACTTAAAGCAACATTGGTTTTATTATTTTTCATTAGTCTGCTCTAGACCATATCACTCAAATCTGCAATCAACAAGCTGGATACTCTTGGGAGCTTTAGTTGGAATGGCTTTTCTTGGCTTCCCATGGCCCCTCATTGTCCAATATGCTAGCCTGGGCTTGGTTTGGCATGACAAAAGAATTCAGATACCAATGTGCATGCATTCTTTAAATCTCTGCTTGGGTCATGTTTTTTGTAGTCAAAGCAAATCACATGAAAAAAGTCCAAGGTTATTGTGGAAAAGCAATAAACAAGAGCATACACAGGAAAGTATGATTCTTTGCAGTCTTTTTTGACCCAATTTACTAAACATGTTCTGAGTTAGATTTTCTGCATCCTTGGTCCCAATATTAGTTTGATTGCAGTATTTTTTGATGTGAAAGCATTTATTTGAGACACTTTGATTTTATAGAAACCTGGCTTATACTGGGTTTGGTTCTTTTTTTAAATGCCACTTCAGTATTTATCTTCTATTTCCACTAGATTTCTAATAGATACTTTGGATTTATACTCATTAATTTTTTGAAGCTCTGCTGTAGAAATCTAACATAAAAATACCTGTGGGAAACAAGAAGGCAACATAAGAGAATGAGACCAGCTTGGTTTAAAAATAAACAAAATGTACTATGGTATAAATTGGAAAACAAAAAAATGCCATATCCAAAGGATGTAGCCTCAACTTACGTGTCATATGAGGAAGTGGACTTTGTGTTTCCATACCTCCTTGTTTTTCAAGAAAAATAGGAAATATAAGTTTTAATGTGAAGTCTCCTAATTTTAAATATTAAAATCTAAATTTTTAAATGCAATATATTTTTCAGTGGCAGGGATCAAATCAAGGGCCTTGTGCATGCTAGGCAAGTACTCTCCCACTGAGCTATAGCCCTAGCCCCCAAATAAAATTTTAAATAAAACAATGATAGTGTTTAAGCTAAAGAAAATTGTGGCATATTCCTATATGTACATAGAAAATTAATGTCTGATTCATTTTATTGTCTTTCCTATTCCAAATATGAGTTCTTGAATTGAAGGTTTCCTTCACTCTTTTTGATTTTATTTTTGTTTTTTGGAGTACCGGGGATTAAACTCAGGGGCACTCTTTGTCAGGGTTAGTTTGTAGCCCAAGGTGAAAAGAATGGGGATCTGCTGCTGAGATTTTTCATCCAAGGAAGCTCTATGAAAGGTGAAAGAGAGTTTTAAGCCAATTAAATAAGTAGACTGCAAAACTGGAATAGCATAGCATGCATATGAGAGAATGCACAAGCACGTAAGGGAGTTCACTGTATCTTCAAATAATAATAAAGCTGGATGCATGCCTATAATCCCACCAGCTTGGGAGGCCGAGGCAGGAGGTTCTCAAATTCAAAGCCAGCCTCAGCAACAAGGAAGCCCTAAGCAATTCAGTGAGACTCAGTCTCTAAATAAAATACAAAAAAGGCCTAGGGATGTGCCCCAGTGGTTAAGCGCCCCTGGGGTCAATCTTCATATCAAAATAAATAAATAGGGCCTGAGATTGTGGCTCAGGATTAGGCCCTGGGTTCGATCCTCAGCACCACATAAAAATAAATAAAATAAAGGTATTGTATCCAACTACAACTAAAAACTAAGTATTAAATAAATAAATAAATACACAGATAACAATGGAGCCATATGTATGTCCTAATTCTATCCTCTTTTCCTATAAAATAAGGTCAAATTTTTATACATCTATTTTATATGTCCTGTTTCTCTATGTTAATATTTTGAATTATTGTAACCACCCTAAGGTACTAAAGGAAACTGAGGGACAAGGAGATGAAGTAAGTAACTTGCTCAAGGTCTTAAAACTGACAGCTGAGATTTGAGCCCTGGAAGCCTGGTTCCAGCATGTGCTTAATCACTTACTGCCTCATAATAAAGGTCAGCCTCATATTATTTAAAAGAAAAGATCTAAAAGTTCTTTAAATAATGGCACACTTCATTCATAGAGGATTTCTTTTTCTTTTTAATTTAACATGACTATCTGTCAAGATGTTTGGGGTGGGAGCTTAGGAATTAAAAATGTATATTTTTCCTACTATTATAACCTCCTAAAAATCAATTCAGTTAAAACATTATGATATGATTATATTTATGGCTCTTAACCTAAAGCTTATGTAAGAATTATGCAACATAATACCTGAAGTAACGTTATGTAAAAAAAATCAATTAAGTTTATATGGTTGTACTCTAAAATATAAGGAGAATCAAATTAACATAGTAAAAACACACACACCAAAAAAAAAAAGGAGACACAAATCTATGCCCTTCTGGTAAAATGTATAAAATCCCAATTTATCGAAATTTGGTATTTTGCCATTTCACAAAGTACAAATTTTCAAAACTACATTTCAAAATTTATACAGTAAACATTTCTGTAAGATATCTGAAGTATAGAACAAATACCTAATTGATTAACAAATATACCAGGATCTAGCAGACAGGCATATATATTATAAAAGCACAATAAATAAGAATTGATTGACCAATTGATTATGAAATGTGTTTAAGGTGACTTGGTTTGTTCTATAGGTGTCTGAATTCACACAGTAAAGCACTTGATAATGAACTTCTTTACAGTAACACATCCAAAGCTATAAAACTAACTTCATCAGTGTAACTTAAATGACAAGTTGAAATATATCCTGTAGTAGATACTAAATCTAAGTACAACAGAGAAAGCAGGAATTACAAACCCAAACTTAGTGAAAAGAAACAAAGAGAACTTAGAACTGTATAGGTGCAGAAACCAAAGTCCTGAAAGGTTGTTAATTGCCCAAGGTCATAGAATTAGTTGGTAGCAATCCAGTATTCCTTTCCCTCCACAATGACAAGTCACACATTTTGCATGTTATTTCATAGTTTAATGTTATTTAAAGGGATATCTCTATTTGTGTTACAACTATATATGTATGTGCATTATCCCCTCTTAAAAGAGTCAGTAAAGGATGGTTGCAACAAGGACAGATTCTATAAGAATTATGCCTAGATTTTAATCCCAGTTCTGTCACTTAGGAGCCATGTGGTATCTGTCAAATTTAATTTCTCTGGGCCTATTTCCTCACTTATAAAATGGGAATAGTACCTACATCATACCGTTGTTGTGAGAATTAAATGGACTATGACATAGTAAAGTATGTGAAACACTGCCCTTCACATAGTGAAAAAACAAACAAAACAGTAAATGTTATCATGCTGGAGGAGGAAGAGAAGTATCACCAATCTGAAAGTCTGGGCAGAATCGCTTCTTTATACCATACAGGCTATTCAGAAAAATATATTTTTAACCTATAAAATATATATACATATATACATATATATGCATAAGATATTATACATTATAAAATATATTATATATTATAACATATTACTTTGCAAAAACACTAACTATGCTCAAATATCCCTCTCTCCTACCAGGTAACCCAGATGTAACTCCAGCAATCAGCAGGGATTAGAGAAGAAAGTCTCTCATGTGAAGCTCAGAAGACAGTAAAAAATGGATAAGCAAATATAAAAGAAAAAATTCCAGGAGTCAAGGAAAACTATGAAGAAGTGTGAAGGATAACCTGAGATTAGAAGCCAGCAATCCCAATGCCATTTTGGAGAGAATGAAACAGGAGGGGCTAGTGTCCACAAGGAATCTAGGTTAACTAACTAGAACAGGGGTGGCAGCCTCTGGCTTTCCATTATGTGCAGCTGTGGCAGGGCCCAGAAGAGATCACTCAAATTTAATGGTGCATAGCTTAAACTGACATACCACGTTCAGGAACAATCTATTACTGCTTTCTCTGCAGAGTGCTAATAACTGCAACAAACACCTGATTTAAACTGTGTGTAAAGTTAAATATTAAATTACCAAAATTTTTTCTTTAGCTCCAGTACTTTTTTACTACCTATCTTTAATTTTCTCCCAAGTTTCCTTGAACATTATGGTAATAATTACTTTATTACTAATCCTGGTTCATCTTTAACAAATGTTCATTTTTATCATTAATATAATTTATTAACAGCTAAACTGCACTTGGTACTGTACCATGTAATACAATTTAAACATATAGCTAATGCCCACCAAACACCAGTGAAAGAAAATCACTGACCTATCTAATCAATAAGTAGGATTGGATAGGAGCCTGAATAGAAACAGATCCCAGAGGAAGCTCAAAATAATCTTGACTGAACTAAGACCGTGGAGACAGAAGAGGGGAAATGCCAGAACAAATACTCCAGAGGCATATTTAACAAAGTATTTGGTCTCACTGGAAGAGGGAAGATAGGAAATTGCTGAGGTTGACTTGCTGATTTCTGACCTAGGTGGCTCTGAGAGGCAATAGAGATGGGAGAACTACTTTGGAAAGGAAGGTAATTAAGTCAGTCTTGGATATATTAAATTTGGTTTCCTGCAGAATATTCAAGTAGAGGTATTACATATATAGGTCTTGGTGCTTATAAGAATGGTTTTCATGCTAGAGATGGAGATTTGGGAGAAATCACATGAAAATGGTCCTGAGTGGTACATTAAGAGTATGCATGTAAATGAAAATGGACCACAGAGAGAACACTGGAGAACTCCAACCTTTATTTGCAAAGCAAAAGGAAAGAACATAAAAAAAGACACAATGAACAAATTCTTAGAAACCAATAGAAGCCTATGAGGAAAAAGTTTAATTTTTTTTATTTAAAAAATGGGGGGGAGGAATGGATGTATAACCAATGTGATCCTGCAATCTGTACACGTGGAAAAATGAGAATTCATACCCTATTTGAATCAAATGTATGACATTTCAAGATCATTGTATTGTCTTGAGCAACTAATATAAATAAATAAATAAAGGGGGGGATTATCAGCTTCAAATGTTACACACTGAAAATGTACTATTAGATGGAACAATTGTCATCATTGGTTAGCAAGAACAGGTTCAATAAATCTAATACAAGGATGTGCCCACAACTGAGCTTAAACCATTAATGCCTTACAAGATGGCAAATAAATAAGAAGAAAAAAAACTGTGTCCTTAAATGACCACATGAACTTGCAGTTGACCTGAAAAGTAAAGCAATAACTTTAAAGGTTAACCTTCTTTTTTAAAAAGTAATTTTATTCATACATTGTAATTCTACATAACAGTGGGATTCATTATGCTATATTCATACATGCATAAGACATTATTTGATCAATCTCATTCCCCAGTATCTTCCCTTTCCCTCTTCTTCTAATTTACCAATCCAGCAAATGAATATAGGAGGGGCTGGGGTTGTGGCTCATCGGTAGAGAGCTCACCTAGCACATGCAAGGCCCTAAGTTCAATCCTCAGAACCACTTAAAAATAAATAAATAAAATGGATATAGTATAATTTGTCTAATAAATTCCTTATGAAATCAGGCACAGTGTTGTATGCCTGAAATCCCACTGGCTCCGGAGACTGAGACAGAAAGATCATATGTTCAAAGCCAGCCTCAACAACTTATGAGGTGTTAAGCAACTCGGTGAAACCCTGTATCTAAAAATAAAATACAAAAACGGGGTGAGGATGTGGCTTAGAGGTTAAGTGCCCCTGGGTTCAATCCCCAGTACCAAAAAATAAATAAGTAAATTCCTTTTTGAGAACCTTTGGGTTCATTTCCCATTTTTGATCATTAAAAATAACACTATACTATAAAGACCTTTATATTTACATATAAATATATTTACATATAAATATAATTACATATAAATATAATTATTAATCTGTAATTATTTCTAGGGTTTCAACTCCTGAAGTAGAATTATTAAGTCACACACAGATTTTTGATGCAGACTGAAAGATTAAACTGCTTCATTTACCTATAGATGAGAGGAAAAACAAACAAACATGTCTTAAGACAAGTGAGAAAGTGATTATATGCTAAGATGACTATAGAAAAGATAAGGACTGAAAAGGCTATCAGATTAGAAAGTCTGTTTATCCACAGTTGAATTATAGAAGTTATATTTCATTAGGTTTTCTATCTTCCTTAATTCTTCCTTAACTCTTTGATTCCTCTAATTTTAGTCAATTTCAGTTTTACTAGTCTCACAATTCTACCAATTCTACTCTTAAAATATCTCAAATTCACTCCCTTTTCTTGACACTTTGCCCAACTCCCCCAGTGTATTAAGGATTAAAATAAATAAAACCAAAAGATAAAAAAGTCCCTGACCCTAACCTGTCTTTATCAGTCTTACTTCCCACCTCTTAACCATCACCCTTGCAAACTTTATTATAACTAGATTGCCATTTACTTTCATCCCCTTGACAAATATATATTTTAGGGGGTAGTACAAATATAAGATGGTTTGTGAACTCTCCACTACTCATTTCTTCATTCATTGTGTATATAACTTACTTGTTTTATAAATGATTCTCAATCATTTATATCATTTAGATCCATGTCTTTTCCACATTGACTCCTTCCAGATTCCTACCACAATGACTGACACATGGTAAATACTCATTTACTAAAAGAAGCAAAGGAAAACTAGAGGGAACACTACAGGAGAGAATAAACAAAGAAACTAATACAAAAGACATATTCAAATCAAGATAAATCACTTAAAATATTTTGTTGACCTATAATAGAAAAACATATCAAATGCAAGTTTCCATGCAGAAACGGTAATAACTTAGACATGATATTTTAATTTCCTGCTTCAAAAATCACTAACCTTCAAATCAAGCTTTAATTTTTGATCATTAATTTATATTTATTTATTTATTTATTTATTTGTTTATTTATTTGTTTATTTATTTGTATTGGGCATTGAATCCAGCAGTGCTTAATCACTAAACCACATTCCTCTTTTTATTTCAAGACAGGGTCTCACTAAGTTGCTTGGGGCCTCACAAAGTTGCTGAGGCTGGCTTTGAACTTTTGATTCTTCTGCCCTGGCTTCCAGAGCCACTGAGATTGCTCATATGTGCCACAAGCCCCACTGTTCTTTAATCTTTATGATAGTTTCACCAAGTGGATTCCAGAGAACCAGGCAAAATCTTTTGGAGGAAGGCCCAAGAAATCTGACATTTGGCAAGCTTTAAAGTGATTCTTAAACATACTAAATTTAGAGAATCGCTATTCTAAATTATTATTTTGTACATAAAATCACTGACATAATCTTAAATAATACTGGAAGCCCTCCAAATTTATAAATATGTGCCCATTCACAGAATGTAAAAGTTATTGACTTAATGACACAGTATCTTCTTGAACTTCTCTACATTATCACAAACATGAAAGCATATATAACTCCCATCTATATTTAAGATGCTGGTAATGCTTAATGCTATAACCCATGTCGTTATTTTAAAGGTAATAAAATCAGTAGAATTTTTGAAATCTCCAACTCTAGGATATTTAGGGAAAATAAATATCTGTCCCAGTATACTTAGACATTCATCTTCCTGAAACCCTAGGGCCTGCACCCTCTCAAAATTGTCCCTCAGTGATTTTTTTTATGATTAAGATCAGACTTTAAAAACTGATATGTAAAATCATAAACATTCGTATAACCACCATCTGTACTAGATGTGCTAGTCTGAAAGGAAAAAAATTAATAAAAGACACTTTTTTAAAATGTTTTATTTCTTCTTACTCTTGGCAAAATAGTTTAAGGATTATTTTGAAAGCTTTTCATATATTAATATGCAATTTTAAAAAGAAACAGCAAATTACTCAACTAATAACAAATTGAAATTGTAAGAAATTTTCAGCAGTAGACTTTACATGAAACTTTTTTCAGTAGAATATTTCAAATGATATAATCAATAGTGTGCCTACATACAAAACTATCAAAAAGTACACATCATCATATTTTGCAACCTTCTTTAGTGTGAGGATGCGTGATATTCATTGTTCTGTGGCATACATATAAATGATTATTTATTGTACAATAAGCCATGTGACAGCTTTAAGGTAATTGAAGCATGTAAAATATTCTCTCTTTAGCACATAAGGATTACAAATGATAATAGTATTTTCCTGACTATATTAAGATACTAGATACTTAAGACATAAACTTGAATATCTAATAATCTGTCAACCAATTCAAATATTAGAATCAATGAGACAAACATTATAAACCCTGAATTCATTAGCTGGCCAAGATACACAAAATCTCAACAAATATACAACACCCATGCATAGTCTAAAACACTAGTTTTAAAAAGGGTGGGGTCAATCTACAAGTGAGTCACAATAACCCAACAGGGAAAATGCCATGGCATTTAAGTAGATTGACAGTGGGCACTAAAGCCATTAACAAAAATATTCTATTCGACTTTTGACCATATATATATTAGATTTCCCCCTTCCTCCCACCCAGGTCTCAAATGCTTCTACTGTGAATTTTCTGAAACTTTTGCTCTGAGATCAGAAATCTTGTGTATAGTCTAAGCCTGTTCTCACAAATGTTTTCTTAGCTTCTTCACTGACATTAAGCTCTCTACTAAGAATACAATTCAGTTTAAAAGGTGGTATTTTTTAACTTTCAGCATATATCCTAAGAGGTAGGGATATATGCTAAAAGTTAAAACTTCCACATCTAAAAAAAAAATTTTTCCCTTCTTTCCCTCTTTGCAAAGTAAGAAACATGAACATATAAATAGTGAAATGGCTTGGACTAGAGATTAAAGCAACCCTTATCAAATGGTTGAAGACCAAAATAAAAGGAATCATCACGGTCTTTAGAAAAGCTTGGAGAAAAGAATCAGCTACAAACTGTAAAATAAGTTGTTAGAGAGGAACTTCTACTTTCTTTGGGGCTCTGCATTTATGGGTCTTTTTGTTACAACAATTAAATATATACCACAACCTATGGCTTTTCACCAGGAATAAAGTCTTAAGTCTCTATAGCAATGTCAGGTCCTACGGGGTCTTACCAGTCTTCTCCCTTTCACTAGCTTTGCTCTAACCCAACTGAAAGCCAGTTATAGATGCTTTTACCTAGATTTTCAGATGGTTGATCTTTTATCTAGCTTGTAGTTCTTAGTCAAATGTTACCCCCTCAGAAAAAAAATTTCTGTTATATATCCCATCCTTTTTCTCTTAACATAGTCCAAAATTATTTGTCCATCTGTCTTTTCTAGCTAAAATGTTAAGTACTTTGACGACAACAAAAAAAATCTTTTGTTTTATTAATGATTATACTTCAAATACCTGAAATTTCAGTAAGTAATGTTAAATAAATGTTTTTCTAAACGATGAAGTTATCTACCTCATCAAGGCACTGTCTACCTCAACCTGGGCTACTCTTCACACAGTTCTATGTCCCTTCCTGTACCTCAAGTCTCTGATTAAATGTCAATGCTTCAAAAAGTTTTCTCTGACCAAACTAACTATATATCCTTGGTTCCAACTGCAGCCCATCACATTCTCTATCACTTCACCCTATTTACTCCCTTCATACTTTATGTTTATCTACATATCTATTGACCATCTGCCCCCAAATATGTAAAGTGTGATCACATCGGTAGCCTCATTTGTCATTTTCACTCCCAGTCTTATTTGCCTAGAATAGTGTCTGGTACTTAGTAAGTGCTCAATAAATTTTTGAGTGAACAAATTAATGATTGTAAATATGTCTGTAAAACAGTGTTAAGTCTTTGATAACTTGTGATATTAACAAAATGCAAAAAATAACTTCAAAATAATGTTTACCCTGAATCATGAACTACATCCAATAAAAAGACAGGTAAGAAAAAGAACAAGAGGGAAATTAAATTTTTTCACCTCGAGGTGGGGAAATTAAAAGAAATTAATTTATTCTTGGTATTTAAATTAGAAAAACATAGTCTCAAATATTTGGCAAAGTTTAAACACAATTTTCAGCAGAATTAAAAATAAAGTTAACCCTCTACACACATATACATACACACAAAGAAAGCATCCAGCATAATAATGGCAATAAAACATTTAAAAATGCAAAAAAAAAGTTATACTATGAATGAAAATAAGTCAGATTCCTCTAGTAAAAGTTTAAAAAAAAAAAAGACTCTCAAAAAGGGTGAAAATTCTTTAAGGGAAAATTTTTTAAAAATTAAAAAAAAAAAACCTCTTAAAGAAGGTAAAGATATAGCCAGCAAATGAAAACAAAAAAGAATTGGTGGGGAGGATTTGTGACGGGTTTTTGTTATTATGTTTTAAATGTACCCTGCAATGGGAGGTCAGAAAAGAGGTAGAATCGGATATCAGAAAACAGAGGAGAATGACTGGCAAAGGATATTTTTTGACATCTTCATTAAGGGATAAAACTGTAGATAAATTATAATGAATTTCAACTGTTTCAATATTAATAATATCTTTACACTAAAGAAACATTGTTTCCTATCAACTGATTTTTTGAAGTGTAGCATACATGCAAAAAAGTCACAAATCAATATTATACAACTCAGTAAATTATCATAGTCAGATACCCATGTAACCACCACTCAAAAAACAGAACATCACTAAACAGAGAAGTCCCCCCATACAACTTCATAATCACTACACCTTCCTTCCTCCTTCACAAAATCAAACACCATCCTGAGATCTAATCCCTAGATTAGATCTTTTGAATTTTATACCTTCACATACTATATGTCATTTTGTGTGTGGTTTATTTTGGAAAACAGTATATATTTGTGCAATTTATTTTTTTGCAATTTATTTTTTTATTGCATGGGGCTGTAATTTGTGCATTTTCATTGCAGAAATCACAGTCCATTTATTCATTTTACTACTGATAAGCATTTATATTTCCAGGTTTTTGATACTTTGAACATAACGGTACTTGTCTTTTAGTGAATTTGCACATTTGTGTACACATGTGCACACACACACACACACACACACACACACATACACACAGAGCTTTATTAAGTAACCACCAGCTTTTAAAAGTAATTTTTCCGACTTGCACTCCTACATGCAGTAAAAGTTGCACTGCTTTTTTAAATCTTTTTTTCTTTTTCAGTGTAGAGAACTGTGCATGCTGAGCAAGTACTCTACAATCCCCAGCCCTGCTCTTCAAAATTTGCTGTCACTTAAGTATTGTTCATCTGTTTAACTTTAGTCATTCAGGTGAAGTTTGTAATGTTATCTCATTATGATTTTAATTAGCATTCCCCTGATAAATAATAAAGCTTTTCATATATTTATGGGCCATTTGACTATCCTCTTTTGTGAAATGCCTGTTCAGGTCTCCTTCCCATTTTTTTCTATTGGGATATCTGTCCTTTTTAAAATGATATATAGGAGTTTAGATAATACAGACACAAGCCATTTGCCAAGTATATGTATTACAAGTATCCTCCACTTATTTGGTTTGCTTTTATCTCTTTCATTGTTACTTTTGATGACAGAAAATTCTGAATTTGTCAATGGTCAAAAAGTTCTTTCCTTTATACCATTAAGTTTTCTATCCTGCTTAAATACTACAAGATGATGAAAATAATCTCTTATCCTATAGAAGCTTAATTATTTTACTTTTCACACTTCCATCTTCAACCAGTTGTGCATGCTGAAAAACAGGGATCAAGCTGCATTATTTTCCCAATTTGCGTATCCAAATGATCAGGAACTTTATTGAAAATATTATTTTAATTGATGAAATGTAAAATCCTCTACAAAAAATCATTAATTTTAAAGAATAAAAAATGTAGCACTAAAACATATTAGAAACAATGAAAAAAATAACAAACACAACAACAATGTAAATCTTTAATTCTTATAAGTACATGATAGTTGAAGCAATCAAAAAATTGAGACTATAAGCCAAAAAAAAAAAAGACCCCAAACTTTCCTTCATTGAGTTTTCCTAAAATATTCTGTCACAACAACAAAAAGCTGACAAACACACAGGCTAGCCTTGATCTCCTGGGCTCAAGTAAGCCTCCTCTCAGCCTCCCAAGCAGCTGGGACTATAGGTGCATGCCATCACAGCTGGCTGCTAGAGAATAGTTTTCAATGAATATCATCAATATTGGTGGAACTCAGATCCTTGGGGTATCCTAGGTAGGTTCCGTACCCACAGAGACAAAACCACAAATCAAACCATGTTCCCCCAATGACTGAGATGTTTGTGGTAGGGTAGGTTGGCTATGTACACATGTTCTCTGGGGGATCTCACTAGTAGGCACATATCCTACAGACAGAGCTTCACAGGAGCATGTGCCTGTTGGTTACTGTACAGTTCACAGTGGCAAAAAGAATTGAAGCTACCCAGTGGGAAAGTAGGAAAGATCAGGGTATACCATACAGAATACCATGTAGATACAACGGAAGTGTAAGGTCTCTGTGTGATATGCTGCCAGTTGAGAAGGAAGGGCATCAAACAGGGTGTGGGGAAGGTCCCACTTGTCTGCTTTTTAAAAAGGGTTTATAGACACACATGCACCTGGAAGGGCATTTAAGAAATTGCTAAAAAGCTTCCCTCTGAAGAGTACAGCTATGGGAAGACTTCACTGGACCATTTTTTTTTTTTTTTTTTTTTTAGCTTATGGTTTCAGTCCATTACAGCCACTTCCATTGTTTCTGGGCCTGTGACTGAGCAGAACATTATGGTGTAAGGGTGTGGCAGAGCAAGGATGCTTACTTCTTAGGCTGGGGACCTCCTTTCTGCAGTGAGGGTCCACCTCTCAAGTTTCCATCACCTTGCAGTCCATTCAGTTATGATGCCTCAGTGGCTTAGCCCATTAGTGAGATCAAAAGCCTCTTGATCTAATCAGTTCTACAAACTGGACATTGCTCCACCTCTGGACATTGCTGCATTGCAACACCTGAGACTTTGGAAGACATTTCAGATGCAAACTATAACACTGGGCAACAGCATGACTCCATCTCAGAGAAAAAAGAAGAGCTGCTCAGTGGGAGAGCACTTGCCTAGCAGGCAAAAGGCCCTGTGCTTAATCCCCAGTACCACCAAAAAAAGGAAGGAAACATTATCTTTTGGTGTCTTCTCCATCAGGCCATTGTGTTTTTGTGATTCATTTTCTATTTAGCATAAACAAGTTCCAACCTTTTTTCAATGTAAATTTTCATTTTACTGAAAACTTCAGATGCTGAGATCCTTTCCCTAAGATTTCAAAAATACTGTATTGTTACTTCTGTGGTGGTGATATTTGTAATCCCAGCCACTCAGAGACTGAGACCGGATGTTTGCAAACTCAAAGCCAGCTTCAACAACTCAGCAAGACCCTGTCTTAAAATAAGAATTAAAGGGGCTGGGGATATGGCTCAAGCAGTAACACACTCGCCTGGCATGTGCGGAGCTCTGGGTTGATCCTCAGCACCACATAAAAATAAAGATGTTGTGTACACCGAAAACTGAAAAATAAATATTTAAAAAAAAAATTGAGACTATCAGGATAATGCATGTAATATGTGCATATATATACATACACACTCTCTCACACACATATAGCACTGTGCACTTGACAGAGGTGTCACCTTATTTCTCAGTGTGTGGGGAACATTTTAAATACTGATCTTATATGTCTCATAAGAAAAAAATCTCGGTAAATTCTCAAAAAAAGAAACTATACATGCCTCATTCTCTAATCACATTATTATAAAGATAAAAATTAACAATTGTATTTTGAACATATGGACCATTTCATAATTTAAGATACCCTTCTAAGTAACTTTGAAATCAATGAGGAAATCACAGCTACTAAATTTTATTGAAAACTAAAAAAAATAAAAACAGCATATTTCAAATCATATGGCATTTAGACACAACTGCAATAAGAAGCAAAATTAGAATATTAAAGCTTTCACAAAAAAGAAAAATAAATTGGAACATTAAATTGTTACAAAGAAAAACCTGAAATAAGTAAATTTTTTTCAGTTGCAGAATAGAAAATAAATGTCAGTGCTTCAAGAAAAACCAATAAAATACACATACCTTCAATCTGATTAAATATCTAAAAAGATAAAACACAAAGCATAAAATCGATAATAGAAAGGGCCTTATATTACATAAGGAGGAGATAAACTACTATAAGAAAATTCTATGTACAACTGCTTCATAATTTTTTTAAACTAAATGAAAGTTCTTAAGAGAGAGTAGGCCCACCTGGAATGCCTATTGTTTGCTTTGTCAGGTGTCACACAAAGACTTTTTTATTCATTCTCTAGACACAAAATGTGCCTCATGCACAGAATGATCAATGGACCTTTAAGGATGCACATTAGTCTTTTTTTTTTTTTGTCTCTAAAGTTTCTGATCTTTCCCTAATATCACTAAGGGAGAACAACAAAACTAAATGATATAAAGAAAAATACACAACTCTACTGAGGAGCAACAACAACAAAAATAACACAGACTGAAGCAAAGATCCAGTGGAATCAAAGAGATGGGATAGACTTCAAGATTAACGCACTTTGAAAAACTATCACTGGAGGGCAGCATTGCAAAGACTCTGAATAACTCTCAAGTCCTTTTAAGAACTAGAGTAAAATTATAAAGCACAGCTAAGTTCATTTTTAATACTAAAAGAAAATGTTTTCATGTGGTTGAATAATCTTAAGAATGCTTAAAATATGATATTCCATTTAAAACAAGAAAATGAGTGCAGATTTTCCCTTGGAATTTCACAAAACAAAGACAACCATAACAAAGTAAATTTAGGTAAATGAGTCTATAAATATAAAAAATTATTTTCTAAACTAGCTTTGGTATAGCACCTGTTCAGCTTGAAAATAATCACATTTCCTTTATATTTTCTTATGGCTTCTGTCCACATATTTATATTAATAAAATTAATTTATTCCACATAGAACTAGTCTCAGGCAGCCTATAAATAACAATTCACTCAAGAACATAAACTCTGAGAAAGCATTTTGAATGAAAGATTAAGAGAACAAATTCTTCTGAAAGAAAATCATTGCCTATGCTTTCTGGCCAAATGGAAACTGCTCTGGATGAATTTACCAGTACTAAATCTGAAGTACTCTTTCTGTACTTTTTATGTTTCTGCAATTCTCTGTGGCATCCAATACAACTAAATATTATTCTTCAGTGAAACACTAATTTCTTGCCTCCCAACATACCCAAACCACCATGGTCTCTTTTGTCATGAAAAGCGCTGTGTTGGCCCTGTCACTAACCACTTTTATTAAAGTTTAGAATTCCTTAGGATGCAATCCTTAGTCCTCTTCTTACGATATCTTTTACTTTAAAAAAAAAAAAGGGGGGGCTGGGGATGTGGCTCATTCGGTAGCGCGCTTGCTTGGCATGCGTGCGGCCCGGGTTCGATCCTCAGCACCACATACAAACAAAGATGTTGTGTCCGCCGAGAACTAAAAAATGAATATTAAAAAAAAAAAAAAAGAAAGAAGAAGCATGGTGGTACACACATAATAATCCCAGCAGCTCAGGAGACTGAGGCATAAGGATCACATATTCAAAACCAGCCTCAGGAACTCAGCAAGGTCCTAAGCAACTTAGCAAGACCCTGTCTCAAAATAAAAAATTAAGGGGCTGGGGCTGGGGTTGTGGCTCAGTGGTAGAGCACCTGCCTGGCATGTGTGAGGCACTGTGTTCCATCCTTAGCACCACAAAAAAATAAAAGAAAGTTATTGTGTCCATATACAACTAAAAAATAAAATAACAGGTTGCTTTAAAATAAATAAACAAAAATAAAAAGGGTTGGGGATGTGACTCAGTGATTAAGTGTCCCTGGGTTCAATCCTGGTGCCATAAATAAATAAATAAAACAAAGGGCTTTCCCTATTTCATTCTCAAACCAACTTCTCACAACTGTACCTCAGCTATCTCTACTTGGATATTCCACAAATATTTCAATTCCAACATAGCTCTTCACTTTTCACCAACTATGTGCTCAGTCTTAATCTCTTTGCTGATTAAGACAGAAATGCTACTTCCCAAATCACCTTTCCTGTCAGTAGTACAACCACTTTGGTTTTGACCAGCTTCAAATATTAAGAGTGTTGTATTTGATAGCACAATGGCATTTAACATTTTGAATGTGAATTCCTTCCTGGGGTGAGGAAATGCATGTTACATTCCAGGTCTCTAGAGAACCAGACTTCCTCTTAAAGCACTCTTATTACTTGCCCTATTCCTTAAGGAATTTGAGTTTGAGGCTTAATTTTTTTGGCTTACACCACTACCTTGGACTGTGTACTTGGACCCCAAGTCTCAAGTTTTCACTCTTCAATTCATCCTCCACACTAATACCAGACTCTTCTCTTTAAAATACAAAAGCAAAATAAATAAATAAAATACAAAAGCCAAAACAGATCACTTCAAGTGACCCCCCTATTTATCTTAAGACAAGGGGCTACACAGAGCCAAGACATGTTATGACCAAACAGACCCCTGCTTGCCAGGCATGGTGGCGCACACCTGTAACTGGGGAGGACGAAGCAGGAGGATCACAAGTTCAAAACCAGCCTCAGTAACATACCAAGGCCCTAAGCAACTCAGAGAGACTGTGTCTCTAAATAAAACATAAAAAGGGGCTAGGAATGTGGCTCAGTGGTTAAACACCTCTGGGTTCAATCCCCGGTACCAAAAAAAAAAAAAAAAAAAAAAATTTTTTTTTTTTTAAATGGCTGAGGATGTGACTCAGTGGTTAAGTGCCCCTGGATTCTATTCCTAGTACACAGGAAAAAAAATCCCAGACCCCTGCTGATTTCTGCAACCTCCTCTTCTCCTCTTTCACCATCTAGCTTTCTTCTTTGAGCCACTGCTATGGCAAAGGGTCTACAACTTATCCTCAGCAGACAACTTCCCATGCTGAATGTTTGGGATACTATCTCTCCTCTCACCTCCCCAACTGCCTGCCTGTGGAATTCCTCTTCAACCTTCTGCATCCTGCTAAATTGTCACCTACTCTAAGAGTTTCCCTAATATTCTTCAGGAATCACTCCCAACCTGATAACTTTCATCACTGGGGAGATTACACTCAGTTGTAAACATCCTTTGGAAGGAGATCCCATTTCATTCCTTCTAATGTGCTGAACATTAGCAAGTAACTTGGCAAAGAATAGCCTCTCGATAAATTTGAAATGACCTCATGAATGCCCAATGTCTATAGCTACTTAACAGACCTGACATATTTAGAGCAATTTGGGGACTGCCTAGCAGACAACTTTTTCTTTTCAGCCCTCATCCCAGCACAGGCACAAAGATATCAACTCAAGTCACACAGTACAGTTCTTTTTCCTCTTCAGACTAAATGAGTCACCATATCCTCTCTTCTACCTCTACAAAAGCACGATTATCTTAAATTGAAAATTTGATCATATCACTCCTCCAAGCCCCACAGAATAAATGCACAACACCTCAGAATAGTCTATAATCTTATTCAAAACATTGTTAGGGGATCAGTAGTAGCCACAGAAGCACTACCTACTGAATATAAGGTCCCACCTCATACTTACTAAACCAGAATACCCATTTTAGAAGCAATTCATATGCAAAGTAGTTTGCATTATCATGAAAAGGCCCTGGACTGAGACTATTAGGTGGTCCCCACTCCGTTGTAGCTGCTTCATCAGCTACTTTCCCAGAGAGAACTCCACCCTTAGAAGTCCTCTGAGTTTCTACAATTAAGTGTATAATCTTTGCACTTCCTTTTTCAATTTCCTGGTGCACCACAACCCACTCTCCCAAATTTATTCTTTTCTGTTATGCCTTCACTTTTCTACAATGTGTATCTCACCTTTTCTCTTTCTCCTTGCTGCTCATAGTTCATACAGGACTATATTTTGTTTCATAATTAAAAGAATCTAAGACATTAGAATTTTTATCTCATTTAACTTTGTGTTTTAAGTACCTGGGGCAAAGGTAGAAGGGCTTTAAAAATGTCAGTTAATTAAACTGTAAATGAAAACCAACAGTCCTGATGAATACACTAACAAAAGGCAAAAAACAAAGGCAAAAAAAAAAGTGCCTGTTTATTGCTTCTGTGTACAAACTGATCTACCTTTACTGTAATAATAAAAGTAAACAGAAGTAAGGAAATCTTACTAATAAAAAAATAATCTGGTAGTGACTGGCAATTTTATTTGAAGAAAGATGAGCAATTCAACTAAAAAACATTAACAAATGAATATTCATCTTAAGCTATTTTAGAAAAAAAATTATCATTTGATAAGACTTTCTCCTAAAACTTTTAAAGTAGGAAGATTCCTGCCTTTGATAATAATTTTGAATGTCTGATAATGTGCATAACTAGAGATGGTGAGTAAAGTGAGAAGTTAAAATTTTTGGAAGATAAGTAATTAACTTTCATAAAGTAAGATCTGCACAATGATCAAGTAGTAATTTAGAAACCAAAGTAATCTCTATGGGTAAGAAAGGAGTGGTGTGGTAGTAGTACTAATATTGAAAGATGAATTAATTCAGTCAGAGAAAAAGTATGAATTCTCTAATTGCAAAATGATAAAAAAGAGAAAAAACATTTAAGTGTTTAATAGGTTACTATTAAAAAATGGGTTTCTAGATAATAGTCTTATTTAATCCTTTATCCTGATTTTAAGATGTGCCTGCATAAAAAAAATAATTTATCCAAAAAATTATAAAATTGTTTCTTATTTAATACCTTTATTGAATTTTAATAATTTACATACGATTCTATTTGCTTATTTAATGAAAGGCAAAGTGAATCTTCACTAAACCATGATACCAAAAATTAGTGCCACATATAAAATGAATAAGTTATTTTTAAGTATTTCAATGCTCAAATTCCAGATGTAAATTTAATATAAATGGTATGTATTACATAGCATAGAAATTTGACCAACAATTGAATGTGATATTAAATTGGCAATTTGATAAAGCAGCTAATTCCAATTTAAACTGGCTGTTAAAAAAGTGTTTGTCTTCAACACACATAAATAAGTTTTTATTTAGATGCAGTGATTCACCTTTTCTTTTTTGCATCTCTTCAGGTGATCAATGGCTCATAAACCAAGTCATTTCACAGTTAGAAGTACCCACTACCTTTGTGTTGGCTAACATAAGAGAACCAAAATGGAAGTTTGTTGAGGACACAAAAAGGAAAAAACAAAAATTTCATTCATGAATTAATTGAAAAGAAAAGGAACTAAAGATATGCAATGTAGAATGTCCTTACTCTCAACTATAATAGAAATGGAATGGGAAGCCTGAGAATATTGCCACCAAAACAACTACCTCCCATACTAATGCAATCATCCTTACTTACATTAGAAATTGTATTTCAAATTGATCAACTAATTCATCATTTATTAAGCACTTACCTACTAACTGCAAGGTATTGTGCTCACAAAGGCCAATAAAAGACACTGCTTACAAAAGTTCTTCAGGAATATAAAGTACAGAATAATTTTTCAATAGGCATCTTGTGCTTTTCCAGTCTCTCAAAACCTACAAGAATTACTTATTCCTACAAATGCTGATTCCTGCATATTACCAGATATAGTGTTAAGCACAGAAAACATAATAAAATAAAGCAGTTCATATATCCCAGATAAGCTTTCAATGTATTTGGGAAGGCAAAATTAAACTGCGAATTAAAATAAATGTAAGAAGTGCTTTAGATGATCCCATATAAAGAGGAAAAAATAGTGGAGAGAGGGAAGCTAGAGAGATAACTATAACATTAGCTAAAACTACATGCTAGGAAAAGTACTGAGCACTTCCATATTTTCAAAAATCCTCATAATGATCCTATATGGCAGAAGGATTATGCTCATGCTTCTTTTGCAAACTGAAGAATCTAAAGAAGTTTAAATTTTCCAGAAGTCGTAGTGGTAAAGGGGAGAGCAAGAAGCTGGGAACTAAACCAAGGTTATGTGAATCTAAAGATCATGCAAGGTCATAACAGGTCCTGTGTATGAGTTTGGTACTTTATCAAAGGATTTTAAGGGGGAGGAAGGGAAAGAATGATTTGATCAAATTTTGCCTTTGGAAAAGATACCTTTAAGGAAAGAAGGGGAGGGGGATAAGATTTCACAAGATAAAGGACAGACCACTGGAGTAGAAGGAAGAGAACAAGAGAGAGAGAAAAAGGTAAAGGGGAAGAAATATGAAATGAATTTAACAAAATTGTGCTATGTGTGTGTATAATTTATTGTATGTATGTTGTACATATATATTTTTATATATGCTATATATATATATATATATATATATATATATATATATATATATTCCAAAGGGTATTTCACCTTTATGTAGAAAACACAATCAAAAATAAATAAAGGAGTGAAAAGAAGATCAGTAGAGGAGGGAAAATAGAGAAAGGGAGGAGAGGAAAAGGGGGGAATGGGAATTGAAATAAAATTCTTTGCATATATGATTTTGTCTACATAAAGCCAACTACTAAAAAGAAAAAAAGAAAGATTCCTTTAAGAAGGGTATGGATTGTACAAAGCAAGACTTTACAGCCAATAGTATAATAATAAGAAATGTTTAGGGCAGGAATGATAAAGATGGACATAAAGAAATCTTAATAATTTAGGGCCTACCGGATATGATTATTATTGGAGAGGCGTAAATGACTTAAACCAACTTTATAAATGAAGAGATTGTTCCCCAAAATAAGGGTAAAGGATGATCAGGTTGAACTGAAGATAACAAATTGTTTCTATCAAATTGAATTAGAAACAAAAAACTAACAATTGTGATATCTTAGTTCATACACTGAGCACAACTATGGAATAATAATGTTGAATATTTTTTAACTATTCATGAAAGCCTACTTATTAAATATGACTTTTGTCATATATTTTTTTCTAAATTATTGTTTATGCATTCCATATCTCACTGTATAATACTATTTCATAGACTTAATGTTTTTTCTCTAGTAAATCATGATCAATTTTTTTAAAGTTACATGGGCACAATATGAAAGAAAGTTAAGGTTACTGTTTCCAACACAAGAGCCAATTGTTTCCTGATATCCCCATATCTACTATGACTTTGCTTTAAATTGTTATATTTTTAAACTTACAGCTCTATGAAGTCAAGCCCAAATAGCCAAAAATATTTACTATTGTAATAATTTTCCTTATGTGTTAGTAACCAGGACTTAAAAAAGCATATAATATTCTAGATGACCAAAGTAACGCTCAACCTCACAAACACATATATCACTTTAATCTTGCCTCCCAAAAAGGTAAAGCTATTCCATTTTGTTGTCAAATGAAATATTATATTTTAAAATCAAATCTCTATTATTTGGGTATTACATAATCATATTTCCAGGGCAGTGTGTTCTCTAGCATAGTATTCAAATGGCATTCCTCTTTTGCCTGTCCTTTCTAAAAAAGAAACATGTAGAGAAGGGATGGAAAAAAGGTACACAAGTATATTCAATAAAATTTTCTTGGGTGACTTAATTTCTAGGACACAAAAGTATTGAGGCTAAGAAGTGAAAACAGGTTAAATTAAAACTGCTTCCTATAATAAGAATTTTTATTCCATTTAAAATGTCCATGCTAATCCTTTCATCCACTGCAAAGAAGAATAGCTTCTATCTTGGTGTTCCCAGGAATCATAATCAATGCTGAGCCCTCCTTCAGTCATTCACAGGAATAGCAAAGTATGTATATGTCACTGAACACTATAAATGTTTTTATATTTTTATTTTTTAGTAAATTCCATAAAGTTATTCATATTTTTTACAATTCTTAAACTCTTCCTTGAAAATGATAAAAACATAATACTTTCACTGAAATCAATGTAATACTACAAAAAGTAAAAGAAAAAAATTACTTCTTCTCCTTTTTTATTATCCATCCCATTTATCAAGACAATTAGGCCCTTCTTTAAGCTCAAATACATATACATTTTACAGAATTACAAAGTTTTTTAAATAGAATACTTTATGAATCATAAATTGCTGACTTCACTCACTAAAATATCAAAGACATTCCTCAATATCAACAGAAAAAAAAGAGAAAAACCTTTCTCTTTAATTTCCATAATATTTCATGGCAACCCTTCTTCTATCTTGATGTACATTAGGTTAATCCTAGCTTTCTGACATCACAGTAAGGTGGTGATAAACATGCTTACAGAATTCACTATGTCAGACTGAAGCAGTCATACCTCTATATATAAACACACTCAGTTAACAAGAGAGTATGCAGAAGAAACCCCAATGCATGAGATGAACTCTCAATCAAGAAATCCCCTTTAGAGAAAGAAAAGATTTTTGACTAAAGAGATTAAGTTCAAAATGAATCGTAATGTGATATAAAAATCCTTAAACCATGAGAAGACTGAAAAATGAAAAACAAGGTTTGGAATTCATATTATAGAACTGGCCTGGAGAATTGAAACAATTTTAAGTTTAAAAACAAAATTTTCCTCTTGTCTGCCAAAGAAAAGCAAAGCTGCCTACCAGAGTAGGATCACATGCTAAAAAATTTTAAAATAAACAAAAATTAAACTAAAAACCTACACAAATCAATTCATAAGATACTTTCTACATGAGAATCAAAAAAATTTAATTTTCAAAAATTTAGATTATCATTTAGGATCTTAGTTTATACCAAGATTTAGAAGAAAATTAATATAAAATCAACATCTTTGATATTATAAGATATTTATTATTTTAATTTTTATTTTAACATATTCAGTAATATTAGATCTGTCAGAAATCTCAAGGAAAACAGAAAATGATATGGTCACATACCATAAATACAAAAATCATTTAAGGGTGAAAAATAAAATATCAGTTCCATTAAGCAGTCTATGGATATCAAACTGGAGATTTGAATACAATATGGATAGGAATCAACATACTTTATTTTAAAAAATTATATTTATTGACAAAACCCACAACAATTGGTGCTTGAGCACCATAAATTATTAAATGTAAGCGGGATACAACACAAAGCTCTAATAACAAATACATAGACTGTACTTTTTAGATTCTGGCAAACACCAAACTTTAATTCATCTTGGAAGCACTACTGAAATAGAAGTAAGAGTGCCATCATTCACAGAGGACAAAGAGGTGGTTCTGAATGTTCACAGATGGTGATAACTGTACACAGCAGAGAGAGAAAGTCCTGGGTTGAAGTACCAATTCCTTTTCCATATTAGAAGACCAGCATTCTTTCATCAAGACCCACAGAATTCAGTCATTCTTTACTCCCTTCTCAGTTCTCTATGTTCGCTCTAGAAGTTATCTTGGTGTTAAATACACAACAAAAAGACATGCTTCTATCGCCCTTTATGTTTGTTTGCCTTCTCTCAAACAGTATTTCTTTTTCCTTCTTCAAAACAGACTTTTCTCAAAGGAGTCTTCAATGGATCTTTCTTGATTCAAAATGAACTGGAAGACAAGATCGGATAAAAGGGCTCTTTTCCTACTGCCCAAGCTAGAAAAAGAAACAAAAAACAAAAGAAAGAAGACAAAATAATGCAAAATTCTCTCTTAAGAGCAACATTTTTTTTTGTTTCAGTGAAAACAAGAAAGAAAAAACTTTACCAGAAAAGAATAAAAGGTCATTTCACTTTCTTTAACTAGGCCAATTTTCTGTTGACATAACTTTGTGTACTTCCATGTAATTGGGTTCCAATAACTAAGTTTTGAAAAACAACTTTTCCCTACATACCCTTGCATACTTCTTACATTATCATCTAAAAAGCACAACAGAATTACTGATTATCAGGAATACAAGTGAACCCTTTCTAAAGCTTTTTGATGTTTTAACTGCACTTCTAAGAAAATCTTTTAGAAATTCCCCCAACATATGGTTTGCAAAGAAAATTTTGCAATATTTTTAAGCCACAAAGGAAAAAGAATATAATAGAAGCCATTTCCTCAGCTCTTTGGCACTTAAAACTCTGCTATTCTAGGGAAAAATTGAGCACTAAAAACTTAGGAACTCCCTTTAATTAACTACTTAATTAAAATGCATAGCTATGTTAAACATCTTCTAGACTAAGAAGTAAATCAGAGTGTCA